>NC_086153.1:271196806-271499837 GCF_035149785.1 Candoia aspera | reverse complement strand
AGTAGCTAGGCAAGTCGTGGACTATATCATGGGGTGGCAGTGGTAGAGCCTGGTACAGGTTGTTGTACCATAACAAGTTGACAGAAATAACAGAAAATCTTGAAAAACAGGACTGCAGAAGTACATCTTAAGGAAACATTATCAGATCCAGTCTGTAAAAGTCCAGACAAGCAATAGACAGCTGCAAAAAGTTAAGACTTCCCTGCAGGTTTTCAAAATGTATTCCATGAGTTCCACAATAACTTTCTGTGAGAGACAAAGAATAACATCATCTTCATCTCGACACAGGCAATTTTCTATCACTAGGACTTTGCCTCTTGATCAGGAGTTCTGAAATTCTTTTAACAACATATTCCGTGGCCTGAAGAGGTTTGAAAATGGTTGGTTTCCTGTAACTTTTGCTGCCATCTAGTGGTTATCTGGAGTTTTGCAGACCAAATCTGGTCATGTTACTTAAGGTATCAAAAAGAAACCAGCCAACACAATAAAAGGATAGCATTTTAGTTTGTTATTCTCACAGTTTAGAACAAACCCGATTTTATGTCTGTATGTATATGCACTTATGTCTACGCCAGTGTTTCTCAACCTTAGCAACTTTAAGATGTGTGGACCTCAATTCCCAGAATTTCCCACCCAGCATGCTGGCTAGGGAATTCTGGGAGTTGGTTCATACAACTTAAAGTTGCCAAAATTGAGAAACACTGGTCTATGCATACACACTTGCTTGATATTTGTATGAGAGCCATTTTGGTGTAGTGGTCAAGGCACCGGGCTATAGATGTAGACTTCGTATGGACACGTATAATGAAATATGGGACTCATTTATACAAAATACAGGTGGTTAAAAAAAATGATAGTCATATAAATCTGTCAGAAATATATATGTACGTGAATAATATTTGCATTAGGTAAGTATATAAAGAATTGTAATTGTTTACTATTATAATGACATATTAACATTTTTTTTTCTTTGTTGTATTTCTTTCACTTTTTTGTTACAGCACTTTTTATGTATTCTTTTTCCTTCTCCTCTTTTTGTAATTAAAAATTTTAAAAATAAAATAAGTAAGGCACCAGGCTAAAAACTGGGAGACCATGAGTTTGAGTCCTAGCTTGGGCACACTCTCTCAGTCCTAGGAAGAATGCAAAGGCAAACCACTTCTGCCAAGAAAACTGCAGGGACTAGTTCAGAAAGTCATCAGGAGTAAACACTGACTTGAAGCCCCCTCCCCACTACACACACACACACACACACACACACAGTATATTTTGTATGGTTAGGCACACTATTTCTTTGAGTCATCATGAATTGACTTATTTTCTTGTTCCTGTTATATGCAGTAGCTCTGCTGACCAGTCAGTAGTTCAAGAGTACCTTCTGCAAGAACTTCTTCAATGCAATTCTTGGTAAAGTATGTATTGAGTGCTCATAGAAGGAAGGCATAGTTTGTTGACAGCTTTACTGCTCTAGCTACAAAGCCACACGTAGCTTGACAGCTGGTGGACACATCCACAAATGGAAAAAAAACCACCCTCCCTATGCAATGCAAGTTCTGAGCTTTTTGCATTTTCACGTACAACCTCTGTGTGCTCTGAATGCTGAAGCCATAAAATAATCCTCTCTCAAAGTCTTGCAAACAGTTCTTAATATAATTTTTTTCTTCCTGCTCAGTAATCATAGATCTCTTCAGTCTAAGTACTTTACTGATGCTGATCTACAACCACAGGAATATTGATACACTTTTGTTCTGCCGTTGTGGGACTCTCTGATGACTGAATTCAACTGTCAAAACAGAAAGTATGGAATAACTGCCAGTTCTGCAATTTCATTCCTTACCGATATACCATGAATATTATATTAGACTAGCATAAAGTCTTAACTTAGATACATAGCATCTGGAAGAGAAACATTCTTCACATTCATGCACGTGCAAGTATTTCATTGGTAACTATTTACAGTAGGCAAAACATGTTTTAAAATGCATCCAGTGACATGTTTTAAACAATGCTATTTATACTGCCCCCCCCCACCAAATAAGCACACAGTACCGTAAGAACTGATCAATTAAACTATGTTGCATAGTGTATCTTTGGAAGATACATAATTAAAACCACAGATCTCTGACATGGTGCTTTAGCCTGTTTTCAGTAGCAGCATGGAACTTATATAGCAATAATAAAAGAGAATTCCTATGAACAAGGATTATATCCATAAAGACAGCCATTAACACAACCAGGAGATGGGCTCTGTTACACACCAAGGCCCCGGGCTTAGTCACAGAACCGGGTCTTCAAAGCCCATGAAAAGTTGGGGCTGATCTGATCTCCAGAGGGATGATGCTCCAGAAGGCGGGTGCCGTAACAGAAAATGCTCTCCTTCTGGGCTCCACCAGCTGACATTCCTTAGCTGATGATACTTGGAATGTGCCCCTCCTACCGGACCAGATAGGATGGATAGAAACAACCTCTGCCTTGCATCATTACAAACTTTTGCTTACCAAGAGCAGGAAAGTCACTTCATACTAACCTCTGAGACACAGCATCAAACTTCTCTATCAACTTTTCTATCAGCGCTAACATTATCTTGCCTACAGCTACCAGATCTGAGCTGCAAAAATCCATACAATGACTAGATGGCAACACTCTTTGCTGCCATTAAGTAGTCATCTGGGTTTTTGCAACCCAGATCTGGTACCCCGTTTTTCATCTGTAGCTATTATAAGTATCTCTGTGCCTTCTCTTTTCAGTGTCTGCCCTCTAAAACAGCATTCCCCAAGAGATCTGTATTGCCCCCATCTTGACGACATTTGAAAAGTCTCTGAAAATGTGGCCAGCATAATAGTCCATGAACCCCGGTCATCTTGTTAATATTAAGGCAGTATATAAAGGATAGTCTTCCATCTGATGCATAAAGTATTTTTTTCCTTAAAGAGTTGTTACAAAAATGCTGTATGTTCTATATTTTCCAGTTTGAGAGGAAGTTTATTTTAACTGGATTACTTAAAATTACATAAACATAATTTCACACATTCATATTTATATATGTAGGTGGCCTAATAATGAAACCTTGCCTTACTTATGAAATTTTGTCACTGATTATTTTGGAGCTTGAGTAAGTTGTCTGGTTCAGGTGTCCACCTATCAATTGAGGATAAAAACTGTCAGATACTCAGGCTGAATCAAGTGTTGGTCTATCATGGGAAATCTTCATTTTCTTATTTAAGCAACTATAAATTTAAAAGGTGACTGGTTTTGACTGGACAAAATACAGCCCAAATACAGGTATTCTTCCAGGGGCTGGGCCCACGATTATGGTTACAGAGGCCATTTAAGTGATTTTACATGCTGATGTGCCACACCCATGTGGTGAGCTGCAGTCATCACGTAAATCACTGTAATTTTGGGTTTGCTGGGTCATGGAAAAAAACTGCTTGATCCATGGCATGGAGAAAACTTCATGACACAAAGGGTAGTTAACGGCGGGACATGTAGCTTGCCATAAGCTATGATTTAAACATGTGTATCAGCTGTTCCAGACAATTCTGAGCTAACTTATATCCTCTTATTACTGGTAGAAAGTATCCAGTTTTTAGCACAAAGCATAGCACTCCTTAGTGTAACTTTGGGTTGACTAAAACATTTTTCAGATACCTAAAGTGGAACTTGAAAAATTGAAGACATTCAGGTTAAAAAGAAGAGGCAAGCTGTCTAGAAACCCTAGCAACAATATCAAGCAGGGGCACAAAGAATTTAACCTGAAATCTAAATATTAAATGTATTTCTGTGCTGCTGGTTTCTGCTTTAGGAATATACAGCTCATCACACAGAAATATTTAGACATTCTCTGCCAGAAAGATTTTACAACTGGTGTGTCGAATTTAATACGACAGGGGAAAATATGTTTTTGAGGGCTTCTTTCTTAGATTTCCCATCACAGAATCTGGAGAGCGTGCAGGAAAGAACTGCCAGCCTTGCTGCAATCCTAGGTAAGCAAATTAAGCTAACGATAGAAATAAAGAAAAAGACACAAACAAGTTTTGCTGATATGGGTGACAAAATCTAAGACTATATCCTGAAAAACTGATGCTGAGGCAAATAGGACATTGAAGCATTCTCTTCCTCACCGATATTATTCAAAGATTTAAAGCCTAATGAGGATGCATGCCTAGCTGAAGCTGCTGAGTCCCATCTGTTAGCAGGCATACTAGAATTTATCTCGCAAGTAATTTTTTGGTTTGGTGAAGCATGCTGAAAACACAGCAGGCATTTTAAAAAGCCAAAGTTACCTGGCTGATGATAACTCAAGTCTCCCAATGTGGACACAGATGCATACAGACCCCTTACCACATGTATATAACTTGAAATGCAAGCACAATAAACTGCTATTGGCTTCAGTCTCCCTACATCTTAGAACATTATGACATGCTTAACAGGTTTGCTAAACACAACAACGACGACGATGACACTGGTCGCATCACTTCATCTTCATCATTCACACTTCATCAGCACTGGACAGTCTTTTCAGAGGGCCAGGCATAGAAGACCCAGAATACTCTTTCCCTCCCAAACGCAACAAGCAGCAATCACCTCTAACCAATGGTTGCAAGCACAGTACCACTGTCCAGTATTAACATTCCCTTTCCTGAACTTCGTAAGCCGGCACTGTTTACCCCCAAGGATAACGTCTTCCTGGCTCTCAGTTCAGGGAAGGAAATGAGGCTATTTACTTCCCCGCCCTTGACTGGCAAACCTAGCAAATAACTCTAAGCAGGGAAGGAGGCAGAAGGAAGGACCGGCAGAGCCTTTGTGACCTGATCCGAAGCCGAAGGGGGAAATCCTGCAGGTGAAGAACGTGGGCCAGTGGAGGAGGACGGGCTGCCAGCGTGTGGAGCTTCAGTCCTAGTTTGGAAAGAGAGGTCTCTGTTTATCCGGCTGCCTCCTCCCCATGCTACAAATCATGACAGCCCTTTTTAAAACCACCAAGAGCACTTCCTCCTGCAGCAGTTACGAGGGCGGCTACTGCTAGAAGGGGCGGGAACGGAGAGACAGAGACGTGCAGGCTTACTGATCTTGGCTAAGCTGGGCCAAACCGTCCTGGCCGAATAAAGACTCCACGCGAGAGCTGTGCTACTTAAGGTCAGACTAGTTCTATTTTATTAGCTCCCGTTTAACACAGAAATGTAAACACAGAGGGAGGAAGCGAGAACAATGCCGCACAGCCCCAGAAACGTGTCCCGCCAAACTCCGCAGACACAGCAAATTACAAGGGGAAAACCTTAATTCTCAGGACTACGTATCACAGGATTTTGCTCCCATGTTTTTAGGATGCCATCACCTTCCTGGTTTTGAAAGACCACATGGAGAAGTCAAAGGGAGGTGCATACAAGGCATCTGGAAGTGGAGAAACCATCAAAAATCTGGAAAGAGGGGGATGGAATCCTCCTTAGCTAACTCTACTTGTGTTAAATATCTGCTTTCCCCCCTTGCTCTAGTGCTTTATCTTGACCTGATTTTGCTTCAGTAAAAGGTATCCCTTCTGCTTCACTTCCTTCAGCTCCTCAGTGAGCAATTCCTCCCTTTAAGCCAACCCTGTTCTCAACGACAGCCTTCATGCAGCAGTGACACCTTTTTATCTGAAAAATAGCAGGCTGTTAAATTATCCTATTTGGGGAAAACAAGCGCAAGTAGCAACACACTCAACACCTTTATTTCTTGGTTCAAAAGGTACTGTGCTAATATTCTATTTTCTATTATCAGACTAAGTGATGGAGATGAACTAAGTCTTAATGACTGCAGCAACACCCCCCGCCCCAAACCCCACAGTGCCATCAGGTATCTGCTCCACTAGAAGGGCATTGTTTTCCCTGAAGGCCTAGGGTCCCCCTGCCCTGCCTCCTCTTCTCGTAATGTCTCAACTCACTTTGCAGGTTATTTGGACTAGATTGGTTCATTTCTCTCAACAATGAAAACATGGATTATAGTGTGTGCCAGCATATTCTAGGAGGCAAAAACCTTTAATGGGTAATTTGTGACAGATCCTATAGGGGTATCCATGTTATTTGACAAAGGTCATGTTGTTCTTAAAGACTAATATATGTTCACAAAAGCTTTCTTGGATCACAATCCACTTCATCACTCAAATATTTATGCGGTCAGATTTTTTTATATATGCACACATACATATTCTTTAAAGGTACAAGATTAATTTGTGACAGTCTTTGATACAACTTTTATTTAGTAAAGTGTGCACAAAAGCATTCTCAAATACACTTTATTTTTCCAACCTTTTCCTTTCTTCTTCACCAGTAAGCATATTTTATCACTGTTCTTCTCAAAAGCTCCCCTCTTTATTAAATAAATGTCACTACATACTTTTAAGTGTGTTCTTCACTAAGGAAAAAAAATCCTCATAGGCCTGTCAGCAGATGCATTAACCTTTTAACTGCAGTGCTGAAAAAGCTTAATTTTTCAAAATCAGATGAATAATCCATAGTGCAATATCTAAATATTGAAGTGTCCTACTGATCACCCCATGTAATTATTTTCAGACATTTAAGAGAAAGCAATTGGGAACAGCATCGTTCTTCGTGCTACAAGTATATTTGCTATGCATGTTGCAGCATTACACCAATGTTTTCTGTTAACATATGCATGAAGTACAAGGTGGACTTGCAAGAAAATGTTATGCTGCATCTTCCCTCCTAGAAGATTCTGAGTATGCTCACTCCTCTCACCAAACTGTTTTTTAGAGAGGCACTGTTTTGTATCTGCCATTAAAGATTAAGTGTCAGTATGGGGTATCACACGGCAACAACGTTCCATCTTGTTTCTCAGTGCCCAGTTTCAAATCCAATGCACTGAACTTGTATGTTGATCAGTCACCACTGTCTCTAACATGTGCATGTATTTCTACACAGACATGTTTCTGGGATGCTAATGGGGACGGGGGTGCACTGGACCTCATCGTAGATATGTGGCATGAAATTCTGAGTAACCCTGAAGTACGTGCAGCAAACACATTAGTCCTAGGAAACATTCAACTGTTCTTTTACAGAATAATCTAGCAAACAGAAATTGAGTGACTGGAGACAAATTACCTCCCAGATTTTAAACATTTTGTATTACCCGAGACATTCAGTTGGGAAAAAAAAAGACTGCTATAAAGTAACACCAACTTCTTCAGTTTTGTTATTCGCTTTAGCAGATTTAGCTCAGATGATTTATACCCACATACCTTGCTATTTAAGAAAGAAAAAAGAGGGGGGATCATAAATTAGCTATGTGTAACGAGCCACCATGCAGTGTTACGCAGTTACCACATAACAATATCTAAACCTATCACAGACTGGACTGCCTGTAAGCTCTCCTCCTCCTCCTGCCGTATCAAATACAGGAGGAGAAAATTTTAGGCATTCAAGCAATTATCATGGTCATATCCCACCAGTGAGCATGGTATATACCTCACAAAGAGTATCATTAACCTACGTAGAGAGACAGATCCAAGTCTCTAGAGCAGTTATCATTACAGGCATAAACAATACCAGGTGAAGGTATCTGCTGCTGTTAAAAAGCCAAAAGGCATTTTCAGATCCTCATGGAAGGCTGTCAGTACAGGATGCAAACAAACTTCCATGCCCCAGCTAATACAGTTTCAGTGCCATTTTATTTCTGTTTATAAAAAAAGGAAGTGTAAAAGTTAACTGAGAAACAGCAGGAGGAAATGGTCTATTAATTTATTTAAATCATTTTATACTGCCTTCCACCTAACCATCTGCTGGGTGGTTCACAATGGGTCTTAAAAACAGTAAACATGTTCTTAGACTTTAAAAACAGTAAAATAATAAACATTGCTGAGAATATCAACAGGGCTACCCTAAGAACCATTGCAGCAAAATTAAACAAAATGGCATATAAACACTCAAAACAAGGATTAAAAACTCTTGCAAGTAAAAACATTGTCAGCTGGCATCATTTGTCAGGTGACGCTTGTAGAGTGGCAAGTGGCAACACCACAGCAAGAATGCCCTTTCCTTGTTGCCAATCCACCTCACCTTGGACTTCAGAAAAAAGGAAAAATCAGGCTTCTAAATATAATACAGCAGGTTACTATGGGGAAAGATTTAATTAAGATAGTAAATCTAAAATGATCCACATGAATCAGTTCAGTGAGATGAAAAAACATCAAGTGAAATGTTAGTTGGATGAAGGCCCTTTCTTGATGTTCATAAAAATTTGGACCAGTGTAATTATCTCGTTCCCAATTCAGACAAAGCCATTTTTCAGATTCCCTTTTCACATTCTAGCATAAGGAAATAAGATAGAAGATAACGAGATACTGGGATCTCTGAGCAGGCTTCTTACTCTCATTGGGACCCATTGTCTTGTGAGAAAAAATTATCTCTGCTTGCTGCAGACTGTTGGGTCCTGGGGCACTGGTGATAGCGGAGCTTCCCTGTGTAGCCCATTTCAATCACAGCTGAGCAATAACAAGAATGAAGATACATTAAAAATGGGAAGTTATTTTATTTTTCCTTTCTGTCTCCTTTTCCATCTGTAGCATGTCTTCTTAGATTGGAAGCCTGAGAACAGGAAATGCCTGGATTTTATTATTAGGTAACTTGCTATGAGACACTTTTAGAATGTATAAACACATTTAAATACATCAAACAAATAAATGTATTTTCTTAGATTTTCTAAGTCAATTCTGTAACTCACACTACTTTTGCTTGAGGTCTTGAGGAGCACAGGAAAAAAAATTTGGATAGCTGAAAGCGAATTGCTATCTCTCAACTCATCTTTCTTCATCTCAATGCCCTTATGATGTGTTTTCCGTGCCAGCTGGGAATTCTGGGAACTGCAGCTCAAAACATCTGGAGCATGCCATAGCAGGCCCTAACTTCTCACAGAGGTATAAAATGGACTATCTCCATGCAGATTTCCCTGAGCATCTGGGAAGAAGAATGGGACACTATCAAAAGGCTGGTCAATATCTAGAGACCTGGTGAGCAATATGGCTTCTAAAGCTGGCATAAGAAAGCTTACACTTGATCTTCTCAGAGCCTTCACCCTCTTTTCCCCAACTGAAGGATGATTATGCTGGGTAAACAGATCTGTGGTTGACTCATCAACATGCAAATTTCAGAAAGAGGTTTCCTGCGTAAAATAAAAGAGCAGGACTAAAAAAAGGCAATGGCTGCCTCTATCTATTAAACTCCAAAAAGTTATACTGGAATACATATTTTTTCTGATCAAAGTAAATTGCAAGAAGGACAATATAGAGGACGTGCATCATGGCTATCAGAAGTTTTAACTCACAAAACAACTAACTGAACCCATGATACAATAACATTTTTAGTATACATGAATGTCCTAAAGCAGTGGGATATGCAACTTTTTCTGTGCTAAGAGGCATACTTGGTCTTTAAGTAGTGTGCTTAAAGTAGCCACACTTCAAAAACACTGGAGGGACTAGGACAAAAACTGTAGAGTAATGTAATTTGATTTCATTTATATTTCATTATAATTAAACAGTTAGTAGAATTACTCTCATGTGTGGCATTTAATCATTTTCTTCTGTCATACTACAGTTTACTATAATGAGTTTAGGATGACTCTGGGGGCCTTTCTAAGGCTTCTCGGGGCTCCATATGACCCTGGGGCTTAAGTTATGTACCTAATGAAGGAACTAATAGATCACCACAAAATTAATTCATGAGTTATATAATTGGCAGTCTTGAGAAATAATTACGTTTAAATCCCTGTTAATAAGAAGCAAATCCAATAAGAAATCAATATATACAACACATATTCAAAAAGTTTGTTGAACTCTTCTTTATAAATTATCAATTTTGTAGCCAGTGGAAACTAGGTATCAACTAAATTTCTTTTATTAGATCATATGTTTTATTCAATTAGCCACATTTTAAGTTGATGCATATGTAATTCATTAAGTGATCACTGAACAAAAAGATGAAATCTGCAGTAATTATTCCCAGTCACATTTATCTGTATACTGTGATCATGTGGACTGTGCTCAAAGCAGTTTGTACAATAGTTTAATCACAATAATCATAATTATATTCCTACAGCAAATTAACTCAGTATTTTTTTTTAGATTTTTTTATCCTGCCTTTATAATTTTTATAAATAAACCAAGGCAGCGAACATACCTAATACTCCTCCCTCCTCCTATTTTCCTTACAACAACAACCCTGGGAGGTGAGTTGGGCTGAGAGAGAGTGGCCCAAGGTCACCCAGCTGGCTTTCATGCTGAAGGCGGGACTAGAACTCTCAGTCTCCTGGTTTCTAGCCAGATGCCTTAACCACTAGAACAAACTGGCTCTATTTTCTTGATAAATTTCCTGATTTCCCACATATACTAGAGTTCAAAGCTTATTATGATCTTATAAACATGCTATTATTAATCTGCAATCCACCACAAATTAAGAAAGCACAGTTCATGCATACATACTGTATATTATAGCACTCCAATCTATGTAGTCTTAATTTACCCCTGTAGTATTGCCAATACAGTTCTAGAGAAAGACAAAACAGAAATAATTTGCAAAAGTTGATGTATCAACCCACTTTTTCAACAGCCTTTCCTTTTAGAAGGAACTCTATTTGTTAAATTTTTATACCATCTTCCTCCAAAACGCTCATGGTGACATACACAATTTCTCCTTCTCCAATTTCCACTAAAAGAAAAGTTTCTCCCCAATGTACCTCCCAGGATTATTTTTGTCTGTACAGTGAAGGGAAGGAAGTTAAGAGAAAAAAGTGGGAGGAATAACAATTCCACAGAAAATGAATCCCCAAATTACAGCATTTTGTGGAAGAGAAAAGTAAATTGGAGATCTTTTTACCTGGTGCTACCATACAGCATCTTCATTCAGTTCCAGAATGCAAGTATCACAGCACAGCACCAAACCTGGGAGTTAATCAATTAGATATTAAAACAAGTGTTTGTTTGTTTTCTTAGCTCAGGGAAGAAACACTTTTCTTTAAAAATTCATTAATTCTTCAACTGCTCCTTAATCTTATTTAACCTGGAAGCTAAGTCCTTTTCCTAAAAAAAATCTGTAGTTTGGATAGAGACTGAAACTAAGTTCTCATCCCTTACAGCCCAAAGTTTCAGTTGGGCATGTTGGTGGGGGGGAATATGCACTGCACTTAACAAGTGATTCTGCAAATAGATACAAATTGGAAACAACTTCCCATACGTGAAGACTGAAGTGCCATTCTCAAAAAATGCATGGGTCCCACCCAGGACAACCAGATATTGACAGAGTACACGCTTTCAGACAAAGGTAAAACAACCATATATGGCTCACTTGTATCTGACTTCCTGCAGTCAAAGGTGCTGCAGTTGTTTTTGCCATACTCCGCATGCAAGTAACTACACTGCTACATTCATGAAAGAATTGGCCCTGTTTTAGAGCAGAAATAAGCACAAGACAATAGCTTCAAACAAGCTTGACTCAAAGGAGTTGTACCTTTTTTATGTAATAAAAGTTTTTCTAAGATTTAATATGTGTGTTCAGCAAATACATTTTAATTATATGTAACAGATGGAGAGGATTGTTCTGTGTTTTTATTAGCATACAGGACATGGGATAGCCAGTCACAGACTGTCTCTTTTTAATCCTTTCTCTCTTTCTTTTAAGAACTGCCCTACAAATTGAGTTTGTGCCGAACATTTGGGACATTTTCAAAGGCACATTTAAGCATGCAAATTATACTATGCAACATATTATCTGTTCCACTGAAGATTTTCTGTTTTGGGAATCATTATAAGTGATAGCCTAAACAAATAAAACTCTAAGGCAGCAATTCCATGCATGCTTATTTGGGAGTTAAGACCTACTCTTATTCCACTGTTTGATTCTCTGAATACTATTAAAATTAGACTTTAATACTGCACATTTAATACATCCAAATTAACTGATGACATGATCAGATGCTCAGTGTCCAAAGATAAAGAAAACATGCAAATTCCATCATAACCAAATGCATCCTTTCCTTTGTTTCTAACAGGCAGCAAGAAAAAGAGTTTTCAGGCAGTTAACCTAGGCATAGATCAAATATAACACATTTAGAATGATTTAGTCATTTCTTAATTGATTAAAGATTCCCTGCCTGATTAACAAGCAAGTAAACTTTAACAGTATTTGAACAAGTTCTTATAATATAAATAAATACTTGAAAAACTTGCAGTGGGTAACCATTTTAAACACCTTGAGAGTCATCCTCCATAAAGTGGGGGGGGGGAGGGAATAAGACCCCATATGCATGTCAAGTATGCTTCTTGCTTTGTAAATCAAGTATGTTTCTTGCTTTAGAATGACTGTTGTTGTTCACATGCAACTTTAATCAATAGATCAAGACTCATTCCACTAAGTTTAATCATTTATTTGAAAAATGTATGAGATGGTAATTCTAGCCATACAAATTCATTTGGTTTTATAAAACCCAGCCAATTACATTCAGCTTTGAATAGAAAAAGAAGTTTTTGTTCACTCTTGCTCAAACTGATCCCTTCAGATGTGTTGGACTACAAATGCTATTACTTTCAGCCATCTTGAGTAAGACCATTCTAGCTTAGCAACATAATGCCACACACTTAAATTATATTTAAGACAAGTGAGAAAGTTTTCCTTCTAAGACAGCTAAAAGACAAGCCTTGCTTGGTTCAACAGCATCATGTGCTATTCCCTGAACTATTAAGCTAGGAACAATTCAATATTTTCATTCTTGCACATCAAAGGCAGTCTTTGTGATCCTCAATACAGTCATTTGTTGTCCATGATGGTCCTGCCAGTGCTGCAATGAAGAGGAACTGAGCAAAGAAATAGGACCACAATCACATATATGTAAGTTGTAAAAAAAACCCAAACCCTGCTGTGCTACAATTCTCCCTGAGGGATGATGAAATATATTCTAGAACACAAGGAGTGTAATGGTTGCCTATCCTAGTAGACTCAGACTCACAAGCAGGTACTTAATGATATCTGATTTATTAAAAGAATAGTATGCAAATACAGAGAAAGCTGAGAATGAGTAAAAGCGCGCCAAATACAAACTAAAAACCCTCGCCTCAAACGTAATCCCTCCCCTTGCCCTGCCGTTGCAAACTCCCCCCCCCCCAGGTGCTGGTAACCGTTTGAACTGCCATCCTGGGAAAGTAACCTTGAACACATGAGATAACCCGAACACATTCCAACCCAGCAGCCAACAGATAACAACTCCCGGAGATGGAATCCACCGCCCTTCCCAGATGAAACACATATCAGTGAAATGACATGCGAAACGTTACGATGTACCAGCAACATTGGAACGGTGAACATGACAAGGAGGCTACAGGTTCTTTCCCACTGCTTTAAAATAATTTCTCCCTCCCCCAAACCAAAATTAGAATGTAATATGCTTCAGCATCTTTCTAGGCTTCAGCAAAATCCTAGCTATAACTTACAGCTGCTACTAGTGCAGGTACTACAGGGTTAACAACATTGACCCTAATAAGAGGGAGCTCCCAGGGTGGAAGCTAGCAAGTTCTCATTAACGGCTTCCTTTTTTAAATGAACTTCCCCTGAGAGCAAGGCTGAGTGTCAGGGTAGAGGCTAATGAATAAATGCTATAGAAGGTGCTGTGCTCTACAAAGGAATTAAACACTATCCCCTCCTCTCTTCCCAGGGATGCATCTGCAGGGATCTTCTCCCACAGGAATCATTCTGACAGTGACCTGACTCTATTAAATGAAAAAGAAACAAAGAAAGGGTGAGATTAGCTATGAATACTTGAAAGGAAACAAGATTAATGAAGTGAAATTAACAATGTAATGCATATGAACTCACACACTCTCCCTCTGCTGCCTCATAGCCAGACTGTTGAGGCAACAACATCGCTTACCGGAACATTGGGTTGTTGGAGGGTTATCACTTTTGATATGAAAATAAAGCCTAACCTCTCAAAAAGATCCATTCAGCTGAAACAGAACAGAGGATCACTTCCCCCTAGTGTTTAAAATTCAGCATTACACCTCCGACACTATTTCTTGAGGCCAAAATAAGAGTGATAACTCACCCGATATCCTCCAGATGTATTGGGACTACAAATCACAACATATCATTAGGGTTCTGTAGGATTGATTCTGTTTTTCTGTTCTAAACACTGATGAAACTGCAGTTCAAACTTTCATATGACTTTCCCCCAGCAACTTCATAACACATTTAAAAAGTGGGGCATAGAACAAACACATGCAGCATCATGTAATCCAAAGGTCACTAAAACAGAGCTGTGTCCACCAGCACAACTGATTGAGTTGCTGCTGTCAGAAAGCACAGAATTATGCTATCAGAGAAAAGGTGATCCAGAGGGATGTTATGATCCACAGTATTAAAAAAAGTCCAACGAGATGTATAATAACTAATATTCCCCTGTGCCCATTTCCTGGCATAAACACAGACCTGTTTCCATCCTGAACCTTGTCTGGAAAGCAGATTGGA
The DNA here is from genome assembly GCF_035149785.1 of Candoia aspera. Lineage (NCBI taxonomy): Eukaryota > Metazoa > Chordata > Lepidosauria > Squamata > Candoiidae > Candoia > Candoia aspera. The sequence continues at coordinate 271,485,333 of NC_086153.1, read as the reverse complement.
ACAGATCTAAAGCACTGGTTTCCTTTGAGGCTGCCAGAAGCTGAGATACTAATTCTTTTTCCATCATCATACTCAAGAAATGAATGTTTGACATTGGCAATAGATATCTTCATCAGAGATCTAGTTTTGTTTTTCAGTTCATATTTTACCACTGGGTTTTAAAAAAGCAGGATTTGCGGTTTTTGTCAGAGAAGCAGGAGCAAATTTTGAGAAATACGCTGTAAACTTCAGTTTGCAATAGTTTGACTATATTCTCACCCTGTATATTTTACAGAAGCTGAAAAGTAAGATAGTATGTCCACATCATGTCTAATCTGCATCCATTCTTTGGCTTGGTCATGCTATGGCATATCTGAATGAATGTGATTTAATCTACAAAACACAATGTACACTGATCAGAGTGGACTTTCTAGGATTCAGTCATCTGAACATCTATGAAAATATCTCTTTTCCACTTGAAAAAGCCGTACTTGCTAGCATTCTGATGATTCTAGGGTAGCAAAGAAGGAGTGTATAGTTGCTACTGTTATATCCACAGGAAAAAAGTATTTTAACAATGCCATAGCACTGTTTGGGTTCTGCTTATGGCAAAACTTCTGCCATTCACACCCTAGTAATTGACTCAGCTGTTTCACTGTTTTATTGACCAAGTCCAAGTCAATAGAAGGTTGGGATGGAGAAAATGACTGGCTTCAAGCAATCCAATGAGTACATTTCTATGACTAACTATGCCTTGAACCTTGATCACTCTGGTTCAAGTCAACCCATAGCCATTTTCCTCAGCAGAGCAGCAGGAAAATCTTGATCACCACAACATACTACACCAGCTCTTTCTCTGTCCTCTCCTAGGTTGCTCCAAGAAACATCCAACTTTCACATAAGAAAAAAGTCCTAAATAATAAAGTCCACTGCCAGTCAGTAAAGCTAATATAAAACTTAATGATTATTAATGAACTTAATGGACAATATCAATTTAAAAATCAATTATAGTAAATTAATCAAAATAATTAAGCATTCTACCAATAAAATATCCCTAACAATCAATTAATCAAGAATGCAGACATAATTCCACACACAAATTTTTAAAAATGTGTGTGTAAGGGTGCATACACAAGCACACAAACTTCAGATCTGCATTTGTAACTCTGGCACTGAATGCTGTTGTCCGACACAAAAGCTAGCGACACATGCAGACTCCATAAATAGCCTTTGGATCCAAGCCCTCAATTAGTGCAAGCTCTAAAGGGGTGCAGTGTGAATTGAAAACAAAAGCTTGGTTCAGCAGTAGATGGAGCTACAGATATCAGCATTACAGAGCTTGGGCAAGCTATTAAAAATACCACGTACTTATATATTGCTGGCCTGTGCTTTATCCTGTGGACTCCCCAGTGGCCAGGTTGGCTGCCCTGATGGCAAGGCAGGACATCCCTGTGAGACAGATGGAGTCTGGGAATACAAAGAGATAAGTCAGCTCATCCGAGTCATGTCTCTCATTACGACACATAGTTTTCTTTGAGTGCATGCATGCCCGCACACAAACACACACACACACAATACAGAAGGACTACCAAATCAGCACACTATTCTCTTTCTCCATTCTGAATTAAGACCAGTTGTTCCCTTCTCCAAATACTCCCAAATAAGCAATTTTCACACAACTGCCACCTCAACCAGGAGTGACCAACTCCAGAGGGGATGGGGCTACAACTCAACTGCTAACTTTCTGAAGTTCCAAAAGAGGCCATCTGCTGATGCAACATATGGTCTTTTAATCTTGTTGCACTGAGAGAGTTCAGGATGGGTCAGGGAGCAGGAAGCCCCGTCTGAATCATTATCTTGGGATGCCAGAGGCCATATGGTACACTGTCTTGTGAGGCTAGGCCAGGGGGGAGTAGGAATCTACATGTGGCTGGGGGCTGCCAACGTGTGATTTCACCAAAGAAAACTCAAATTAGTTTAGATATTCAAGAGATAACAGAACCTCCCAATTGGACTAAAGGCAAAGAAGAGCAGAATGGTTAAGATGAAGGAAAACAAGGGAAAAGGTGGTCCATGGCTAGTTCTGTCTCACCCACTGTTGATTTCAGTCCCACCCACACCTAGCGCACAGCCTCAATGGATTATCGCCCAAAGATATATGGCTGATATAAAAAGCCCCCCCTCCCCCCAGCCTATCTAGTTCAATGCTTTGTCTTACACAGTGGCCAACCACGATACCTCTGAATTCGGAACACTGATAATCTTATCCTACTTGAATTTTAAAGCTACATAAGCTTATGATATCCTGTGGCAGCAATTTCCCTATGCACTCTTAAGAAATGCTGCCTTTTATCTATATCTGTGGTTTTTTGCTACATGACCATACAGTTAAGACTCTAACGGAAGAATTTATAGCAGAACAATAATAAATATCCAAAAATACTATGCAAATGAATGGGATTGGATTCAAATTTCTTGTTTACATACAATTGGATTACAAACTCTGCATAACAAATCTCAGATAGAAAGCTTTAGACTAATTAACCATACAACCCTGAATGTTTTAACCCCAATGATGCACTGAAACTTGTACTTTCAAAAATTGTATAGAAAGTACTTGATGGGAAGTGGTATTTTTTCTTGCTACACAAAGAATAGATTTCCTCTTCTAAGCTGTTGTCTGATGAGCTGTGTGCATCATATTTAAAGACTGTATTTTTCCTCCATATCTATTGCTATGACACAATGACTATAACATGAACAATTAATCTACGATTGATTTAATCAGCCAGTATCCTAATTTAGCTGTTGAAACAATCCACAAAGAACTCCAATGATTTCCCTTTGGGAAAGAATTCCAGCTGTTTTCTAAGAACCCCAAAGACAACATAGAATGTGGCAGCAGTTAATAAGTCAATAGGAATAAATGGAAGATGCTTTTCTCACCACCAGGTGGAGGCAGTTCCCTACTGAACCGATGTTACTGAAAAAGTAACATCTACCAGTGGCTCTGTTGACACACTTGAAACCTCTTTTAGCCTGTGCGTGTGACCCAGATACTTCAGAAAAGAGCCCAGAGAGGAGTCAGGTAGCAGCTCTAACAGGAGATGGTGAACTACCCTCCCCTGCTCTGATCATTACACCAGCTCCAGCGCACACATCATTTCTGGCACAGATACTGATTTGTAATTCAAATACACTGGGACAAGCTTGGCATCCACTGTACGAAGTGACCCTGAAGCATTGCTTAACTGGAGCTTCTGAAAACAAAACAAAACTAGAGAGATTGCTTTTGATCAGCAAAGAAGTTCGATCTCTAGCATATATACAGATAACTCTAGTTAAGACAACAAATAGACTTTAATCCTGGTGATGCACTAAAACTTGGCATGAGATGGCAAACTCTTCTAGCCACCATTCCTTTTTATGGCCCTTATAGATAGTCCAATATTGTGCTGCAACCCTACAGTTTTCTGATGATTAACTATGGTAATAAGGTACATAAAACCTTCGGATACAATCTGCATTATTTAAAGCAGCAATACAGACTGCCAAAAACGTGCTGCACCCATTTATGTGATATCATGCTAGCCTTGCCCTGTCTCCCTGTGGTCAGTGGTTGCTGATTTTGTTTTTAAATGTAGCCTCCAGTGCAAAAAGATTGCTTACCAAGGGGAGACCTACATTTACTCTACATCCCTGCTCTACATCCCTACAAAGAATCACCTCAAAATCCAACCGGCCCATTTTCAAAGATACCCAACTCCACCGAAGAACAAGTCCTGGGTTGAGAATTTCTCCACGGAGGTGCCAGCTGCATTGTTGGAACTCTAAGGTATGTCTCTCATTGAGCTAATAAATATATCACCCTCTGTCAACTATACAGTTCTATTAAACCAAAAGAAAAAAGCAAACTTTAGCAGAGGAAAGATCCTAAGATAAGGCAATCTTCAATGAGCTGAAAAACCTATACAGAAGGGATTCGGGTGTCTGTAGCCCCCTCTGTGGTGACGACTGAGGAAGGCAATGGCAAGCCACCCCGCGCTATAGTCTGCCCAGAAAACGTCGCAAAAGCGGCGTCCCCCCAAAGGGTCAGGCATGACTCGGTGCTGGCACAGGGGCCTTTCACCTTCACAGCCTCCTCTGACTCCAGAGCTGTATTGGGCTATTTGAACTCTCAGGAAACAAAATCATCAGAGTGAAACAAGAGGCATAATAAACTCTAAGGATGTCAACTAGCTTCATATATTATTTTGCAATAAGGTAATGGAGCAATGGCCTCAACAATCACAAGCAATACTAACAGGATGGAGAAACTTAAAAGCCAAAAGAAACAGGCTAGCAAGAAAAGGGCCCTACCAGGGCTTAGCATGTATGAATCCAAGCAAACTTAAAGTGCAAAACAGCAAGCTGTTCACAGCCTATTCCTGCATGCAATGTGTGTGAGTGAACTTGCTCAGTTTTTGGTTTCCAGTTCAGAACACCACAACCAAGAGCAAACCTTATTGTCATTCTGGTGGTGATTGATTCAAGTGTTCTGCTGTTCTTCTCTGCATTGCAACCCTTTGCTGTCCTTCCAAACTCCATTGTGGTTTTGGGCTAGACACCTGAAGCTTTCTTCACTTGCACACCAAGATAAAGTCTCCAAGCTTAGAGAACCCTATTCTAACTGATACCTGTGAGGTGACATCATGACGGACCTCCAAGTGTGTTCTGAAAGCCCTTGTTCATTCTGATCTATTACTGAGTCAGAACTTTATGGGATACCTTTGGGCGGACAGTCTTTCCTGATTCCCAGGACTATTTTCAAATTTTACCTTTGGCTACCAGCTGCATTGTTGAGAAGGTTTAAAGTTACAATGTCAGGAACTCCGACCTATGGTTATACCTGAATGTGCCCTATACGGAACCTTTGTGGATTAAATTTCACACAAACAGAATGGTTGAGTTCACACAATACGCTTAACCAAATCAGTGATAACTTTGGCTGGGATGTTTTCTTTTTGTGTGTGTGGCTTAGCATATTAACTAGTGGTTTGATGTACTGCGCAAACTGAGGAAATCAGTTAATCCAGAATCCAGAACAAGCTTGTTACATGAACACAGCCACTATGCATGTATTTATTTTTCTCCTTTTGTGGAGAAGGAAGAAAATAATTTAGATACCTTTCTTTAAGGTAATTCTGAAACAGAACTGTCATCATATTTTCCAGTATCCAGACTACAACGATCTGTCTACTTCAAAAGACTTTCCTGCCATATGTGGGAAAAGTAATTCCCTGGGGTGCAGAACACAGCTATCAGAGACCATGCATAATACTAATGTGGACTGAGGGATCCCAGTCGCACTGCACTTTCCTTTCAATGAACCTTCTAAAGTCTGAACACTCTGTAAACACCCGAAGATTCACATAGATGTAAAAATAAGCAGTCTGACTTCACCTTGTGCATTGATACTATTTGATGCAAGGCTGAGGAGTCAATTACGTATTCTGACATGCTCATGTCTGATTATACAGAGAAAGCCAATGTATATTATTTTGTGGAGAGCAATAATTCTGAATTCAGTTTTCATAACATGGTGATGACAAGGAAGAAGGAAAAACGGGATGCTTAACATCTTTCAAAATCTTACCATTTGGGTTCCAGCAAGGGCCATAACCAATACTGGCTATTTCAAAAGGGCTCTGCATTTGATCAGACAAATACTCTATGGAAAGGCAAAATCCTGGACAGTACCACTCCCCTCTAGCTGAACCCTGGACCCTCTGCTCATAAATAAAAATGAACGTTGTTCGTTTTTAGGATGAAGAATCAAGGCAAAACATGGTACAGTGAACAAAAAGGTTTCCGTAGAGATCACCAATTACCTAACAGTGTTTGTCTTTATACAGTCTGCATTTGCTCTGCTCTAGCTGAACATTTTTTGTTTAGTGTTCCTTGTTTTGCCTTGGTTGTTCATCCCCAAAATGAGTACTTGGCCTTATGTTCCAAATGGAGGCACCGTGATGCTCTGGTTAAGGTGTTGGAAACCTGGGAAACCCATATTCGAGCCCACCCCAGCCATAAAAGCTCACTAGGCCACTCTTTCTCTGCTCAACCCATATCACAGAATTGTTGTTATAGAGAAAAATAGGAAGAGGAATGCTACACAGCTTACTTTGCGCTCTTGAACAAAAGCTGGGATCAAAGCTGACAAATAAATGTTTAAAAGAATTCCTTAGGGACAATTGGGCAATTTCCTGGGCTCTGATTAAACAAATCATTTAACATTCTACTAGACATATATTAAAATCTGCATTTATATAAAATCAAAGTGGCTACACATTTTAGTATAAATATTGATCCATGATACTATGTATTTATTCATTCTGGCTAGCACATGGTCATATTGCCTTCCTTAAAAAATTGTTTTTGTTCTTTGTATTACCTTTAGTATCTGCAGTTGCCTCACTCCAACACCAAACAATATTTTGCCCTTGCACATAGGAATAAGCCTCTTCCCTGAAAAGTTCTGAAAAACATGCTCCTATAATTCTATAGTCCATAAGAATTCTTATTTCTGCAACTTTGTATAGGAATAATTTGTGGTAAAGAAATCTATGTACCCTATGTACCCTTAACAGAGAGGAGATTTTCTGGGGGGGAAAAGGACATGTGAAATTATTTTTCCTCTGGGGGAAAAAAAAGGACCAGCATTTTATACCTAAGAGTCATCAAGGACAGCCGACTTTCTGAAAAATTTCTGAAAGTTTTACAGCCCCTTTCAAAGTTCACCTCTCCCTTTCTGGAATGTGGTCACATGGAGCTGATTCACAACAGCTGGGATATACACACAACTGGTGGAAGCTTTTTCTTTGGGAAGGAAACAACCGTATTCCACCTGTTTTTCCAGGACAACTGTGAATAACGTAAGTCCACAACGGATTCTGGAGTGGAAAACAATGACTACATAGAGAACCACGTCAGCAGTATAAGTTTACTGACAGCAGTTAGATAGATCTATTGCCCAAATAGCCACACTATACTAAAGAATCTGTTGATTCACCATAACGCACATTAAACAAACAGATTGGTATTGTTTCTTCATATTTCATCTTGCTTCCAAATAATTTGGAATCATGAGGCAAAACATGAAAAAGGTGAAGGAGAAAAGAATATGGAATTGAGCTGTTTAGAGTACTAAACTCAAGTACATTTAAATTTGCCTTGTGTTACCTCTGATTTTTGATGGTTCACTAGACACTGCCCTATTTATTTATTTATTTGATTTCTATAGCCGCCCATCTCAGCGAGTGACTCAGGGCGGCTTACAACAATAAAACTATAAAACAATTAAAACAATTACAATTAAAACAGTTAAAATATAAAATAAATTATACTTCCTGTTTTATTGTGCAGCCATATGGAGTAGAACCATTATTTAAAAATGAAAGCTGACATCTTCAGCATATCAGATGCATTCATTCTGTGGCATTTTGCAGGTAGATTGCTCCACTTTTGTACACATACATACACAAAGCCTGCATCTACATCTACTGTCTTGGGAATTAATCTGGCATCATTAAAATTAAACTGCAAGTAAGAGGAATGCATTCATCCTCCTTAGCTTAGCTGTACTACAGAATATTTTACAGAACTAGAAATCCCTGAATCAGTTCTTTGCGAAATGAAATAAAATGAAATAAAAATCTAATTTCCCAAGTTTTGATTTATATATCATGCAGCTCTGCCAATCGAACGTCAAACACTCACCACAATGTGAAACTAAATAGGAAAAACTTGAGCTAGATGTTTCTTGGTAGAATGTTCTTAAAGAAAATGGAATCTGTGTAGGAGGAAAAAATGAAGTGCAGGGGGAAATTGCATGTGTTGGAAAAGAGGGAATAGCTCTCACTTGCCTTAAATATATGCTCAACAATTATGGGGAAGCAATTATATTATGGGAATGTGTACCATCAATCGAAAGATACATAAAATGTAAACGAATACAGGGCAAAATAAAAACACATTCAAATTGTGTATGTTCGCATTTTATGTAAGTAGTAGCACAGACAACGGAAGTCAGATGTCTGTTATATCCACTTTGGCTAAAATGCTTACCAATGAAACACACACACACACACACACACACAGAATTTGAACCCCTGAACTATTTCACTGAAAAAATGCTGAAAAAGGAAGTGGCTGTCAAGACTGCACTCTTTGTACTCTGGAAAAGGCCTCAGGATATCATTTATTGGACTATACTGATCCAGGTTTGTGGCCATACATTATGACTAAAGTTTGCCATTAGCTGGCACTGCCAGGAATAGCTTAAGGAGAAGTGCATTTACAGCTCAGCAGTGACCATTAGTGATGGCAGAAGACAGTCTGTAGCAATGGTCTTGGATCAAAATGATTGTTTTAGTCACTTTGGATGAACCAGAAATTTGCCTCTGTTGTTTAGGAAGTCAGCTCCTAAAGATACGCCAATACAAGAGCGGACAGGCTTCCTCAAAATAGATGCAGAACATGATTTTAAAAAAAGTGGCTCAGATGATTCCACACATGAAGCTAAGCTAGTCGGTTCCAGAGCAAACTGGATAGGAAAATCACTTGAAATATCATATTCTGCAAGGGGCTATGTCCCCATATCAGCAAGAAAATATTGATGATAAATAGGGAAAACAAAAATAGTGACATTTTTAAAAAGGAGCAAAATACTGTAATTAAAACCTTCTGAACAATTATAAGCACATGTACACACTAAAAAGGGAATATTAACATCCCTTCATCTATTATTCTTTTAGTTTGGTTTTTTTATATCCTTTAATGTATTTATTGACTGTTTTGGCCCTGTTGTACACCACCCAGAGTCGCTTGTTTGCTATATGAACTGTATAAATGTATGTATGTATGTATGTATGTATGTATGTATGTATGTATGTATGTATGAATGGATAGATAGATAGATAGATAGATAGATAGATAGATAGATAGATAGATAGATAGATAGTCACCAAACTATATTAACAAAAAGGTTGTACAAATAGACTACATAACCAGTCTCTACTCTGCCTTTGTATGGAGGCTGGCGAACAGTACTGTCCTGACAGGTTACTGAGGGACAAATTAAGCAGTAGCAATTGGTGGATTTCCCTGGCAGCAGTGAAAACCCCAAGAAATCGCTCTAGAGGCAACTTTTGACAGATGGCTAAAACAGCAGGGTTAGCCATCTGTCAGAACCTTTAAATCTAAACCTTTAAATTGCTCCAGCAATATTGGTGCAAACTTCCTGTCAGATCCATGCAGGAAAATGCCGTGACTGACAGAGAGATTCTGCCACATTCTCTAGTGAACTTGGTGCCACCTGCACCACAGCAGGTCCACCAAGAGCTCTCTATAGTGACCTACCTGTTAGTGCATTTGTTGCTACAAGGATCAGACAGGCAGGTTGCAATGAGATTATCAGATGGTGATGATTATAATTAGAACTGATATGGCCACCTATGCCATATAATGATCCTTATATGCTCACAACAACTGCTAAAAACAAGAATAAAAACAAAACCACCTTTCCCACCAGGCACCAGACCAACCAGACTATTAACCTCCTGACTCAATCCCATGCTAGCCCAACGCTTGTAGGAAAAGCCAGGTCTTCATAGCCTTCTGGGAGGCTAAAAGCACAGGGAACCCTCAAACCTCAGGTGGGAGCTATTTCAAAGTAGCACCAATATTGCCAGAGAAAGCCAAAGACAAATCACTTTTGAAAATATGGTGTATTTTTAGTCCTGATGTACCACTTCCTGCAGCAATCTTGGTGCTGCTGCTTCTCTTCTGACTTCGTGTCAGTCCAGCAACACAAACCAAAGTGAACATGAAGGTAAGTCAGCAGTGAATTGGAGGGGTGGGGTGGGGTGGGGTGGGGGAGATGCCTGCACCTGAAAGCAACCAATGAGGGCTGCACTGGGCTGATTCTAGTACTTGCCATTTCATCACCCGTCACAGGCAGCATCATGAAGACATGTTCTTAAAGAATGCTTTATGGGCACCTTCAAGCTGAAGTTAGAAGGAACATGTGGATGTCCCTCAAAAACGTTTCCACTTCATTCTTTATGAGGGAACAAGAAAGGAGTGAAACAATTTTAACAAGATACTGCAGTGACAAATAAGGATTGCCATGATGCTTCAGATTTCTCTCTCTCTCACACACACGCACAAACACACAAAAGATATAGAGAAAAGGTTATCTCTCTGCTTGTGTGTATATCTGTACAGTAAGCTATTTAAACTGGTGGCGAACTGCAGATATCTAAGGGACCTTTCTTTGCTTGTATGACATGCTTAGTCACTGCAACCAAACTAATCACAGTATTTAACTACTTTTTCCGACTATAAAAGAGGAGGGCTTGATGGAGCACATTAATAGAACTCTGCTCAGGATGACCATGCAGACGTTTCTCTATATTTAACATTTTCCACTGCACGAGCCCAATGAAAGGTTTTTGTCTCAGAACGCAAGTAATAAGAATATGTCACTGGCCAGTCTGAAAATATCACAGGAAGCATAATGAGAATGAGTTAGCATATGTGAATGGTCTTTTGGAAAAACAAAGTTTATTCTGTAATAAAAACAATATTTTAATCCAATATAATGCCAAGGAGGAAAAGGCACCATCATAGTACATCAACCTGCTTTAGTACAAAATACCATTTTATGTTGTCCCATACTATTAAATAAAGCCAGGATTTTGTTCTATCACTTTAACACAAAATTAATTTCACTCACCTTATGATTTACAATGGTGTTATTTTAGGTGACATGAAAACATATACACAATACTGATATCCCTGTGCATGTGTCAATAGGATAATTATGAATTTTGCATAATGGGTGTATTCAGACAAGCATGAGACACCTATCTACAAAATCTCCATCTTGTACACTTCAAAGGCATCCATGGCTTCAAAACTTAATTCTACATTATGACCCCCTCCAAAAAAATCAAGAAATGGAAAAACATTCTTTGTTAAGTAAACTAAGCAGCACCCTCTATTCTAAGGAAACATGCTTAGATTTACAGGGCCACACAAAATTAATATGCAATTGTAACTCTGTTTGAAAGCAGTTTGGGGAGTGGGAAAAGGCAAAAGGATCACAGAACTACAAGGATTTATAGTCTTTGCCATATGGTATTTATCTTCCTATAAATATAGGAAAAGACTTTCTGTTGTGGCACCTGCCCTCTGGAATATCATCCCTCCAGAGATCAAATTGGCCTTGTCCCTGCTGATCACCTCTGAAGACATGGCTCTGTGCTTCAGCCTGGGGCCCTGGGTGTGGAATGGACCCAGTTGCTTAGTAATGCCGAGTGTTGGATTGCGGCTTTGTAATTTTCTTTCCAGCTGCTATGGATTTTATATTTTTTAATATAAGTTTTTTTTATTATTTTTAATACTGTGAGCTGTCCAGAGTCACGTATGTAAGATGGGCAGCCATATAAATCCCCTAAGTAAATAAATATAGCAGGGATAACAGAAGTGAGGTAGAATTGAGAGAACTAATGGGATACACTCAGTACTAGATAAAAACTTCACACACAGATACACACACATATATTAGAGAGTGCATAAACAAGTGTCTACCATTGCTGGAACAGCTTTTCTAGTCAAAGAAGGTTTAGTATCCAGTAGATGATGAATACCAAAATAAACAGATTCCTCCACAAAAGCTCTGTAGGTGTTAATGCCAGCCTCTAGCCAGCCAGAATGTTCAGGATGATCTTGAAATGGACAACAGCTTCACTTACAAATTGGATACATGAATGTTCCAGTTAAGATAAATTCAAGATTGCCCAGATACTCTAAACAATTGTGCCTTAAATATATTGAACACAGAATTGACTAGATAGGAGGCAACACTGGACATAATCCTAACTACTAGTACCCAGGACCCAAAGGGGGTAAACTTAAAAAAAAAAAAAAGAGTATTAGTAAAAAAGGAATCTGAAAGGGACAGTCAAAAAACTAAATTTTCTCTAGAACATGTGGCAACAGATCAAATTAATTATAATAAGCTCAGTCAGAATATATACCACAGGTCAGGAAATATTACAGAAGTCCAGGAGATGACTAGCACAGTTAACAACAGTTCAGGAAACTGTTTACAGAAAAGGCATTTCCTTCAAAAAACAGACAGCTTGTTCAAATGAAGAAAACAAAAAGGAACACAAAGCTGCACAAAAGAGATACAAAAAGATAAAAAAATAAAGAATGCAAAGAAGACCACCACTACCACCAAAATTAAATATATCAAAAGCAGAAAATCAGCTAAGAAGGTGATTACGTAAGATAAAATTATCAAGCATACAGGACAACTTCGGCAGAAGAAAAATTCACATGGCTTTTGCAAGAATTAAGTACTGATTCTTTTCTGAGAATGTCAGCTAGCCTGTATACAAAAGTGATCCAATAATAATTTTACATGGACTTTCAAAAGATTTTTGACAACATCTCTCAGTGGTACCAAAGATTCTGGAACTGGCTTAGCAGTCCTGAGATAAGAAGAGAGGTTCTGTTAGGTACTGGTAACGGCTTAAAAAACAAAGTGCGGAGAATACGAATGGTATATTCTTGCAGGTTATAAACAATAGGTATCCAAGGATCTCCAATAAGGACTACATTATTACCTTATTTACAAATAATTTGGTTTTAGGGGTAAGCAATAAGATGGCCAAGCTAATAGTAATTTAATGAGATTAAAACAAAAGAATGGCAGAAAGCTCCAAAGGGGTTGTCTCTAATGAAGGAATATGCATTACAAGGCAAGTAAAATTAAGTGTAAGCAAATGTAAAATGATCTACCACCACCCCTCAAAACTAATATTTTAGAGCTTAGAAAATGGACAGAAATGGGTAGCCAAAATGATCAAAAGCCTAGAATAACTCCATTACAAGGAAAACCAGTTTGGTCTGGTGGTTAAGACAATGGGCTAGAAACCAGGAGACTGTGAGTTCTAGTCCCGCCTTAGGCATGAAAGCTGGCTGGGTAACTTGGGCCAGTCACTCTCTCTCAGCCCAACTCACCTCACAGGGTTGTTGTTGTGGGGAAAATAGGAGGAGGAAGGAATATTAGGTATGTTCACCACCTTGAGTTATTTATAAAAATAATAAAGGCAGGATAGAAAACAAATAAAATAAATAACTATGCTAGGAAGTGTCTAGTGTAAAAAGAGGTGTGGGCACAGGAAAGGTTTATAAAATGATGCACGCTGTAGAGAAAGCAGGCAATAGTACTCTATCCTAATGCTAGAATCAGGATCATTCAAAGAAGCTGAATGGTGGAACATTTAGTATAAGATACATAGTAGTAATTTTTCACACAGCACATAATCAAAAAACAAAATTCATTTTATTTATTTATCATATTTTCATCACCGCCCATCTCCCCCACATTTTAAGAGATATAGTGATAAGTATCATCTTATTTGACTTTAAAAGAGCCTTAGATTAATTTATGAACGTAAAGCTCTCCATGGCTACTCATCATAATGGTTACCAATGATAATTAGTAATTATATATTACCTCTGGGAGGTAACATATTACCTCTGGAAGAACAACATTCTATGTCCGCTAGAGTGATCTCCTGAGGTTCTTCCTGTGTGTCTCTTGGTAAATAAAGCTATGCAATCAAAAGAATACTGTAAGGTTAACTGTTGTTTAAGAGAAGATACATTCTGCAATGCAATTTTACACTAAAGAAAACCTTGTTATTCATCCTTTGAATTCTGAAAGAGGCAAATTACAGAAGTACTTTGGTCCTGTTTCCAAATCATTATCAGGTTTCCTAAATCTTCCAAAATAGTGGCTAGTTACATATACTGTGTGAAGGTTTTAGTTGAGCAACTAGGGCAGATGAACCATGCATGATGGCTGTCTGAGGCAATGACTTTCATCCAAAGCTGATCTGATTATATTCAAAGCAGCAACCTTTAAGAAGGAAGAGCTCCAGATTACAACCCATGTGAAGAGGTATAAATCTGAGTTTAGTAACAACTCAGGCAGTCACCTGGGAACACAAACACAAAAAGAAATTGGAGCTCCAGAAGAGGATAGCTGAAAGCTAAATATAGAGATCTCCTTAGAAGCCGTACTCCACACAGTGAGTAAAAAGAGAAAGCTCATACATGGCATTTCTCCTCTAATATTGTACCTGCTGGTAATGGTTTTTCCTTGTTCAACCTTCCACAACAAGGGCATGTTAAGCATTCTTCATATTCTGCAGAGAATATGTTGCCAGGTGCAAAATTTAGTAATACAATCCCCAATTGTATGCATGGACACACACACACACACACACTTCTGCATTTTCAATGTGTCAAATAATATTCTGTCTGGCAAATTAGCTGGTATTGTGCCCCAATATCTAACATTCACATACAGCTCTTGATTACTTATCTGGATTACATAAATTGCAATTGTCACACTTTCTCTTGTGTATCCATGTCCCTTTGCAAATATGATTACACTCAAACTAAATTGTGTAGGATATGTCCCCTTCTGCCCCACCTTCTTACGTTTGTTTTGCCCAACATGCTTGTTTCTGTCCCAGCCATACATACCCATTAAGTTCCTGTTCAAAATGCAGGATCCTCAGAACGCAAAGTTTTAAAAAACACATTTCTCACTCCTGAACAAGACTATATCTCTGCTATGACTGTCATAGAAACCTGAATTTCTATTTTATTAGGAAATTCAGCACTGCCACCCATAGTTCTCAATAAAAATTCTAACTACAGCAAGTTCTACATTCTTTGTCCCCACCCAAGACTAAATTCTACCAAAGCTCATCCTAGAACCTGCTTTTAAAGATCAAAAAGTCCCTTTTTCTTTTTGTGTCCAAGAAAAGATCATTTCAGACTCCCCACAAACATTTCCCTTTTTTCCAGCCTTCTCCTCCAACATGACCTATGCGTAACTGTCACTAGCAAGAGCAAACCACTACAAATCCATTAAAAATATGTTATTTTTTTCTTGGGGGTTTAGCATTATCCTTGAAAGGGAATGTTTAGGTCTCTTGGCTTCACAAGCTTAAAACTTCTATCAGTGAGGTCTAGTGGATTCACAGAAAATATAAGCTTCAAACCACATAGTATTGCTTAGATAGAATTCTCATTGTCATGCATATACTCCCTGATCCTTGAAAGGAACAGAACAAACTATGCAAAACAAACACAAATGGATGAATTAAGAAATTATGTTAAAAAAATTCCTTAGAATTCAGTCTGATATACAGTTTCATTTTTAAAATACAGAATACCATCATACACATGTTCTGCTTCCCAGAGTTACCTAGACCATGAGTATATTCAAGTGAATAAGATGCCCAAATGACTCATAAGTCATGCCAGCCAGGCCTCATGTGAATACAGACATTGCAGTAGTTATAAATGTCATTTTGTTTTCTCCTTGTTAATATGGCCTAACATCAGCAACATATAGTACAGGAAAGATGTGGATAGATGTCTCCTGACAGTTAAAGCTCAAACAGTTTGAATACCAGTTCAGAAAGTAAACTCAGCTATATTTACTTGCAGGATGTGGTGCTTTTCAGACTCTGCAGAAAGTATAAGCAATATCAAGTCACATTCTATACATACATACATACATACAAGACAATATGATCCTACTAGAAAACATCTAAATGTAGGCCTTTAGGCTGAAATAAATCTCAGTGGAGAGAGTAACCTGGTAAACAGCTCTGATCACAAAAAGCAGTTCTCAATCCATCAATTCCTCTTGCTGTTTTTCAGAAGTATAATGCATCAGTTAGAAGATTCTTGAGAGGAGCCATTAAAAAGAATGTTTCAGGTGCCGTTAAAACACTCTACACCTCCTCCTGCCCTGTCCTCCACCCCACGTAACCACATCTTAGAACAAACAGGCATTACTGGAATTTCCCTTTCTTTCCCTTTTGCAAGTCTGCACATTTAACTCCTGTTTCATTTGATCAATGATGAACAGCATGGCCTTGGATGCCTATAAGCTTCAGCTCATAGACCTCTATTGGAGCCAGATGGCATCTGGCACCTTCTGATGGGTGCTGAGAAGGGAAGCTTTTTTTGTAGTCGTCTTTTTTTTCCAGCATTGCTCGCTCGCAGCTCCTATTTTCTCTTCCAAGACTCTTAATTTGTGACAACAGATGACATACACAGCAAATTCAGAATTTAGAGCCTATAATGATCTGAAGGTGTTCTGATTTATTTCATTTTTATTCTTGCCCTGTTCTCAAACCCTGATAATAAGCTTGCAGGATAGATTAGGCTGAGAGTTTCATTTATTCAAGGCTGCTTAACAGAGTTTTATGTCAGAGAGCTATACCAGGGCTTTCTACATCTTACAATACCATCTGTTTTGAAGACATGAGGATAGATATAACATATCTTAGCCTCCCCTAACCTATGTGCTTACCACATCTGTAGGCTAACTCCCAATATTCTCAATTACTATAGCTACTACTGAGAATCCCAGGGGTTGACATCTACACATGTGAAGACTTCCTGGCTCGGGAAGGACTGCTATATTCTATATTTAAATTTCATACAAAAGATAAAACCTTGAGACACAATACTCTTAAGACACAAGAGCTTTATCTTGTTTTCCAGTGAATGTATAAGAATATGAGAGAAGTTCTTAGTCCTGCAGATTCCAACATCTATCCAACTACTAATGGTTGTAAAAGTGTCATAGTTTTATATCTTCATTGCCTTTCAATGCAAATGAAAATCAGTCCCTGAATTTCCCTTTTGGCAACTAATTTTCTTTTTCCTTCACATATACCTTCAGGGTAACTGCAAAACTCAAAAAGTAATTTTATCCTCACTACTTGCAATTGCCCAATTAGAAGCATTACGAAGTGACAACCCAGACACATGTACTGTGCATTTCCTTCAATCAGCGCTGCAGCCAATTATTCTACACTTCCCTTCAGACAATTATAAGGTACAAAAATAGGCTTGTTGTCTAAGGGATGGAAGCCAACTTACAGCAGCTCTGACTTCAGAGGAAGCTGCCTCTTCCTTTTCCCCATCTCCATCTCTAGAGCAGAAAAAGAACAACCGACTTCCTGAACACTACACTGGAGAAGGCATATTTTTTGCTGGTACCACAGCTCAGGAAGCTCTCTGTGGTGGAGCAGAGGAGAATGCTCTTGTGGCAATAAACTGTATATGACTCTGTTCGGGGATTAAAAGGCTTATGATCTGAAAACAGTCTTCCCCTCAATGTTTCTTGTCTACCCTCTCCACATGTATCCATTCTATACTGGCAATGTTCTGTGAATACATCAGAATGTCATCTAGACAACAGATGCCACAATTACTTGGGGTTTAAATAATGATTCAAACTGTCCAGTGAGAGACTATTCTTAATATAGCAATAAATCTGCTTATATTACTCACTTTATACATGTGAAATATAAACAGATATGTGGACTCATCTGCTAATTTGAAGCTCTGTACAAATATCCCAGTATGAGGGTTTTTTTAAAAATAAAGTCAAATATTAAATAATATTCTGATTAGATTTTTTTTAGTCACCACACAGAAAACTTCTGTTGATTTGTATTTGTTTACACTCTAGGATTCATCTTGATTTAAAGAAAAAAAAAATTCTGGGGAATGGTTCTCAGGTAAACACATAAAATACCTGTGCATCAAAGCCAATGCAATGTTCTTTCCAGCCACATTCACTGAGTTTAGCATGCAATAGACACTATGGTAGCTCACAGAGTTGATATATAATGAGAATTATGTAACATGGTGCAATTATGGCTATGGCTTAACTAATACAAACATAGTTCACTATACAGGTACTTATTTTGTTGGTTAGCAAGCAACAACTGTTTTTGCTAAGACCTAAATGGACAAATGTTTCTGTAACATTCAATGTTATAAAAAATAATTATCCCATAAGAAGGGACTGGCCTTGTAGACTTCCTGTAACACATCCACAAACAGGTTTTGTAATTTGACATTAGGCTATGACAAGCAACGTCCTTCCCAAGTAATTATACATGCTGCCATGGAAGAAGAAGACAGCAGAATAGAAAGGAAAGAACTGGAGAAAATCACAAAATATAAAGACTTGAAAATAGAAGTAGGATGACTGTGGCAAAAGAAAGCAAAGATGGTACCAATAGTAACAGGTACCTTGGGTGCAATTCCAAATCTTCTGGAGCACCACTTGAACGACTTTGACAAAATGGGTGAGATCATCCGTGGGATCACCATGGGATGAGGTATCATCAGTATGCTGATGATACTCAATTGTATATCTCCATCCCGGGTGAAATAAGTGATGTCGTGACCACCCTCTCCAAGTGTCTGGAGGCTGTGGGGGCCTGGATGGGGAACAACAGGCTTCAACTGAACCCTGGTAAGACCGAGTGGCTGTGGGTTAATGGTTCTTCTGTATCCGGGACATTAACATCTCTGGTTCTGGATGGGGTTGCACTGCCCCAGACAGACCCGGTGCGTAACTTGGGGGTCCTCCTGGACTCACGGCTCCTGCTCGAAGAGCAGGTGGCAGCCATGGCCAGGAGAGCCTTTGTGCAGCTACGTGCTGTGCACCAGTTACGCCCCTTCCTGGACCAGGAGGCCTTTCGAACAGTCACTCATGCCCTTGTTATCTCTCAGATAGACTATTGCAATGCCAATCTCACCTCCGGGGACAGCCATCACTCCTGGCCTTTCGGCGGAGTCTGAAGACCTGGTTCTGCCGCCTCGCTTGGGGTGGAGAGGGGAATAGAGTTACATGGGGATGGTTGTTATAGACCACTCCTCCCACACTTGGACTGTTTTAGATCTTTCATTGCTTGGATTTTTATTCTTTATTCTTTATTTTTATTTCTATTTATAGTATTTTTATTGTATTTTATTATTCTGATGGTTTTAATCATTTGTTGTAAACTGCCCAGAGGCCTCCGGAGGGAGGAGATGGGCGGGGATAAATTAGATAAATAAATAAATAAAATCACCATCAGTCAATTGCAAAAGGCAGCTTTGCTTGGAACAGCTTACATCCTGTGATGATACCTTTAATATTATTAAACAACATCTGCCTATCCCAGGTCCTTGGGAAGGACTTGACAGGTAGACAAAAATGCTAAATCTAATCTAAACATCTGGCTGACTGTGCAATCAACCATAATATATTACATTTATATGCTCCCCAACTCTCAGTGACTCTGGGCATTACTGTACATCCACTATCTGCAGATGCAGCAGATCTAGTATCTACAGCATCCATTAGCTAGAAAAAAGGCACTGTTGATAGGGGAAGACCCCTAGATCCCTACTTTGAGGGATGCCTCAGGGATCTACTTTTACCCTTTGCAGGGTGACTCAGGGCGCTACTCTTTCCTGATTCTGTTTAACATCTACTTGAAACCAGTGGGTGGGGTCATTAATCAGCACATGGTGAAGTACTGATGATATACAGAGTTGTATATCATTGTCCCAAGCCAACCACTTGATGTTGTCAAGGTTCTTTCCCTGTATCTGGAGGCCTAGCAGGATTGAATGGCTGTGGGTCTGGGGCACTGCTTGAACTGGAAATTTTCCACCACTGGTTTTGAAGGTGGTTATAACCCTCCCACTCAGATCTGATGCACATTTAGGGGGTGCTCTTGGACTCACAGTTACTGCTTGAGGAGAAGGTGGCAGCTGTGGCCAGAAGGGCCTTTGCACAACTCCATTCCAGGATTGGGTGATCACTGCTCATAGTCTTTTGCACCACAGTCACCTTCTAGTTGGACTACTGCAACATGAGGCTGTCCTTGATGGCCAACTGGAAGCTGCAATTGGTCCAGAATGTACCGTAGTGGATGAGGTACTTATGGGAGCATCTTAGTAACACCACCACTTCATGAGATGATTGGCTCCCAATAGGCTTCTGGGTGCAATTCAAGGTACTGATTACCATCTACAAAGCCCTATTTGGCATAGTATGGGTTTATTTTGGGACCACCTGTCTCCATCCCACACATTCTCACAGGGTCCTCTCTCTGAGGTTATGTCATCTGACTGGACCTAGGAAGTATGCCTTTTCTGTTGCTGCACTTGCCCTTTGGAAGAACTCCGCCTCCCCCAAGATTTGGATGGCCCTGACACTGTTAGCATTCAGAAAAGCTTTAAAAACTAGTCTTTTCCTATGGGCATTGGGTTAAGATGATAGATGAATCCATCTTCTAGGAAGTAGATAGTACAAATGGACAGCACTGGCTGCATGTTGCTTGATGTGTCAGTTTATGATTTTTGTTGTTGTTGATATTGTATGTTTTTTTATTTCCATATTGTTGGGGGAGTTATGTAATGTACACCATCTAAAGTCATGATTATGTGAGTTGGGTGGCAGACTGAGATGAAAGTATAAATCAGGCAAGGTAAGGTATAAGCCTAACTAAATTCTCAAACAGACTTAGAATCAAACTTCAGTAGATACACTGAAATCATTAAGCCTATTATTACTAGCTTGTCCTACTTACTGTAAGGGCTGTGCTCCAGTGATAATTAAATCTACAGGATGACTTGAAGTGGTAATAGTTGTTATAGTTGTTGTTGTTATTATTAGCCTATATCAATTCACTGCAAGATGAAGGGCTCTTTACTGAAGATTATGGACCATAATCTTCCATGCTGGTCCAGTGCAGATTGGTAGATTTCTTTTTCAACTTTCCAGACTAGGGCTGAGAAAAGAGTGACTGGTCCAAAGAGATGGCTTCCATGCTGAAGGGAGGACCACAACATGGGTCTCCTCACCACTAGTCCAGCATCTTAGTATTACACTACATTGGCTTTCTTATAACTAAAAGGACACAGGTGTAATTCCAGATCAGTTTCTAGATACAATTTAAGAATTTTCGGTGGGTATCATTCTTATATAACCTGTCACAAAATTGTCCTACAACCAAAATATGTCAATTTGCATATCAATTAAATGTTGCCTAAGCAAGACTAGCCACAACTAAACCTGTGTATACAGTAAGGTGGACCCACAGTCATTTGTGTGAAGCTGTGGTGCTGTCTGTGCTTTGATGGTGAATGACTGTAAAGGCTTTTTGTAAGCAACCGCTGGAAATCAAGTGAGCTTGCATACCATTGCTTAGAAAGGGTGGAGTTCATAAAGATAAGCAAGTCAGAAAAATCTAGAAGAGGACAAAATGAAAGAGGAGTAGTTACACTTCCCAGTTGTGGTACTGGAGATATCTGCTGACAAGCAAAAGGGTTTGTGTGGTTATATTCTACCTTGGTAATTCAGTTCAACTCAATCTGAGCAGTTTTTTTTTAAATCATATAGCATAGCAGTTTGGTGTTCATGCTGCTTTTTCTTGCTGGGAAATCCTTGTGAGGTCCAGCAGCCAGATGTGTAGACTATTTAGCTGTGACAACTCACATTGCCCGGGGTGCACTACGAGGAGGCTAGTCTACATTGCACCAAGTTGGGCTGAGAGAAAGTGACTGGCCCAAGGTCACCCAGCTGGCTTTCATGCCTAAGGCGGGACTAGAACTCACAGACTCCTGGTTTCTAGCCTAGAACCTTAACCACTAGACCAAACTGGCTCTCAATCTGAGCAGTGGAATTATTGAATTGCCCGAGAATTCCACTGGAAATTCCCCAAGGCTGCCTCATAAGATGCAGTACTGCCCACCAGCCCAGTTGCCCATATGAATGAACATGAAAATGAAAGAGAGATGAACTGTTATTTTGAATAGTCTCCTCATTTGCATAGCCTGCCTACACAGACCTATCCTTTTTTTGTGTGTGCCTTCAAGTCAGTTGTTTTTACTCCTGGTGACTGCAGTTTTCTTGGCCGGATTTCAGAAGTGGTTTGCCATTGCCTGCTTCCTAGGGCTGAGAAAGAGTGACTGGCCCAAGGTCACCCACCTGGCTTTGTGCCTTAAGCAGGACTGTTGTTTGTTGTTTATTCGTTTAGTCGCTTCCGACTCTTCGTGACTTCATGGACCAGCCCACGCCAGAGCTTCCTGTTGGTCGTCAAAACCCCCAGCTCCCCCAGGGACGAGTCCGTCACCTCTAGAATATCATCCATCCATCTTGCCCTTGGTCGGCCCCTCTTCCTTTTGCCTTCCACTCTCCCTAGCATCAGCATCTTCTCCAGGGTGTCCTGTCTTCTCATGATGTGGCCAAAGTATTTCAGTTTTGCCTTTAATATCATTCATTTGATGTGAAGTGGCCCATTCCAGTCCATTTCAGTTCACTGACGCCCAGAATGTCTATCTTTAATCTTGACATCTCACCAATAACCACATCCAATTTGCCCTGGCTCATAGATCTTACATTCCAGGTTCCAATGGTGTGTTGATACTTAGAACATCGGATTCGCCGTTCACCACCAGCACCGTCGGCCGCTAGCCGTCCTTTCGGCTTTGAGCTAGCTGCGTCATCACGTCTGGGGCTAGTTGAGCTCATCCTCTGTTCCTCCCCAGTAGCATTTTGACCATCTTCCGACCTGGGGGTCTCATCTTCCGATGGTATACCGACATATCTCTGGTTGTACTGATCCATTTAGTTTTCACGGCAAGAATACTGAGGTGGGTTGCCATTACCTTCCCCAGGGATCGCATTTAGTCTGACCTCTCTGTCATGACCTTCCCGTCTTGGGTGGCCCTTCACGGTTTAGCTCATGGCATCATTGAGGTGCTCAAGCTCCAGCACCACGACAAGGTAACGATCCTTTGCTGAAGTTAAGCAGGACTAGAACTCACTATCTCCCAGTTTCTAGCCTGGTGCCTTAACCTCTACTATCCTTTATACTTGGCATTTATTCCTGGATAACTGTTTAAATAAAAGTACATCAATCCTCAAGTCAACAGCCATCATCACTACCATTATTTTCTATTATTCCTTCTTCCTATCCCTTACTGTGCTTACTAAAAACACAATAATAACCAATAATAAAAAGTAAAAGCAGCATATAAAATAGTACATAGGCCAGAATAGAACTTACAACAGAAAAATAAAATAAAATAACAAAAGGAAGCGAATGACAATGAACATTCAACTGTCACTAGTGGAAATAAAGACATGGGGAATGTAACTCCTACATATCTAATCTCTGAACAGCAACTCTGAAATGCAAATGTAAGCTATCTGTATGATAACTCTCTAACACTCTCCTTTTATGGCATTCACTCCCAGCTTCTCCCCTTCTCACCCCCGTATATAAAACTGCATAATTAAAATTTTCCCTATGTGTCAAATCATAGTATACGTAGCAGATAGCTGCTAAGTTTACCACATCAGTGAAGCCTCCAGATGCATCTATAACTCTATGCATCTCAAGTTAGAACAGTCCAGACAGTAGTGATCCTGAGGAAAACAAGATCACAATCCAGCAACACAGAAGAGCACCTGCACAGGCTTGCAATAAAGCCACTGCATTTGGTTCCAGATATTTTTGGGGGGGCGGGATAGTAAACTATTGATCTGTTAGAAGAGAGGCAGGCAACATTTTTCGGCTAAGAACGAACAGTTGGGGGCCTTTTGTGTGCAGGGCCGTATCTAGTCATTGGAGGGGCAGAGAAAAAGTAGTTGGAAGTTAGGCTCGCTACTTGTTCTGTATTTCAAGGATATGTTCTTTATTTAAGATTAAAATGCAATATTCCCTTTTGAGTTAATATGGAATGCAAGTTGTCCCTTTTTTCTCATTCTTGAGGGAAATGTCTAGAACTGCAAAAAGCAACTTATAACTTAACCATCTATGGTTAAATTTGATTAATCAAAAATAGACAATTGAAATCAATGGCACAGCCATAATAATCAATTTAATGCTTGCTAATTCCAATGATGCCTCCAAGTAACTTAATCTGAACACTACCCATCTATTCTAAAAACAACGTGCCTATAGGAAATGTATTAAATAAATAAATAAATAAATGGAACACAGTGCAGCATATTCTAACGAATTTCTGTTCTTATTCTGATATGGATCATTTTGTTACATTTACAACAGTTTCTTATTTTGGAACTCTTCAGATAGCAAACCAAGTGGGAGGATGGCATCTATTCTCTCTCACACATCCTGTTCTCTTTGTTTCACCAGAGAGCTGAACCCACCTCTTGCGGAGTTTGAAATTAGACTGAAGACCACAGGGACTCACCCCTACATTAAAGTATCTTAATTGATAAATTGTGTTTTACTCAAATAAATCGGCTGAAAACATTTATAACTTGCTGAGACATGTTATTTCATATTCTTTTTGTAATTTATTAAAGTCAACGTTCACTTTATAAAAAATAAAAAATAAATAAAATGCACATTCAACAGAAGACTACTCTCCTCTTCACATTCCTTTTCTAAAAAAACTCCGATATTTATCAGGAGTTTATATCCAGCACTTCATGCTATTGGAAGCAACATTTTAAGGGAAGGAAAAGATGAATGATGTCACCCACGGTATTGTACACCAGAGGAAACAGAAACAGAAACCTGTTGGCTTCCATTTTCTAGCTTAGATCCTGACAAAGAGTCACAATGTAGGCTGGAATTACTTTAATGTTCCTTCTACTCGAGATCGAAATGAGATAAAAAAGCAAATGTGGACTACCCTGAATGCAGTATGTGCTTCTCTAAAGTTAGTATCAGGCTCTGCAAATTAATAATTATCCTGACAAGGAGATAGGTCCTCAAAGCAAGATGTGGGGGGGGATGATGCATGCAACTCTTGTAAATCTACAGTAATCTAGAAAAAATCGCCAGTTTGGTGTAGTGGTTAAGGCAACAGACTAGAAACCAGGAGACTGTGAGTTCTAGTCCCAGCCTGGGCACAAAGTCAACCGGGTGACACCTTGGGCCAGTCACTCTCTTAGTCCTAGGAAGCAGGCAATGGCAAACCGCTTCTGAAAACATTGCCAAGAAAACTGCAGGGATTTGTCCAGGCAGTCACCAGGTGTCAACACTGACTCAAAGGCGCTAACATTGTATGTATGTATGTATGTATGTATATTCATTTTAAAAATCTAGAAAAAAGCAAATTATATTAACAGGTTATGGGGAATCCCTTCAGAGCTTTAACATTTAGGTATGAGGTCCACACTCACCAAATTAAATTGCTGATAAGTTCATTAGAAAGCAACAGGCAGATAGTACATGAGTATAGTACAATAGATCTGGAGGAAGGTTCACAAAGGGTACTCTAGGGGAAAGTGGGGGCTAAATCTGCTGCAGAGGGCAACAGCAGTCATCTGCCTCCTTCCTCTAAGATCACAGAGACATTTCAAATACAAGGCCATAGAGAAAAAAGTTATGTGCCACAATGTGAGAGTAAATCTTCCAAATGCAGCTTTTAATAGTTCCTGGCAATAGTTCCTGGGGTTACACAAAACACAACCTTTCCCAGGAATAAAATATAACAAGATTGAATCATCCACAGCTGTTCGATTAAAGAGTCACTGTTCCTTCTTTACAGGTAGACCCTTATTATGCTTCATCTTACTACTAAATAATTTTCATGAGCACAGTTTCAATCGTATGATCTAGGACATTATCAAATAAAGGCAATGCACCCATCTACCCTTTCAGAACATTACACATGTGTCCACATCCTTCACAAGTGACTGGCTTTTCTAGGGCCCACTATTTATTTAACAGATTTTGCCACCACCCATCTCCCCCCAAAAGAGGGACTCTATCTAATCTAAGGAACTTTAGGGCCAATGAAAAGGGGCAAATTAACCAAATGCCACAATCTACTGAAGATTCCTTGCTTTAGCCTCCCACAAATATACTTAAACTACTGCATTTTTAATGTCTTCATACGTCACAGTGGCAAGTTCAGCACAGCTTGTCTTTAAATATCTGCTAATATGGTTACATATAAAAGTTGGCCAACAGCCATCATGACTTTTTTATTCAAGCCCAGTCATTTGCCATAACATATCGCTGACAGGCTAATCAGATACCAGGGCACTGTTTTCTGGGTTCTAATTACATCCCTCAAGGCTGAAATTACAGCTCACTTCTAATCTACAGCAATAGCTTCCCACACTGAGGTCCTCCTTCAATGTAGTGAAATGGTACTGAAATTAAAACAGCAACACCGCAGTGTTCTCAGAATAGCTTAGGTTTGCTTTCCATATGCATAGCCAGAGACATCCTATCTGAATACTACTTGTACAAGAATTTCAAGAAGGAGCGAGTTTTGCAACTATTGATAAACAGGAAATACATTCATCTCCACAGTATTTGCTAGAATGAATAATACAAAGGTTCTTTTTCACATTAATACAAGATTGGAAAATATACGATGAAAAGGATAGTCACAGGAAACAATATCCTGCTCTTATCATTTGGGTATCACTTCCCTCATTCTTAGCTAAAAGGCTGTATCAATAGGATTTTATATTTACTGGTTGATTAGCCATAGTCCTTTCACCTAGAATTCCTGTTTCTCCACACATTTCTCTTAAGCCATTTTACACTCTAGTTTGTACTCTCACTGTCACCTGTACAGATGAAGTGAGAAATAAAAGTGTTGTCTCCAAATTCATAGTGGATAAGGGAGCTACATATGAATTTGGTTTGTCCATTATGAGATGCTGAAGTATCTCCAGTCTTCAGTTCACTGTTTTGTCATCTGCCCAGGTGTCAGGTGTAATGTATGAGTTCTCTCTCTAGTCCTTTGGGCTACACTGCCCCAAAAGTTTGCAATCCACAGTCCTCAAAATGCTCAGCTTTCCAAATAGTCATTTCTGCAGCTGAGAAAGGCTACCAAGGAGAACAGCAATGACCTTGGGATCAGTCTCACAATCCCAGTCATTGTGAAATAGAATGTGCACTAAGGTCTTCCAAGGCCTGAAAATTTTGCTTCTATATTGAGATTGAAGGATAAAACCAGAGACAAATTATTAAAACAGCTTGTTCCACACTTCTGATCTCAATGCTCAGAAAGCAATCTGGCATGCCCACCTTTTTTTTTCCACCAGGTTTATCCCATATATTCACAGGCCACCTTTTAAAGGGGGCAGAAAGAAGGATTTTCACACTGTCTACAACAGGCTAGGAATATTTCTCATATTTTTAGGATAATTTCTGTAAGTTATTTTTATTATAATTAGGAAAACTATACAGGTAGTCCTCGGTTAACAACCATTCGTTCAGCAACCATTCAAAGTTACGGTAATTATACCCAGTCCCCGAAATTACAGCCATTCCAGCATCCCCACATGATCAAAATTCAGGCACTTGGCAGCCTGCCCATACTTAGGACCACAGGCCCTGCCACCCAGCGCTCTGCTGGCCCTGCCTTGTCCAAATTGCATGCAGCCTTCTTGCAAGGCTTTGGAAGGCTTCAAAGCCCACAAAGCCACACACGATTTGGATAAGGGCATGCACAGCCTCAGGAAGAAGGCCTGGCCTGGCCAGCAGCTGCCTTGTGAAGGGCCAGGCCAGCTGGGTGTGCCTCATCAGCAGTGGGAGAAGACAGCAAAGGTCAGCTGGGGGCGGCAGGAAAAGCAGAGTGCAAGGTGGCAGGGCCAGCGGAGCCCAGGGCAGCAGGGCCAGCAGAGCTGATGGAGCGCAGGGCGGCCAAAAGGGCAGAGTTGGGGGGAGATAGGTGGGTGGGGGAGTTGAAGAGGAGGCAGTTCCTTACCTTACTGAAGCTCGGGGCTGGGAGGCACCAAGCTGGGAATGGTTTGGATCGAGGTGGGTTCTCACCTAATGACCCAGTGGGATTCACTTAACAACGGTAACTAGGATTGCCGTTGCTAACTGACACAGTCATGTGACATCGCACTTTATGACTGCATCACTTAGCAACAGCATTCCAGTCCCAATTACCACTGTTAACCTAGGACTACTTGTATTTAGTTCACATAGTATTAATTTTGGGATACCTGTTAGATGCTTCTCTATGTAATAGCTGGTTGGGTGGTAGGGTGAATAAGGGTGGGGAGAAAGGACAAAGACCTATAATTTTGTTAGACAGTCACCTGCTAGAATCAATAGGAGGAGAGGACTTTCCTATGTAAATGGAATCACTTATATTCAGTTAATAGGCAGAACAGTGGGACAAAAACTGATTGCTAGTTGATTCTGGCAACAGTTGGAGCCTGCACCTATTCACAGTCTAACTCTTACCCGGTGTTCAAGGATTCTCCTATCCTTTGTTAATAGGGTGGAACATTGAGGCAAGAACCAGCCACCTGATCTTAGAAACAGCTGGGCGTGGCTACAGGCTGTAGACTCATGTGTAAATACAGCACACAAGGGATGTGTGCAGGATGGGCAGCCAGACCCTTCTTCAGCTACAGAAAACAGCAACAGACAACCCTTCTTCCCAATCTCTTCATTTTTACACGAAACCAAAGTAATGCTTTCTGTGGCATTTAATAAAAGTTGCAACAGTCTTCATCCAATATCACGAGTTTTTTTCTTTGTCAGGTGTATCACCTTTCTCAAAGAAGATATTAACATATGTTTTTCACAGATGTCCTTGGCTTTAAGCCTTGGCACAATTCAAAGTTTAGAAACAGAAGACCTAATTATTCTTGGGCTAATTATACCAGAAAGGATAATAAAGGAAAGATCTCCATTCATTATCTTAACAGGCAGTACTCCTAACTAGGACATATACAGTGTAATGTGAACACCAGAACAGCCCCAGCCCCAGCCCGAAATGATTCATCAAAGCCTCTTCTTGTATTTGAGTCAATATGGGTGCCCTGGTTATTCTTAGTCCCTACAAGACCAGCAGATCAACTGCTGAGATCCGAAGGGAAAGTCTCATTCCTGAAGAATTAGAAGTGGGAAATGAAAGAGCTGTCATGGATTTAACTATTCTCCACAGATCCATCACTATAGGACTGGTTTTACTAGTTTTTGCAAGATATGCTTACTATTTTTCTCAAGTCATCTATTGATGCTGGATTTATGCTGTGCTGGTAAAAAATATAATATAGTCTACCACCCAAATATCTAATTTCTACAAGCAAAGCTATTTCCTAAATATGTTCTTTATGAGAATGAACAGGTGGCTCAGGGGCAAATGAAACAGACTCACATCTTTAGATTTATCCCTCAGAATGTTTCTAAAGTTTAGACTAAGCAAGTTTCATATCAGTACTTAATACAAAATAGTGATTTATCATTGTCACATATTTCTGTTTGAGTAGAAATGCCTTTAGTAAAATCTGAAGAATGAAGTCTGCAATTCTTTACTTATTTCAAACATTCATTTGAAACAGCATTCATTCTCTTTTTAAAAAACAAACAGAAGCTCTTAGTGGTTAGGTCTGAACAGCTAATTACCTAGCAAAGCTCTCAAAAACTGCAAAACAATGGTTTCTTTTGGAAAAGAGAACAGTAATTCATGCATCCATTTCCTTTTTAAAAGATCATTGGTTGGGAGAACATGGATAGCACCACATTCTATCCACTTGAGGCTGGCCATCACCTCTCCTTGCTTGGCCCATTATAGTACCCCTAAATAGAGTGTTGGGAATAATGTTAGCCTTTATCTCTCTTCTATCTAGTGCCGATTTATTTTACAAATGTTTCTTGAGTTGCATTCATACTAGGCAAGGAGAATTCTATAAATGTATACATATATGCTTCAGCAAAGGATTGTTACCTTGTCGTGGTGCTGGAGCTTCAGCACCTCAATGATGCCATGAGCTAAACCGTGAAGGGCCACCCAAGACGGGAAGGTCATGACAGAGAGGTCAGACTAAATGTGATCCCTGGGGAAGGTAATGGCAACTCACCCCAGTATTCTTGCCATGAAAACTAAATGGATCAGTACAACCAGAGATATGTCGGTATACCATCGGAAGATGAGACCCCCAGGTCGGAAGATGGTCAAAATGCTACTGGGGAGGAACAGAGGATGAGTTCAACTAGCCCCAGACGTGATGATGCAGCTAGCTCAAAGCCGAAAGGACGGTTAGCGGCCGACGGTGCTGCTGGTGAACAGCGAATCCGATGTTCTAAGGATCAACACACCATTGGAACCTGGAATGTAAGATCTATGAGCCAGGGCAAATTGGATGTGGTTATTGGTGAGATGTCAAGATTAAAGATAGACATTTTGGGCATCAGCGAACTGAAATGGACTGGAATGGGCCACTTCACATCAAATGACCACCAGATCTACTACTGTGGACAAGAGGACCACAGAAGAAATGGAGTAGCCTTCATAATTAATAGTAAAGTGGCTAAAGCAGTGCTTGAATACAATCCAAAAAACGATAGAATGATCTCAATTCGAATTCAGGGCAAGCCATCTAACATCACAGTGATCCAAATATACGCCCCAACCACAGATGCTGAAGAAGCTGAAGTAGAGCAGTTCTATGAGGATCTGCAGCACCTACTGGACAACACGCCTAAAAGAGATGTTATTTTCATCACGGGAGACTGGAATGCTAAGGTGGGCAGTCAAATGACACCTGGAATTACAGGTAAGCATGGCCTGGGAGAACAAAATGAAGCAGGACATAGGCTGATAGAATTTTGCCAAGACAACTCACTCTGCATAACGAACACTCTCTTCCAACAACCTAAGAGACGGCTTTATACATGGACTTCACCAGATGGACAACACCGAAATCAGATTGACTACATCCTTTGCAGCCAAAGGTGGCGGTCATCTATACAGTCAGTAAAAACAAGACCTGGAGCTGACTGTAGTTCAGATCACGAACTTCTTATTGCACAATTGAGGATCAGACTAACGAGATTAGGGAAGACCACAGATCAGCTAGATATGAGCTCACTAATATCCCTCAGGAATATGCAGTGGAGGTAAAGAATCGATTTAAGGGACTGGACTTAGTAGATAGGGTCCCGGAAGAACTCTGGACAGAAGTTCGCAACATTGTTCAGGAGGCGGCAACAAAATACATCCCAAAGAAAGAGAAAACCAAGAA
This sequence comes from Candoia aspera, assembly GCF_035149785.1. NCBI lineage: Eukaryota > Metazoa > Chordata > Lepidosauria > Squamata > Candoiidae > Candoia > Candoia aspera. Next base: position 271,454,423 of record NC_086153.1, on the reverse strand, counting down.
GGCAAAATGGCTGTCTGCTGAGACACTAGAAGTAGCCCAAGAAAGAAGGAAAGCAAAAGGCAACAGTGATAGGGGGACATATGCCCAATTAAATGCAAAATTCCAGAGGTTAGCCAGAAGAGATAAGGAATTATTTTTAAACAAGCAATGCGCGGAAGTGGAAGAAGACAATAGAATAGGAAGGACAAGAGACCTCTTCCAGAAAATTAGAAACATTGGAGGTAAATTCCAGGCCAAAATGGGTATGATCAAAAACAAAGATGGCAAGGACCTAACAGAAGAAGAAGAGATCAAGAAAAGGTGGCAAAAATATACGGAAGATCTGTATAGGAAGGATAACAATATCGGGGATAGCTTTGACGGTGTGGTCAGTGAGCTAGAGCCAGACATCCTGAAGAGTGAGGTTGAATGGGCCTTAAGAAGCATTGCTAATAACAAGGCAGCAGGAGACGACGGCATCCCAGCTGAACTGTTCAAAATCTTGCGAGATGATGCTGTCAAGGTAATGCATGCTATATGCCAGCAAATTTGGAAAACACGGGAATGGCCATCAGATTGGAAAAAATCAACTTACATCCCCATACCAAAAAAGGGAAACACTAAAGAATGTTCAAACTATCGAACAGTGGCACTCATTTCACATGCCAGTAAGGTAATGCTCAAGGTCCTGCAAGGTAGACTTCAGCAGTTCATGGAGCGAGAATTGCCAGATGTACAAGCTGGGTTTAGAAAAGGCAGAGGAACTCGGGACCAAATTGCCAATATCCGCTGGATAATGGAAAAAGCCAGGGAGTTTCATAAAAACATCTATTTCTGTTTTATTGACTATTCTAAAGCCTTTGACTGTGTGGACCATAACAAATTGTGGCAAGTTCTTAGCGGTATGGGGATACCAAGTCATCTTGTCTGCCCCCTGAAGAATCTGTATAACGACCAAGTAGCAACAGTAAGAACAGACCACGGAACAACGGACTGGTTTAAGATTGGGAAAGGAGTACGGCAGGGCTGTATACTCTCACCCTACCTATTCAACTTGTACACAGAACACATCATGCGACATGCTGGGCTTGAGGAATCCAAGGCTGGAGTTAAAATCACTGGAAGAAACATTAACAATCTCAGATATGCAGATGATACCACTTTGATGGCTGAAAGCGAAGAGGAACTGAGGAGCCTTATGATGAAGGTGAAAGAAGAAAGTGCAAAAGCTGGCTTGCAACTAAACCTCAAAAAAACCAAGATTATGGCAAGCAGCTTGATTGATAACTGGCAAATAGAGGGAGAAAATGTAGAAGCAGTGAAAGACTTTGTATTTCTAGGTGCGAAGATTACTGCAGATGCTGACTGCAGTCAGGAAATCAGAAGACACTTAATCCTTGGGAGAAGAGCAATGACAAATCTCGATAAAATAGTTAAGAGCAGAGACATCACACTGACAACAAAGGTCCGCATAGTTGAAGCAATGGTGTTCCCCATAGTAACGTATGGCTGCGAGAGCTGGACCATAAGGAAGGCTGAGAGAATGAAGATAGATGGTTTTGAACTGTGGTGTTGGAGGAAAATTCTGAGAGTGCCTTGGACTGCAAGAAGATCAAACCAGTCCATCCTCCAGGAAATAAAGCCAGACTGCTCACTTGAGGGAATGATATTCAAGGCAAAACTGAAACACTTTGGCCACACAATGAGAAGACAGGACACCCTGGAGAAGATGCTGATGCTAGGAAGAGTGGAGGGCAAAAGGAAGAGGGGCCGACCAAGGGCAAGGTGGATGGATGATATTCTAGAGGTGACGGACTCGTCCCTGGGGGAGCTGGGGGTGTTGACGACCGACAGGAAGCTCTGGCGTGGGCTGGTCCATGAAGTCACGAAGAGTCGGAAGCGACTGAATGAATAAACAACAACAATACATATATGCATGCCACTGATTTATGTGTATCAGAAAGGACAGGGACATTTTGGGTGAACTCAGCCCAGAAAGTAAGTTCTAGCATACTGTAGGCAGTGAAATGGATCTGCCTGTACTCTTACGTTAAGGCTGTGGCAATGGAAGGTTAAGTGAGCCCTGTTAGCTGATCTGTTTAGTTCCGATTTCTGGATTTGAAATGAAATTATGTTTAGATCTCCTACACACTTACATTACTTGGTTTTGGATGTTGCAGCTAGAAGCCCTAAACTCAGTGGTAACTTTTAAGAGTGGGGTCAGTACTATAATACCAGATCCTCCAAATTTTCATGCCTCTGTATGTCCAATTACTTTTTAACAATTAGTAAATTACAGCCACTATCGCAACCCCAAAATAGCCAAGCTTTGCTACTGCTTCTGCCACTCCACTAGCTGCTGGTCAGCACTCCAGGTATTTTCTTTAAGGCTCACAAGGATTTTTAATTTTTCCAAGTGGCCCCTTCCTCTCAACGAATTGTGCAGGCCTGGTGTATGTGATACACAGGCACAGTTTTGTACCCCTCTCACTATCTTTGTTTGAATTTTATATTGGTTCCCATCTGTATATTCTGCCCTAACAGGCAGCTTGGCTCATTTTCTTAATCAGTCTAGCCCACACGTGTTTTGAGTTTGGGTTCATAAGAGTTCTAAGCTTCAGGAGTTCCCTTCTGTAAAGTGGAAAGCCATTTCCTACTGTGACTTCTACATAATTCCAAATAAACTATCTGCACTGTGTGATACAATATGCAGACTAAGTATACTATATAAATTATAGCAATAATTACAGTATAACCTTTGGCTACACTTACCTGCATTACATTAACTACTGGTTCTTATATAAAGGAAAAAAATGGACATTTCCATAACATTTGGATTAGTGTAGCTGAGCCATCACAAAACTTCCCATCATGGACTGCTAACAGTATACTTGTCAGTATTTGCAAAAATACAATCAGTGAAAGAGTGCTTTAGTTCCCTTCCGTGAGAAAGTTTATGTGATTACTGTAGCTACCAAACCACAATGTTTCGGTTTTTAAAAAATTCAGAAGCCTGGTATGTGCCACTACTGGCCTAAAAGACAAAAAAAATCAACTTTATTTTATATTGGTCCAAGACCAACATAACATTTCAAACTAAAGACTTATGAATTCTCCCAAACATTAGACTCTCTATATAAAGCAAAATAACTTTAATATTAAATGTGTGGCATAGAACTCCAAGCAGCTACGAAAAGATTACAAGCCAAATGTCTGATTGCTGGAAAGACAGTTATAATGTTTAAGGCTATGCAACAGCATGGTCAAAGGACCGCGCAAAAAAAAAAAAAAGCAAATACTTCAGTAGTACAGCATACCTGGACATGGAATCCAGAAGACTATGATTCAAAGTCACCGCTATCCTTCCTTTTGCTACACAGAGAAACAGACTCATACCTAATTCTCCATTTTCAAATCAAACACTAATACAGCATTTCCTTTTAGAATGTATACCTAACCTCATTGCTGGATTATTCAGCCATCTGCAATTTGCTATATTCCATGCTGGGTGGAGATGATGGGAGTTGCCAATCAATCCATCAGCAGGCCCCCAGGTTAGGGAACCCTATAAGGTATATTTATACACACAACTTAATTCAACAGCAAATGAAATTGGGTAAATGGAGAGTGGGAAAGGAGAGACAGAACCTGAATCCCACTGAAAGCTTTTAACTATTTACAAAAATACAAAAACACCCAGCCCTCTATTCCTTCCTACCAAAAGAAAAACAGAATCATTTGTTACCATCAGAGACTAAGCCTCAATCCAATGAAACAAAAAGGATTAGAGGGGAAGGGTAAAAGGAAGAGTGACATTCTTATCACTACAGCTGACAATCAAAACTTTACATTCCTTAATTTCACAGGATTAGCTTTTTTTTTTTTTACGAAAGGTAAAAGTACATTTCTCCCAAGCTGTATCACTACCTTATCATCATCATCATCATATTATTATTACTATTGCCAACTGGCAACACCTATTAACTACATTCAAAAACGTAGCTCAGGCGGGAATCCCCATTTTATTACTAAGCCTACATACGGAGAAAATGTGTGCATGTATTTTGGGGAAACAGTTACACAGAGGGAACCAGCACGTTCTAACTGATCTTCATTACCTGCCCCAGAACGAAAACAACAGGGCATCCGGGCGTCACAACAATCGATATCCCCGCCACCCCTTTCTTAAAGATAGCTAGTTTTGCACAAAACACTGAGCCACCAACTGGCCAAATCATTTTTTGCCCCCCACCTGAATATATTGTGATTCGGTGTGTGGTGAACCATGGATGAGTGTCCATGTCCCTCCTATCCCATTACTTTCACACGCATACACTTTAAAAGCGTGGGTCGCACCCCTCGCTCACCTGCGCCCAAAGATCTTGAGCCCAAACCTCTTTTTGCTGTGCCTTCGTCCCAGTGTGGAGACCTTCTCCGGCTCCGGGCACACGGACGTCTCCGAGCTCGCGGTGGACGGCGAGCTGGAGCAGGCGGCGGCGGCGTCCCCGCCATTCGAGCCCTTTTCGTTGACCTCGTGCAGCTCCATAACCCCGCTGGTCGTGCTTCTCCCCTCACCTGCTCGTGAGAGGTCCAGTCATATCCGCGGGACAAGCAGCCAGCGATCAAACCCCAAAGAGAGTGTCAGTCTCTCGCCCGAGCCCCTGAATCATTGCTCTGCCAAGGCGGGCGGAAGAACGGAAAGTGCTGCTCTCGCTCCTTTTGCCAGGGGCTTATCCAGGACGCCTCCCCTCAAAGCAGCCGCAGAAACGAGAGTGCCAAAGACTAGCGTATCCCCGCAATGGGTGGTGCATGCTCAGCTCCAACTCCGATCCCCCGCGCGCCTCGTCGAGAAATTAGAGCCGTGCAGGAAGTATCAATACAAAGCAAGGTAAGCGCCTAAGGACCCCAGATAGCTGCCCGGGAAGCTGCCTCCTTGTTGCTCTAGGAGAAAAGACGGGCTAGTGGCTCCATCTGCCGCTTCCACGAGCGCGTTGCAAAAACTGAGCCCAGCCACCTCCATGCAACCATTGGCCACAGCGACAAGAGCGATAGAGGCACAGGAGAGGCCCGAGCAGAACAGCGTTAGCTACAGTTTTCCAGATTTAGGATTAGGAGAGAATTTACATCAAGAGTTGGAAGAACAGCTACCAATCCGGCAGCTACTGTAGTATATTTGCCCTGGAACGGAAAGAGTAACCAAGGTCCTTTCCTCACCACGGAGTTGAAGTAGTATCTATCCATCCTTGACTTAGCACAAAACCAGGCAAGCATAACACTGACTGTTCCCATGGCCAATCCCCACCCCACCTCTGTTGCTTTGGTTCTCAGTCACTGCTGAATGGTGCTGGCCTGAACTGTGGTGTGCCACCCTGATAGGCAAGGCGGTAACCATTCTACTGCTGCCCTCTTTTAAAGTGTGGGGAAACATTAATCAATCATGGCACCACAGGAGGATGGGGATTTGGCTGACTTCAGGATATCTGGCTTCCATAAACTGGCTTGTCTACCTTTCCTCCCATACTCTGTTAGGCATCTCACAAGTTCAAACAAGGTGAAATACAGTGAAATGGGAAGACCCTATAGCAGGAATAGGTTCAGAGAGGAACAAGGCAGACTGTGCCATAATTTTGCAACCAGAGCAGGAGAACAGGCACCCACTAGTTTCTGGAAATCAGAAGTACTCTGGTAGCAACTTTTCAGACCAAAAAAAATTATTAAAAGCCATATGCTTTTGTGAGCTGCAGTTCACTTCATCAAATGCAGTAGAGTAGACTCCACTGGATTTAAATTGGGATGGGGGAAAGGAGGAAAACACTAAAATTGTTAGTCTGAAAAGGTGGCTACCAGACTCCTCCTGATTTTTGGTTACCCTAGATCAGGGTTTCTCAACCAGGGTTCCATGGCCCCCTAGGGCTCCACGAGGTCACTAGGGGTTCCCTGGGAGATCATGATTTATTTTAAAAATTATTTAAAATTCAGGCAACTTCACATTAAAGAGGTAAGTTTCATTCTTCATTTTTAGCTTAAGAATACTGTTAATGCATATATACAGGCCTACACATGAAATGAATATAATGATTTTGTAACTTGTGGCCTATATTTGAGCCTGAATGTGCAGGGGCTCCCTGAAGTCTGAAAAATATTTCAAGGGTTCCTCCGGGGTCAAAAAGTTGAGAAAGGCTGCCATATAATAACATGGCTCTCCTCCTACAGTGACTAGCTGCTGGGTAACCATTCTCTTACTTGGAGTGTAAGTAATAAAGCAATAAACAAAGAAACCCCAGTTCAACATCTCTCCTGATTTTCCAGACACTGCAAGGAGAAAAAAACGGGGCTGTTACATCTTGTGGTACAGATATAGTATATTTTAAAATACTGTTAACATGGATCACCATAAACATAGATACTATTATTCCTAAAATGAAAGAGTAGAGGTTGTTCTCCCCTCTTTGTCCTTATTGGAAGGAAGAGAAGCTGGCCTCAAAAAGAGAGAGCTGAAGGAGGCACAGGTATGAAAGGAACTCAGGAAATGAAATGCTAATGGAGAGTGCAAACACTAAGAGAGAAATGATTGCAGTAGAGGATAGCTGATAACCACAAAGGAAGGGTGTGCCCATATCTCCCAACACTCTCCCAGCACACCTTAGATTATACCTACATGTCACATGACCAAGCGTAAGAGGTAGCAAATGAAACAAGTTTTATACATCCTGGGCTCTCAGTGTTAGAATAAGGGCAGTGGGAAATACTTTTATATTAGAATAATTTACAAGTTATGGTTGAGAAGATGAGATAAGGGCAACATTGTGGAGCAAGGAGGAAAAACTGGAATTGTTAGGCCTGATTGTACCATTGTTAGGTGAGCACTGGGTCTATATCACAGGGAAAGAAATTCCATCAAGCATACTTGAGCGCCTACAGACCGGTGCTATCAGATTAAAGGTATGAGCATGATCAGGTCACTGCAGCAGGGTACGTTAAATGGATTTGTCATATAGTGGGAATGGATGCCTAGCTGTTAAATGATTTTCGTGGTTATACTGTACCATGAAATGTAGAAAATAGAATGCTGTAGAATGCTGAAAATGGTCTGTCACAACAGGGAATCATTGCCTGCACAGCATAAATAAAAGGAAGCTAAAAAGGAATTCTGTGTAACAACACAGCTTTTCAAGAACATCTGGATAATACGTAAATGTACATGCAGTCTCAACAAGAGGGTATCACTTAAAATTGCAACCCCCCCAAAAAGAAGTTATTTTAAGATTCCACAGCCAGAATCAGATCTGTTTCATTTTAAAGTAGCACATTTTGTAACTCTTAACACCACCATGCACAATGTCATTCATATACTCTAAATTTCTGTCAGAATGAACATACAAATACCAGACAGAATGCAAGTTCCTGTTAGGGATTTTGCTTATCACCATACTTTCATTCTGGATATTTGCTTTTCCAAAATAGATTAAACAAAATGTTGCACTGTAAATCTGATTTCTTAACAAGAATGCTGTTACTGGGGTTCTTGATGGCTGACCAGGATACTAGAGATTTTCTATTTTTTTCCTAAATAACATTTTAGCTGGATACTAGTATTAGGAGTATGCATTTTGGAAACAGACACAGCTGCTGTAATGGGTCACAGGCACTACATTTAAGTCTCATGTGTTCTAAAATACCTCTTCTAAATCCTAAGTAGTGCACAGCGCCACAGAATATGTGGAGTCCTTGGTACTCTCTGAGCCTTGTTGTTTTCTTGCAGATGTTTCATTGCCAGACTAGGCAACATCTTCAGCGCAAAGATTTTAAAACTTACCAGGTTGATTTGAGTAGTTGTCCCCTTAGTAATTTTTGATTTATTTAATATGCTGATATTTCCCTCTGGTTTGTTGATGTCTCACTTTTAGCACCATTTTTGCAGGGCCGCAACAGTTGATTTTAATATTTGAAGAACTTACTATATTTGTGTTTCTATTTCTTTAAATCAGCAGGCCATTGTGAAGAATAATTGTAATACAGTAGAACTGAGGGTTAGTTTCCCTATTCCTGCATTATAACTCCTCCTGAGAGCAATCAGAAAGGAATACTTACTGTTTAATGTCTCTTTGTTATCATTCTGGTTTTCATGTTACTACATTTTAGAATACCATTCTTTTGGCCATCTACTGCAGTACAGACTAACAAATGTCCATAAAATATGTTCTGCCAAGGTATTTCTCTTTTTAGATACAATTCTTCCATCTCAATTGATAATTATTCATGCTAATGCTTTCAGTGTTATTACCTGAAAGATTTGGTTATACCAATGTGTTCAAGGTAATCCTGATGTTCATACAATAAAAATACAGTATTCTTTTAACCTAACCAAAGTCATTCTGTAGGCTTTAAAAAAGCACCATTCATGACTGCTTTTAAATTTCTGTATTGCATAGAAGATGTAGTTATTACTATGAATTATTAGCAAACTGCCCTCCATAATGCTACCAAGTAGTATAGAGCAGTGCTTCCCAAACATTTTCCTTCATTACTTAAAACCACTTTCAAAAAATTCTTTTTAACGTTATATCAATTTAAATGTCCCTGTTGTGATTGGGTAATGGGTTCATGTGTCATTACCCAAAGAAAAACCACTTTTACCCAATTCCCAGGTTTGGGAAGTACTGGTATAGAGAATATTAAGCAGCATGAACCAATGGTCTGACTTGGTATAAGGCAGACCCTTATATTTCTAAAGCTGACAACAACCAGCAGGAACATCTTTGGTATACAGTTCATTCTCTAGGCTAAGAAGGCTGAGCCTGATTGATATGTGAATGATAGATCAAGGCTAGATTTAGGCTAGAATGGGAAGTTTTTTTTAAAAAAAGATGAAGTTAATAGAATTGTACTTTTGTCCTATTGACCAAAACAAAAAGCCAGCATGGATGTATTGAGGTAGTAACTAGGAGTCAGGTTGAAGGCATCTTTACCTTTTATTATAGGACTCATATATTTTTTAAATCTTGATCAACGAAGAATGAGTGAATATTACTTTCTGAAAAGCACTCATCCCAATGTGATAAACTGGAAGGAAGAGATTTCTACAGTATACTCCACTCTCTCCTGAAAAATTCCCATATTGGGAAATCAATATGAGAGTTTGCATCTGTGGTACTTTGCCTTAGTGAAACACAAAGTGAGGAACCTCAATTTTGCTGTTTTCTGCAAATAACTGTTGGCTATCAAGCCCAACCAGCATTTATAAGTAATAAGGTACTGTATAGAGTACTGAAAATTTCTGCCATCTAGTGGGGAAAGTACAAGTTTACTAAAATAAGAAAAATGCTGCACGTGGTATTAAATTTTTAAAATCCCCAAATCTTATCTTAAATTTAAGTGAGCATGTGCGTGCATGAAGAGGGCAATACATTTTCACAACAGTTAAGCAGTCATTAATAACTACTGAACCAATACCACCCATTTTCCATTTCTACGATTTTGAAAACATTTATAGCAAGATAATCAATATACAGTACCGTATGCTGCTTGAGGGATTATAGAATATGTGCGACGTCCCACTGCACTAATCGAGTGCCGCTCCCCTGCATCAATACTCACTTGCAGCTATTCCAATTGTGTAGATATAGCCAAAGTTGTGGGAAGGATGTGGGTGACATAGGAGAAAAGAACGTATGCGTCTCACCAGACGACAAACATTCATGGCTGACGCCAGCCTCAGATAATTATATAAAAAAATAAACACTCTCATCACTGACTTCACGTATACTCTGGCTCTAAAATGAGAACATTACAAAATCTTCTTCTTGTCAAATCCTTAGGAGCTCCAGATACAAATACTCAAAACTTACCCAGGACAAAGCATTGCACATAGGAAGAAAGGGAAGGGGACAGTAAAGTACAAAATCTTTCTCTTTCTCCTTCATACCTCTTTGCTCCTTGGGAATACAGAGGTTGGTTCACACATTGTGCTAATCATTAACTGTGGGTAAAAAAATCACACTAGCTAGGATCACACAACTTGCTAAGTCAGAACCAAGCAAATTTCCTTGCTCTCTACAGTTGTCAATGAATAAGAATAGATGGTTTACTAAGTGTTCTACTTTTGCTTATGATGTGGCCTTTCCCTTATGGGGGAAGTAGGAGACTACTGTAGCTGTGAGTATATTTTCCCCTTGGATGTGTCCTAACCGCCAGGAACCACGCTGAGACAAGGAATAGGTCTCTAGTGTTTTATTACTGCTACGTAACAGAAAATCCTAACAAACTGAAGAAGCGTGGGAAAAACCCAGACATATAAACCCCAAAGGCTAAGGCGGACCCGATCTGTGTCTCTTTGAATGGATACCTAATTCCTCTGTACTACGCATGCGCTTTACAGCCTGGATGGGAGCCCCCTGCTCGCCATCCTTACTCATGACAGGATGTTGTAGAACTCTACTTAAATATGGCAACAAGCCACCCAGAGTCACTTGTTGAGATGGGCGGCTATAGAAATTAAATAAATAAACAAACAAACAAACAAACAAACTTCTGTGGGCTTAGGGCTTGTATCCTGCCGTTACTGTTTTTCTGTAATATTTCCTCCATAACAAATTTAAGTAGCGTCTCCCACATAGACAGAGCACTAATATACAGGTGGGCTATCTGTCAGCAAAGACCTCACACTCTCTCCTAATTATTGGTGATGTTGATTGAGCATTCCTGCCTGCTAATCTAAACATACAGTGCAGAAGTTGATTTATTTATTTATTTATTTATTTATTTATTTATTTATTTAATTTCTATAGCCGCCCATCTCAACAAGTGACTCTGGGTGGCTTGTTGCCATATTTAAGTAGAGTTCTACAACATCCAAGGGGAAAATATACTCACAGCTACAGTAGTCTCCTACTTCCCCCATAAGGGAAAGGCCACATCATAAGCAAAAGTAGAGCACTTAGTAAACCATCTATTCTTATTCATTGACAACTGTAGAGAGCAAGGAAATTATCATGATGAAAATATGCAACCTAGGCAAAAGGGGCTGAAACATTTTTTAAGTCCTGAGAAAAGATAATATTTGGAAGTGACTTGGGCAGACACCTCCCTGATTCACTGGCATATAAGAAAGAGGAGGAGGTACAGCAGACTCAGACTTGAAAGATTCTATTATTATAGCCAATCTCAATAACAGTAGTTCTAGTCTTCCTGTGGAATTCATTTCCTGGTCTGGTCTGGTCTGGTCTACCTAGTGGGGCTGACAACACCTATGTTTGTGCTGCTAGTCATCCCCTCATGACCAAAGCCTGCTCTCCACAGGACTCATCCCATTTCTTGTGTCATGGAAGCCACAACAGAAGTCTAACTCAAATAGGCAAAATATCACAAAAAAACCTAATGTTTTCCAACTATCTGGTGATGATCTGTATTTCTGCAGTGCAAATGAGGTATGCCTAACCCTGTGAACAGCAACAACAATCAAGATCCTCCATGCTTTTCCTCTGTGCAATTGCCAATCTGTTTGCTCCAGGCAGGCTTGCAAGCAGCCTCCTTGAGAAACATTTCTGTAATAGATATTCGTACAGGGAACTAAACCATGAGGAACGCTATACCCACTAGCCTGCTATCTGGTGAACTACTGCCCAAAGCATGGGTCTTTTGCTGAAGTGGTTGACTGGAACTTCACATACGTATTTCCTTTCCAGGATCTACTCTTGGCCAGATGCTGTGCAATAAAAAGTGATGACTTCACTATGTGTATTCTTTGTTGCCAGGGAGTGGTGGAGACAATTTCTTTTCCACACTCTAGTATAATTTCTACTCTCTTCTTTGTGGGGAAGTTAGTGGAGAAAGTGATAAGGCAACAGCTACAGAAACCCCTGGAAGAAACAGATTATTTAGACCAATGGCATCAGGATTCAGACCTGGACATGGATCATAGTATCCTTCTGAACTGCCTACGAGAGGTGGCAGTTAGAGACACTGTGTTAGAATGGTTGTGATCCTTCCTGCATTTACTCATTTATCACAGTGGGGGAAGAGGTTGAGTTCACAGATGCTTTTTTATGGGGTGCTTCAGGACTTAGTCCTCTTTCCTATCCTGTTTAACATCTGAATGAAACTGCTGGGAGGGCTAATCTGCCCATTCAGGGTGAGAGGGTTAGGGCACCATCAATATGCAGGTGATATGCAGTTGTACATCTCCACCTTAGGCTAAATGGGGGGTACAGTATAAACCCTATCCCAATGTTTAATGCTATCAGGGTCAGGATGGGAAAGAACAGGTTCAGATTTAATGCAAACAAGACAGAGTGGGTATACATTTTGAATCTCCTGATTCTGGGATTTTATCATCTTTGACTCTCAGATTATGCTTCCCCACAGAAAGAAGGGCCATAATTTGGGGTCCTCCTGGTCTCACAGCTCCTGCTTGCACGATTGCAAGTTTTACCTAGAAAAGAGGACACTAAGATGGTCATACCTTTGTCACCTTCTCTATGGATTACTGTAGGACGAAAGCCATGTTAGCCTGTGATAGCCAAAAATCAAAAGGAATCTGTTAGCAGCTGGTAGTTATAGCTCATGAAAGCTTATGCCTTTTAATAAAATTTGTTCGTTGGAAAAACTGCTACTAGTCTCATATTGATTTTTGTATGGGTTACTGTATTTTGTTTTACATTGATCACCCTGAAATCTCAGTTGGTGCATAGTGCAGTGACCTGTATGCTTACTGGACAGTCTCCTTACTGCCATGCAATATCACTACTGTGGGAGCTGATTCAGCTGCCTGATATGTTTCCAAGTGCAATTTAAGTGATAAGTGTCACCTACAATGTCTTATATGGCCTGCGTATCTTTGGAACTGCCTATCCTGTATAGATTCTGCCAGGCCAATCTGAGAACCCAAGGAATATCTGCTGAAAGCCCTCACCTATCAAGACGTGCAATGTGAGGAGGTCTAAAATAGGGCATTCTCTAGGGGGGCTTCCCTCTTCTAGAACAGCTTGTCCCTGAGGCAAGGGTGGTTCCCACTCTCATGAACTTCCAGAAGCTCATAAAATTCAGCTGTTTCAGAAGGTCTTAGGGACTTGAGTCACATAGATTTCCTAGTGCCAGGAATGATATAATGGTTTTTCCATGATAAGTTGTAATTATTAACTCTAATTACATACTGCATTTGTTTTATTGCATATTATTACATGTTATTGTTGCATTGGCTATAGCTTTTATACACCACTTAGAGACAGTTGACCTGAAGTGGTCTATAAATTTATTTGTTCATTCATTCATTCATTCATTCATTCATTCATTCATTCATTCAATAAAGTAACTTGAGGTTTAGGTTTGAAAACGAGCAGGCAGGTACAATATACATGCAATACAGATTCATGTCTAATGCTCTTCTATACTTCATTTACTCAAGTTGCCCTCAAGGGCAAGCCTCTCAGGCACATTTCTCAGAGTATATGAGTCAGTCACCTGAAAGACTGAAGTCATACAGTTAGACAAAATAGCAGGAGTAAACTGATACATGAACCACCAGGAATAGGTAAGCTAAAAGGACTTCTTGGCCCATGCAGAAATTATGGGCCTGACTGACTCAGTTACTAGGAAGATGTGTTTCCAGAAGACTAGTAACTTCCTAGTCTCCTGGAAAAAGAGCAACAAAGAGCTAGGTGTATGATCCTAGAAAGGAAGTTCCAGAAGAGAAAGCCCTCTTTCATGCTTCATCTAGTGTGGCCATCTATCTAATGCCAGAATGAGGAAATGCATCTCCTGAGGACAAATTTGCAAAATCATTTGAATACGCTGTTTTATAACCGTAGCTTATCTCTTAAGGCTCTTGGCCTGCAATACACTAAGATATTTGGTATTCTCAAAAAAATGCAACATCAAACTGTTAGAACCCAATCAAATTAGAATTAGGGTTGACTTAATTGTCCTGTATATTACTTTGCAGCTCAGCTAACAGTCTATCTTTTGCGACTGCCTTGCATTTATTATAATCAAATTGTTACTCAAATATTTAAATGATAAAAGATTTAAAAAATATGGAATGAAACCAAATGCAGACTACAGCCTGATATAACTGAAAAACCTGTTTTTCTCCTACTAAACCTTGCCATTTCAATCCTAAAATACTCCATTAGGCTCAACTAAATGACTTATTCTTATCGTACTTGTACTTTGCCCAGACTGTCTGGGGTGCTCTCAAAGCACTCCACTAACTCATAACTGATTTTGAAAATAACCTTTTTTTTTAAATGTGCCATTTGCATGGACATTCTCAATAAGTTATATTTAGCCATCTTCAGTGGATCATGGGATGTGTGAGTGAGAAAAGCCATAGCACAGCGTGTTAGCAAAACAGACATGTTAAGGGAGAAACAAGAGAGAGTGTAGTTGGCTACTGGAAAGTTTTGAACGTTTTGCTCTGTTTTCGAAGGGGGAGCCTGTTTATTTTTCTTTTCTCACTGAACTCTAGGACTCCAGGCATTTTGTCCTGGCCTGCGGTTTTCAGAAATGGAAAGCTACATGCCCATCTCCTTGTCCTCTTATTCAACATGCCCACTATTTGAACTCTCCAAGGGAGAACTTGACTTCACCTAGGAAACCCACACCTCTTCCTCGGAAATGACAGCAGCTGTCACATCACTCACTCACCCCACAAACACACTTTTTTTTTGCAAAGCAAATATATTTGAGAACTGGCTCCTTCCTCTTCTAGCTTTCATCACCAAGCAGAGGACATAGAGAAGGAAATCTGCTTTGTGAGGAAGAGGACACATGCCCCTAATACATTCTCTACAGATACGGCATAAGGATGCCCTTTTGTAGCTTCAGCCTGGAAGGGGTTCTTAAGAAGGATCACACTGGAGACTTTCCCTGCCTCCCCCTCCCCCAGCGAGTTTCTCTCTCCTCTTGGACACCCCACATCCCACCATGCTTCCATGTGCCCTTCCTGTCTCGGGAGGAACAGATTGCCTGCATGCCTGCCTGGCCACCCACTCTATTGTGTCCCGGCTGAACAGGCCTACCTTCCTACACGCAGCCGGCGAAGGGCCCCAAAGGGAGGAAGGGAGAGGGGGAAATATGGCAAGGCAAAGGGCCTTTCCCCGCTACAATAGCAGGATGTAAACAACAGCTCTCCGTGCGAGAGACCAGGGCGTCAGCCCAGACGGCAAAAGGAAACCAGCCGAGACCATCCCCGCCTAAAGTACCTCGCAGCGGCGCTTTTCCCTGGGGGGCTCCGCGGAACATCCCAAGACCGATGCCACCACATCTGCCCTCCGAGGACAGGCCCTCTTCAGCAGGTCCTCTTCAGAAGGATGCGGCCACCTCGGTCCCCCTGGCGTTCCTCTTCCTGCCCCCGTGGATGGGCTCCGGAGTCATTTCCAGCAGAGCGCAGCCTCGCCAGCTCCCTGCCATCGGTCCTGCGGGGCAGCGGCTTTGTTCCCACTCTCTCCCCGCCCGGTTCCTCTTTTTATGCGCTTCCTGAAAGGTAGCAGCTAGTAGCACCAGACGGCCGCGGCACCACGACGTGGAAAACATACGCGCGCGCGCACCCCGCACAACTCCAGCCCCGAGTCTCTCGGAGAGAAGCCTCTCCTCAAGCCCGGGCGAGTGAGAACAAGTTCCCGCTGTACAGGGCTCCGAGATGAGGGAAGGAATCCTCGCCGCAGGACAGTAGCGCCTTGTCCGGCAGAGGCAGTGCGGCAGCCGGTTCCCTTGCCCTCAGCTGGAGGAAGGACCAGCCGGGAGACTGGCTTGGTCGAGCACTCCCGCCACACTGGAGCTAACCGCAGCCTTCCCCAACCTGGCGCTCTCCAGGCGTGGCCAGCCCAGCAGAAGTCCCATTATCCGCTGTTGGCGTGGCTGGGCAGGATGTTACATATTCATCCCAGCTTTCCTCCAGAAACTCAAGGCGGCATATATTACACTCTTCATTTTTTCCCACCACCTAACAACTTTGTGGAGTTGGCTGTGCTGAGAAAGCCGGCCTTGCCTAAAGTCACCCAAGGCCGAGGATGGATTTGAACCTGGGTCTCCCCAGTCCTAATCCAACAATTTAAACAAATTTCGTTGGGGAAAGGCAGTTTCCTTCATCTGGGGCAGTCCAGACAGCTTTGTGTACACCTCTCTAGTGGACTTATTTACTAACCAGGTAGTTTGAATCTATACATTACATTACAATCTTTATTGCAATAGTTTGTAAAGGAACAGCCCTGTCTAGCAATTGTGGTGAAAGTCTTTGAAAGTCTTAAGGGCTAACATGCCCAAATGTTTGTTCTGTGAGCAGCAATCATTTTGTGAATGGCAATACTGTTAATACTGTGACTGTCCATGCATACAGTACTACTTTTGAATTCTTTTTGACCTCACTGTTTACCATTTCCCACCCCCACCCATGTGTATATAATTCAGGATTACATTTTGGGCCTCAACAATTGGGCCATCATCCAAGAAAGTTTCTAATAAATCCCTGAGTCTTAGGGGTGGCACCACAAGACTCTTTTGTGGTAATTAATGGTGTTTATTCTTCAAAAAGCATGGAAGGCAGACCTCTTGTTCTACCAGTTTTGTACACAAGGAAACTGAATTGGAGAGATGGCTAACTCAAATGCCATTCAACAATTGTGGCTGTCTCCCCATCTCCCAACATCAACATCAGCCAAAAAATAGCCAGAACCAACCCACTCAAATGCTACCATTCCCTCACAGCTGCTGTATATTTTCTAACTTCAGAAGAAGAGTGAGCATGCTCTTTACAAAGTGGAAGAGCTAAGGGACAAAGATATCTTTAGCTTTTTTTTCAATTAATACATAACTTTGGGGAAGGGAAAACTGGATGATGATATGGCAGAAGCAGAAAAGGCATTCCCCCTTTATTCACCATGGTCCCAAACCAATTTTGAATTTTGAGGAAACCATCACAGTAACACAACATCTATGCTGGAGCACTGTAAATATCCTTTGTGCAGATTATTTCCGAAACATGGCCAAAAAATTTCAATTGTTGCATAATGCAGCAATTAGAATGTGAATAGGAACTAGTTTTACTTACCATATCAGTTTTGCAATATAGTACTTTGGTTTTCTCACAATTTATTTCTGAAGTAAGTGTTTTCTTTCTTTTCAAATGTTTTATTCCCCCCCCCAACTTTTAACGTATAACATTGTTAGGGACCTATCTCGATACCTGAAAGGCTGCCTTCACTCATATAAATTGATTAAATAAATAAATACTATGTATACTGCTTTCACTTTTCAGTACTCACATGGGCCCTTGTTCTATGTCTTTTTTTTAATAAGAATTTTATTAAGTTTCAAGCAAAGATAAAAGCTACAGAAAAACAAAAAACTACAAAGAAAAAAAGAAAAAAAACTAAAAAAAATGTAGAAACACAAGAGAATTTTTTTCAAAATTACAAAAAGAGGTGACTTCCAACTTTTAACAGCAAGGATATACAAAAATTTTCCCTAATCAATCCCTTACTCTATATTAAACCAAAATCATATTATTTCTATAAATTATTCCATTAGCACATTATAAAAGTCACTAAATACAGTTGTTCCCTCCCCTTATGTTAAAAGAATACACACACACACCCTAATCAACTCCTCCCCTGATAACATTTATTTATTTATTTATTTCATTCCTACTACTATTCTATACATTCCTGTCTACTATAACAAAGATCAAACTAAAAAACATATAAATTGTCTGCCATTGTACTTGATAATAGAACAATTTTAATAATCTTAATCTTATTAAACCCAAAATCATCCAGATAGACATTTATTATTTTTATTATACCTTAATAATCTTAATCCATATTGTTAAAGATAAATGAGATCAGCCAAACCCTAAAAGCAATCCAGATAAATATTCTTAAACCCTTATCCCACTTCAAAATAGATCAGAGCATTTACATATCCCTACAATGTGCACAGAGCTTTTTTCTTAAAGAAATCTAACAGCCCAAGTGTCCCCCTAAAAAATTCTGACTTCTCTTCAGGAGACCTCCCATACATAATAACCCCTTCTTTTCCATGGCGTTCCACCAGAAGATCAATTTCACTTATGGTTTGCAACTCGATCTCTCCCTTAAATTTCTCCAACTGGACTATCCAATCTTCATCCAGCATTTCAACAGAAGTCCTGATCTCATTCTTAGAAGAGACATTTCTGTCGCTGTTAAATTCTTCAGTTTCATCCACAACATCCCCAACCAGATGACACATTTTAGACCTCATATTTTCCACAATGTCCTAAATGTCTTGAATAAAAACTTGGTAGGAATCAGAAAAAATCTGTTTAAAATCTTGGTGGAATTTAGAGAAAGTCTGTTTAAAATCCTCCATGTCACACACAGTAGATAATGGCGTCCCCTAGGAGCTTAACCAGCAAAAGTCAAAGATATGAAAGAATTCCAAAGTATGTTTACATAAGCAAAAGTGAGATGTGCAGACAATTCCCCAGGGAAAGTAGAAGCAGAAAACTGAAAGTTCAAAACAGCTGATTCAATGTGTAGGAAAATGCTAATATCTTCAAATTTAGTACAAAAATAGTAACAGGGAGACAATTATTTACTCTCAATCCTCCTTAATATTTGGAGAGAAAACAAAGTCCAAAACTTTAAAAGATTTTTTAAAAAAAAATTGATCCCAAACATAGCAATAAGCACCAAGAGAACCCGCTTCTCCTTGCTGTAGAAAGCTTCTCTTAGGGTATGCGTACTTAAAAGAAATATAAATTGGGTGATTTAGATATGGGGTGGCTGGTCTTAGTGTCCCTTTAAGGCTACAGCGCGGCTTGGAAAATGGTGACGTCCCAGCCTCCCAGTTGTTCTTACCAGTCGAACACTAACGCTGTTTGCGATCTTCTGGCTGCAAGCAGCCATCCGGAGGACAGATGGGGTGATTCCAGGTGTTTTCCTTTTTCTGGAAAAATACTCCTGGGCTTCAGGAAAAACCTTCCTGAGCCCGAAAAAACTGCCACATCGTCAGTTCTGCCCGCTGAGCCCACGGGCACAACCATTCAGTCCACCATGTCCCCACCGGAAGTGTGTTTTGTGTCTTAACAACAATTTTTCAGAGTAACACCAGGTTATAGAATTTTTTCTCCAAACAATTCCTTATTTAGATGGTTAATTATTATTCATTATTTAGATGAATTAATTTATTTCTCTGTTATTTCTGTCTGTCACAATTGCTACCCATTGGTTTGGTTTATTGTTATTTTATGATGGATTATTTTATTGATTTTTGTTGACTTTAGAATATGCTGTTCTTTGAGAGTTCTGTACTGGACTCAAAGATGGGAAGTATACATTAAAGTGAAGCTTAAAGTTATCCTATGCTATAGATTTTCTGGCTTTATCTTGCAACCTCCACATGATGGACATAACTTAAAGTGAAAGATCTAATAGGTTGTATGCCACTTTAGAACAACCACACTGAAACAGCACCTCATCCCAATAAGCATAAGAACTTTTGGAAGGAGGCAAACATTGTATGCCACTTTGCAGACTTTGAGACTTTTGCTTGAACTAAGTATTAAAGGACTGAGTATTTAAGACATATGTACATGGCAACATCACCTTGCAAGTTCTAGAAGGGTGGGGAGCAATGGTCTGTTGTTGGGGAAGGTGTGTGCTGTAATAAAGCATTGTGCACAGATTTGCTACACTGTGGTGTGTCCAGTCCTTGGAAAATAAAGAAACTTCACAGGCCCCTCTAGTGCTCTGCAAAAGATTTCATAGGAAGTTAGATATACAGAAGAAAAATAGAATGTACAGGAATCATGTGACTTACCAAAAGTTCCATGAGGAATTGAAAGTATCCAGGACCCTAACCCTAAGGAAAAACTCAGGGAGAAGTTATGGGAGGGAGGAATAGCCACTTCTAGATAACTTAATCTGAATGTCAAACCGTAGGATTTTATATCCTGTATGTTCTTCCAGTGCCAGTGGGAAAAGAAAAACAGCTACTGTCACACCAAGAAAGCGTTCAGGGCTTTTACAGCCCTTCTTCAACGTTCATCTGCATAAACAAAACTGTCAGCAATAATATACCCAGGGCCGCAACTGGGCGGGGGGGGGGGGCAACTGGGACATGTGCCCCGGGTGCCGTGCTGGTGGGGCTCCGAAATGAGTGCCGGGGGGGCCCTCCAAAATGAGCACTGGGGGGGGGGCGCCAAACTGGGCGTGGAATCCATGTTTGCCCCGGGTGACACAGACCCTAGTTGCGGCCCTGATAATACTAGCTGTTAATCAGGCAATCTTTTGAGAAGATCATACTTAGTTTATCTCTGGAATTCCCAGACATAGGATTCACATATGTAAAACTTGAAAATGCTATCCCTTTTTCTATGTTCTTGAATGTTATATACAAAAATTCCAAAGACTCTTGTCAAAAATTTTCTGCCAATTGAATCCCCATGCCCCCAAAAATCAGTCCGAACTCCCTAGGTTCCTGGTAGACACAGAGTAGGATATAAAGAAGAAACAGTTTAAAATGGCAACAAAAGGAATATAATCAAAATTATTTTTCTAATCTCCCCACCATCATATACAGCCATCGTGTCAACAATATCCAAAATATGTAAGAATGAATAATATGGGTGTACCCAAAGGTAAACTATAGTTACACCAAATCTTAAATTCAAATCTCTCATAGGCATCAACAGGAAAGACAGTGGGGAGCAAATTACAAAATGTGTGTGAAGATGTCATCACATAAATGTTCTGCTTATATACTTGCATCAGACATTGGGCTGCAAGTATGTAATGGCAGCATATATGTGATGATGTCACATAGATGTGTCATTTTTATGACATCATAGTAGTTTGCTAAGGATACCACTGATCAGATAGAAAGAGTAACTTCCATAATATGCTGCAACGGCTTCTGGGGCACAAGGCTCTTTCAAGCTTGGCACCTCATGTCAGTTATATCTAATGTATTTTTAAAAAATGCTATTGACAGTATGTAATACAATAGAATTTGAGAATCTTACACCTAACTCTCCAGAGAAATGATAATTACAAATCATCATGGTATCACACTGGCTCACTTTTTAATTTGGCATGCTCAAATATTGTTCCTCCTTCCAATTATATTGCAATGGTCTGTGGGAATATTCTTGAGAGACAGCAGGAGGAAGAGCAGCAGACAGGCAATGGTCAGATAAGAGACATCTCAGCCCACAGAAGGAATGGGGCTGTGGAAAGCATCTCAAAAGGGACCCTCCCTAATTCCCTGGAAAGTAAAGGCAAGGAAGGAGGGATGTGTCTTCAGAGCTGCAAGATTCTGTTATTGTAACCTTATAATAAAGGTAGTGGTACTCATGGTATTGGTTTCTTGTCTGGACTACCTTGAAGGGCTGACATACAGGTATATATAGTAACTGGGTTTGCAGAACATTCTAGTGTAAGGTCAGGTAGAATTTTGTAGTTTGGAGTTTAAGGCATTTGAGGAACTTTTCATAACTTGTGTGAACCAAGCCATCATATAGTTTATTGATACAAACCAAGCCATCATATGGTCTGTTTGATTGGATATAGCATGTTTTGTGAACACAATAACTATGTTTTGTTAATCTGGTTTAGATGTTCTATGAACCCAACCATTTTGTATTCAAAAATGGGTACGGAACTAGAGTGTCTACCATCCAAACAAAGCTAGGTAGTCCTTGACTTATGACCACAATTGGGACTGGAATTTCTGTTGCTAAGTGATGTGGTTGTTAAGTAAGTCATGCCTGATTTTACGACCTTTTTGCCATGGTCGTTAAGCAAATCACGCAGTTCCCCATTGATTTTGCTTGTCAGGAGCCAGGTGGGAAAGTCGCAAATGGCGATCACATGACCCTAGGATGCTGCAACCATACATGCTGGTTGCCAAACACCTGAATTTTGATCATGTGACCGCAGGGATTCTGTGAGAGTCGTAAGTGCAAGGACAGGTCACAAGTCACTTTTTTCAGCACCATCGTAACTTCAAACGGTTGTTAAAGGAATGGTTGTAAGCTGAGGACTACCTGTATATCCAAACATCTAACAGCATTACGGCATTATTCCTACATCAGAAGGATGGAATGCAAGATTCTGTGAAGTATGGCACCTCATGCTAATAATATCCTTGATTTAAAAATAATAATAAGGGAGTACAAATACCCCAAAATAAGAGTCAGGTCACTCTAGGGAACCTGAAAAAAAGGTGGCCTCTCTATGATGTGACAGCTTTGCTTCTAGTCCAATGCTTCATTTGTAAGACATTTTTAGACATGGCACTCCCATGTCAATTTTACCAAAAGGCAAAGAAAACAGTATCAAACTGGAAGTGTGCAGTTGTGCACCCAATAAGACATTTTGGGCTACCCCAAACTATTCACACAAAGCTATATGGGTGTGTTCTATTAATGCGTCAATGTCAGCTCTTCATTTGGGCATAAAATGATGTTAACTATGAAGGACTATGTTATGATCTCACTCTTTGTAGGTGTTAAACTGCATTCTTACAAATTAATCGTAGGGCAGGATTTCCATTTCTAACTATAGCAACTTAATAGCTATACACTGTAGCACTCTGAAATGTTTTGAAGTACCCCACATTATCCCAGCAATTACTGATATGGAAACTGCAACTCCAGGTTTCTCCTAGAGAATGGGAAAGGTTAGATATTGAGGTGGCTTGGAAGAACATTGGCTGAGGGCATGTAGTCTTCCACTGTACATGGGGAAGGGATGAATGCAAAATGCCCAGGGCTGAATCAACACTGCTATGATGATTAGAACAGAATGCTTCTGCCTTTACTAAATCTGACATGTTCAGCTTTTGACCTATTTAACTACTATTTGATTATTGTTTATCTGTAATCTGCTTCAATTCTTTTTAAAGATTGGATATCCATATCAGCCTAAAATCTTTGAACGTGGAGACTTTAAGCTGGATCAATTCAACATAGTAGTAAAAGCAGAAGTCCTAGCAATTATTTTTTGAGGAGGCATCCTGTGGGACACTTTTCAGTCCTCAGTTTTCTGTGTAGACATCATAGATTGTGATCATTCCCAAGAACATAAATTCTTTTCTAATCCAGCGCTCTCTCAAGTCTGCTTTCAAACAACCTCATTTAGGCTCCATGGGATTTGCAAATAACTGTGGGCTGCCGTTACCTTATTACAGGTTATGTAATGTGACAGTATATATAACAGAATCCAAGTCAGCTAGCCCAGACAATCAAGTCAGCGGGCACTTATTTCAGAATAGTTCATATCATTTCACCCAGGCAATCTGTAGATTTTTGTACCAAACCTTCCCCGTCAACACAGCACCAAGTTATAGCCAGTGGTTAAAATGTAGTAGCCAGATTGTCCCTTTGCTCAGTTATATACCTTCAAATGCTATGTGGAGGAAGCAGTGCCCACCAGCTGGGAGGAGAAGGCACAGCCATATGCAGGGTGAGAGAGCATACTACTAGCAAAGGGCAACTAATTGAATGAAGAGGTGGAGTTGGCAGGAAGAGAGCACAACAGAGATGTGCACCATGTGTTGGTTCCTGCATGTGTTCAGCCTCTTAAAGAAAGCATCCAGCCAAAGGAAGAAGGAAGCATTAGCAAGTGGAAACCATCTGCCAGAGTAGAAGATGAAAAACATGGGGGCGACTACCTCATATTCGGCAAACAAAACTGTCTGCAAGTGGGTTTAGAAAAGCTTCCTGACAGAACTGCATTGGCCCTACCATGAGGCAGGGTGAGGGAGTTACCTCACACAACAGATGAAGACAAAATGTAGATGGGGCAGCAGAAGCAGCCACCTGGCCTTTCAGCTCTCTTGAAGGTCAGAACTCCGTGTTCCATGTGGGCTGCCCTGCATCTGGTTTAACTAGCCTGGCTCTCCCAGTGTTGAAGTAAGAGAACACCGTCTTGTACTTTGTGTCAGGCAGCGTGATATACTGGGGTGGTTCTCCTGCATATACTGTACAGTTGGGCAGAGCAGTGCTTTGGAATCAAATGCTAAAAGGTGCTTTAAGTGTGCATGGTCATGAATGTACTGTAGCACCTGTGTGAAACTCATTAAAGCAGCTGAATCTTTTCCTGTGCAATCCCAGGAAAAGATGCATTTATGGTTTAAGGAGTTGTAGATAGGCACTACATACATGACCCCACACACTCCCAAAAATATTTTAGCTTTCAAATCCAAAGTGCTGCACCATAACATACCACATTATACAGTACTTCCATTCAACATCATTCACTCATGCACAGCAAGAGTTGGCCTTACTCATACACAGAGATCAAAGTAAACTATAGTAATAGACAGAGATCAAAGTAAATTATAGCACTCTATATGGGGCTACCCTTGAAGGGTATCTGGAAGCTCCAGCTGGTCCAAAATGCAGCTGCGCAGGCAGTTTTTGGTGCCTTAATATCAGCACATATTACTCCCTTGCTCTGCGAGCTGCATTGGGTACCAGCTTGCTTCCAGGTCCAATTCAAGGTGTTGGTTATCACCTTTAAAGCCCTACATGGCATGGGACCAGGGTACCTGAGGGACCGTCTTGTCCCCATAACATCAACCTGTCCCACCCAGTCAGGCAGGGAGGGCATGCTACGGACCCCATCAGCAAAGGAATTTCATCTAGCGGGGTCCAGGAGGCTGGCTTTCTCTGCAGCAGCTCCTGCCCTTTGGAACATCCTTCCCCCGGAAGTGAGGTTGGCCTCCTGTCTTCTGGACTTCAGGAAACGGCTGGTTTTGTTACCATGCCTAGAATGGGGAGAGAAAGAGCCACTCTTGGGGCTGGTTGGTTCCCTAGTCCTGCTGGAACCGGTCCTGTCCCCTTTGGGTGGAATTAGATCTGCCACCACTTGGATTTTATTATATTTTATATGTATATTTATTGATATTCTGATTTTATTGAATTTTATACTGTTTTATTGTGAACCGCCCAGGGTCCCCCGAGTGGGGGAGATGGGCGGTAATAAAAATATGACAAATAATAAATAAATAGACAGTGAGTGCTAGTGCACTCAAACTAATGAGATTGATAATGCTGTATATATTTCTATTTTATGTCAAGCTTTTCTTCATGCTACACAAAACCTGTTAAGAGCGGGCAGAAGAGGCACTGTACTGGAAACCGAGGCTGCCAGATCCTGTCAAAAGTCCCAGGAGCTTCCCCCACTTCTCTTTCCTTAAGTCTGAGTTAGTGTATATTTTCCCCAAGTTGCCAAATTCCCTTGCCCCATGTCCTTTTGGAATTCTGGCAAGCTGAGCTGCTTTTAGCAACGCTCAGGCACTGAGAACAGTTCTGCTTCTGCAGCAGTGTCCAACTAATACTTTGACGCTGATTTTCCTTGGACTGTACCTGTTTTTCCCCCTCCCCAAAAGGTAAATCTCACTGTTTGGAAAGCTCTAGTGAGTACCAGCTGGGGATGGGGTGGGGGTGAGGAGCAGTGTTGTCTATGCAAAGGCAATGAAATAACTCTATGCATGAAGGCTAGCTGGTGGATGCTTCCCCCCTACCCCCGCCCCGCTTTAAGATAAGGTAAAATACAGTGTCTCCCAAACAACAGCAGGCACAAATTGGCAGGAACAAAAGTAATTTGATGATGGTGTTCTAGGAAGCCTGATTAAAATGATTTAAAGGGCTGATAGATAAGATTCAGAGGGAAGGATGAGTTAGAAAAAGCTGTTAATCAACTTACTACCCATAAAGCATCTATCCTGTCTCCACTTGGCTACCCATCTGGGACCCAGGCAATGTGCTTTTGCGGCTCCTCTCTCAGCACATACATATAACGGCAGAAGCTTCACTGTGGTCAATGGTATTTAGCAAGGGCACAGAAAGTACATGTAGGGCAGCAGCAGAGGTAGTTCACAGCAAAAGCCCCACATCCTGGCCCTCCTGAGTCTTTATCTATTTGGAAGAGCTTTTTTCTTTAAAAAAATACTATGCTAAACCAATCAATAACAGAAAAGTACAGATGCATCAACAGCATCAACACAACCTCAGAACTGGTGAGCACAGCAATAAAAAGAAAAGGCTTGCTTATAGTCTTTCAGTGCTATCTCTTCATCATAGGCTGTTGTCAATATGCCAGCTTCAGAGAATTTAAAAATCCATAAACCATAGAATATTGATTAGAGTAGAAAGAAAGCACAATGTGGTTACAAATAATATCCACAATGAGAAAAGAAGTACATTGTGGGTTGTAAATATCTTTTCTTTCAATTTGACACAGTTGGCAGAGTTTTTTGAGTTTAGAGTATGGGTTTTATTTTGATTTGATTTTGGAAAAAGGAAGACTTCTTGCCCAGTTTTCAGAAATTTTATCTGGCTAAACTTGTGGTCTTTCTTGTAAATTAGGATGGCATTTTCCCATTCTCAAAAAAGAAATGCATTGGCAAAATAAAAAAAGAGATTGAAAGAAAGCATATATTTTCTGTATATAAAATATGCATGTGTTAATTTATACCTAGCTGCAAAATTAGAAATAATTATAATTCATATTAGATTTTAATGCCATTTTATTTTCCAGATGGTAGCTGCTACATTGGACAACTTCAAGACATCCATTTTCTGTGCATACAGTTCTTTGTTTTTAAACAGAAATTGCATTGGATGTCCTTTCAAATGAATAGTGAATGCCTTCAAATAGGAGAGAGAGCCATGTTATTGTGCTTTGTGATTTTAGAAATAGTTATGTCACACTGTAAATTGATTTAGCTTCAGTTGCCCAGTTTAAAGGTATTTCACAACAACACAGATCGCAAATGCACAACTGATATCACACTGCTCCTTCCCTTCCATGTGCTCACATGTGACAGGGTCAGGACATAATCACAGCTTTCTCTATACTTAAGAGAGGGAACTTCACAGCAAATTACTGACAGTTAAACTGAATTTGTAAGATTAGATTATAAGTAATATCTCATTTCATCCCAGAATATTTCATTCTATTCCTTAATAAATGTCTTCATTGTTTTGCTCCTTCTATGTCACCAAGGTTGCAGTCCTAAGTAAGAAGTAAATCTCACTGAACTTGAGAAAATATATTCAGGATCATATTGTAACAGAGCTGCATAGTTAACAGATGCTAAAATGAAGTAGCAAGCTGTCTGCACTGGAAGGCACAAGCTCTGGAGAATAACTGAATTCTACAAATTTCCATAAGTCTGGAAATAGAATTGGACTCAGCCAGGATGGATTCCAGATGGCTCAGGGAGGGCTTGTTGCCAGTTTGAGAGAAACTGAGGCAGCGTTGGTGGTAGAGTTGCTGGAGTCCAAAGAACACAAATGGGACTCTGTTGCTATGCAGGTTTGGGGAGCTAAGGAGCTGCTCTGGTTGCGCAAGTGCTCACTCTGGCATGTAAATAAGACCAATGTGAGAGAGGTGAGCATTGTCTTTGTGATCTTTCAGGAATGAAACAAGGACTCTCACTGGTTCTTAACAGCCAAAGTGTTGGAGGGAGTTTTACAAATCAAATAATTAAAGACCAGCCCGATGCACAAAATGTAGAGACAAAGCAAGTGCTTGGGCAGGTAGCTATTCAATCTTGCTTGAAAACTTCTAGCAAGGGAGAACCCACTCTACCTCCCAGAAGTTGGTTCCATGATGGAGCTGCTCTTGCCATCAATCTGTGTAGCCTCTTGCGGATGCAAACTTGCCTTCTGGAGCTGCAGCAAATAAATCATTGCCCTCTTTTACATGATGAATTTGGGGGTATATTAAGTGCTGAAAAGGTAGTTGAAAATGAGAAGAGAAACAATCTTCCTGGTGTTTCCTGACCTGTCATTACACTAATCCAATGATGATGTTATTGTTGTTGATGACGATGATGATGATGATGATGATGATATATCTCCAAGGATGCTTCCAATCACATAGCTCTTAGCATTTCCCCCCTACTTTATATTGCCCATTCTGCCCATAGGGCACTTAAGTTTATAAAGAGTGATTGCTTCTGGCTATGATTATTCAGTGATCTGGGAAAGGCACTGTGCATTGGCTTACAATATATTCTTCTGTTTATTTCTACTTCATATTCTACAGAGCTCAGGGCCAAACCACGTTTTACATGTAGTAATTTTTCCCTGCTGTTTTTATTTTTATTTTAAATGAAAGCAGCCTTCTGAGACTACAAATTTAACACTTTTTCTTCCAGGCTATTAAACCCCTCTTCTACACACAAGAAGGTAGAAGGGGAAATTTTGAGTGGACTGAAGTGCAGAAACTGTCCTCTCTCATCACTGTTATTTCTCCTTGTGAGTGGTATGCATGTGTGTGTTTAACTCAAAAATGAGTTTTGAGCAACTGATTTTCAGAACAATTTCAGAGCTAGCTTTGAAAGATGGTATAGAGTAATGACTTAGAAAGTCTTAATTCAAGGGAAAGCAAAAGAAAGGGAAAGAAAGGGAAAGAAAGGGATAGGATAGGATAGGATAGGATAGGAGAGGAGAGGAGAGGAGAGGAGAGGAGAGGAGAGGAGGAAAAAGAAAAGAGGAAAGAAAGAAAGAAAGAGAGGGAGGGAGGAGAAGGAAGAGGAAAGGAAGGGAAGAAAGAGAAAGGGAAGAAAGGATAGGAAAAGATAGGATAGGGCAAAAAAGGGAAAGGGGAAGGGGAAGGAAAAGAAAGGAAAATAAATGAAATGAAAAGGAAGATGGGTAGGAAAAGGAAAAGGATTCAGGGAAAGAAATGGAGAAGAAAATGATGAGTATAAATGCCAAGGAAAGGAATAGAAAGTAAAGAGAAGTTTGGTTCTAAAACAAAACTGTTTTAAAAAAGAAGAAAATGGCAGAGAAATTAAAGAGAGATGAAGAAAAGAGTGACATTAGGCAGAGTGAGAGCTGCCCTAGGCAGCTGATTTTGCATGTCATAGAATAAATGACTGATGAATTATTATTATTATTATTAAGTTTTTATGCTTTGATAAAAAGTAATTTCATTAGCCTAGAACACTATATGCCTTGACTTATGGGAAGGAATGCCTTGACTTATGGGAAGGAATGCCTATCTCAGACAGAAAAATGTCTTAGATGACCGACCCTAAGTATGACAGAAGTTTATAAAAGAATAAGAAAAGAGTTTAAAACTATACCTTGGAGGAACACATGCGATGAAAGAGAGAGAAATCTCTTCTGTTCACTTGGGAAATTTGTGGGCTCAGTTTTTACATTGCCTGGGGAGGCTGAGTGGTTTGATTTGACCATGTGACCTTATTCACACGGACCACATCCCTTTTACAGGGTTATTCATTTATTTCAGTTATTAGCTGCCACATCCTCATAACACAGCTTTCACTGTATGAATATAAAATCACAATAATTAACAAACCAGCAATAAGCATCAAAACATTATGTAAGAAGCAGGGCAAACATAGCTGTAAAAGTTACAAGAATAAAAATATAATAAAGTCATAGCAGAACAGCAAGCATCCTACCAAAATGTCATGAAACAGATGAAATAACTCAAGTTAACAGCACAGTCTTATGATTTCTTTAGTTCTGCATGGGGTTGCACTGCCCCGTTGGTGTGGAACCTGGGGGTCCTCCTGGACTCACAACTCCTGCTCGAAGAGTGGGTGGCAGTCATGGCCAGGAGGGTCTTTGCACAACTTCATGTTGTGCGCCAGTTACGCCCTTTCCTGGATCGAGAAGCCCTCCAGACAGTCACTCATGCCCTGGTCATCTCCCACATAGACTATTGCAATGCACTTTACATGGGGCTACCCTTGAAGAGTATCCGGAAGCTTCAGCTGGTCCAGAATGCAGCCACATGGGCAGTTATGAGTGCCCCATGATCAGCATATGTGACACCACTGCTGCGCAAGCTGCACTGGGTGCCAGTTTGCTTCCGGGTCCAATTCAAGGTGTTGGTTATCACCTTTAAAGCCCTACATGGCATGGGGGCAGGCTACCTGAGGAACCATCTCATCCCCATAACATCGGCCCGTCCCACCTGGTCATGCAGAGAGGGCATGCTAAGGATCCCGTCGGCAGAGGAGTTCCACTTAGCAGGGTCCAGGAGGCGAGCCTTCTCTGCAGTGGTGCCCACTCTTTGGAACATTCTGCCCCCGAAGGTGAGGCAGGCCCCTTCACTTCTGACCTCCCAGAAGGGTTTGAAGACCTCGTTCTGCTGCCTCGCCTGGGATGGGAAGGACAATAGCTCTTCCTGGGGGTGGCTGGTGGCATAGAGTCCTCCCTACCAAATGTAATCTCCCCCACTTGGATTTTATATTTATATTTATTATTTTAGTATCTCAGTTGTTTACTTTGTTGATGCTTTTAAAAGGCTAATTTTATTGTAAACCGCTCAGAGTCCCCCTTTTGTGGGGGAGATGGGCAGTGATAGAAATTTGAATACTTAATAAATTAATTAATTAATAAAATTCTGTTGTAATGTAAAATCATATAAATTCAGTTAGGCTTTAGGTGTGGAACTGCAGCTTGTTTCAAGGCTGTTTATGCACCTTGACTGTGATACTGGTTTCCCAATATTTTACTACATGGCTTAGCTTTTCTACATTTTTGGACTCAGTATCCACTAGATATATTGGACCACCTCACATCATTCTCAGTTCCAGACCATGCTGGCTAGAAATTATGGGAATTGTAAACCAAGAGATTTGGAAATTTTGCAGTTGTAAAAGACTGTTATATAACATTACCTTATTGTCTTTCCTGGACACCATTGATGTGCTGACCACCAATGTAAGAAGAAATCACCCCAAATGAATTAAAAACAGGGAAACAAGAGGTCACTTAATTAAATCTGCTCTTGCTCTCTAATATATCTAAGTTTAGATCAACCTCTAAATGGGCTGCCTCTAAGGCAGCATAATGAAAAGTAAGATGTCAGGCATCACCATAATATAATCTCAGTTCAACTTTCTTTAGCTTTATGAGGTCCATCCATTGGGGCCCCTACTCTATGATTCTAATTTTGTATTGTGCAAATAAATAACAATCCTGTAATATGTAAAAAAAAAGGGCCATGAGAAAGCGTTTGCTTCAAAGAATGGCATGTAATTTTTAAAATGTAATATAATAAAGTAACATGGTGTTGGATTGAGAAGCCTTAATCAGGATTCATTTTCTAACTACCTTGCCCAAACCCCAAAGAAAATCACTTCTGGAATCAGGTACACAAACATGAAACCTGCTTTGTTCCAAACACAGCAGTTTCTGCAACGGTTGATGCCAATAAACCTTGTAAATCCAGTGCCATTAAGAGCTTTGGCTCGGGAAGTGCTAAATATAACCTGTGCATTCAACCCACACTCCACCCGCCTGAGACACCTCCACATACCACGGTCTGTCTATTTCTGGAAGAAACATTTATTTCTACCAACTTTTTAAAGCCTTTATGTAAAAAGCGTATGCCATCCACCCCTCTTTCTAGCTGCTGATGCAGAGCAGGAATAAACGAAGCTGGAGCAGACGGAGGCTCAACAAGTATTGCCCATTCTCCTAGACAAGGCTTTTCTTGTGAAATTATTCTCCCTCGGTCATTGACAGGAACCCACAACCTGTCCTAACAACCAGGAAACACGCTGAGACAAGGAACTGGTCTCTAATGCTTTATTGCTAGTACATAACAGGAATCCTAACAAACTGAAGAAGCGTGGGAAAAACCCAGCCATATAAACCCCAAAGGTTAAGGCGGTCCCGATCTGTGCCTCTTTGAATGGCTGCCCAATTCCTCAGTGCTACGCATGCGCTTAACAGTCTGGATGGGAGCCCCCTGCTCGCCATCCTTACTCATGACACAACCCACCCATACCTACACCCCCCATATTTTCTTTTGGTCCTTCTTCTTTTCCTTCCAAAAGCCTACTAAAGAGGACAAGGCAGAATAGCTACACCAGTTATTCTGCCGGAGTGTGGAAAGCTGTGCAAAGGGCTGTCTGTCTGGAAGTACCCTTAGACAATTAGCATGCTAGGCATGAAACATTTGGACTCTGGGAGGCGACACAAAATGTGTGCTTTCCAGAGTTGTATTTCTATATGTCTGAGCCTAGTCATCTCTTTGAGGGAGCCATTCAAATCATTTTTTTTAATTCATGAGCCACAAAGTGGTCACTTTCATGTTATTAGAGTTGTAGCTAAGAGTGTTCTGATGGTGTCTGGTTAAAATAGCATTATGCCTTAAATTCATTATGCCTGTGATTTGTTTTCCATCTCAGCCTTCTCTCAACTGTATGATGAAAATACTGTTGATTTGCCATACAGGTCTATTGCAGGAATAACTACAGTAATGGCTGTGAAGTGTTTGAACTATCGAAATGTAGTGTAAGGATACTGAATATTGTTATTTTAAAGGGAAAAAGAGAAAAAGTATGTATGTAGTAACTGTATATGTAGTGACTGTATGTAGCTTAGTAACTGATGAAGAGCAAAAAAAAAGGGCTAAGTGTGGTCCATAAAACTTTCCCATTCTCTATACATCAGATTCATGGTCTCAATCCACCTGACCCCTCTTGTATCTTAGCAGCTGAATTTCAAGTAGTTACACAAACTAAGGGTTTTTGATCCACTGTTATGAAAAATACTATGGTCCTTTGGGTTGCACCATATTAGTTTCCCTTTGATTTAGTTACTTTTTGTTAGATTCTTTTGTAAGATTCTTTTAATTAAGGAATAATTTTAAAAGCAGGGAGTTGGAGAGCTCAGGTAGTCCTCGCTTAATGACCCTAGTTGGGACCAGAATTTCCATCACTAAGTGAAGCAGTCATTAGGCGAAACATCAGATGACCAAATTTTGATCATGTGACTGGGGGGGCACCGCAATGGCTGTAACTTACGGGACCAGGCATAACTACCATTCGTTCAGTTCTGTCATAACTTTGAACAGTTGCTGAATGAATGGTTATTAAACAAGGACTACCTGTATATGAGAATATCCATAGCTATACTTGTGCCTGTGAACATATTGGGGACCTCAGATGAGTATATTCTGATCTAACAGGTAGCTTCCATCCATATTTAACAAATGCTGTTAAACATGGAAGATAAGAAACTATCTCAGTGGTTGTATCCTTACAGCACAAAGAACTACACCCCAGCCAATCGTATTTAGCCTAGTGGGTTGTGGAAACTTAGTTTGTGTGATTAATCTTTGATGTAGAATCCAGAAAGTTAAGTAAGTTAACCATGGGTATGAACAGCGCACTGAAATGGTTAGGTATATGGACACAACCAACCCATTTTAAAATATCCCTGAAAATGTGGTTTTGTGAGGCTTCTAGTTTTATTTTGTGTTTGTAGTAGAGTACAGAGATAGCCTTGAAGAAAATAAGTGACAACCACTGAGAAAACATGAACTTAGCCTGGGAAAATAGAAAGTCATGATAAAGAAACTCAAGATTGCCCCTTCTTGACTCTCTTGGGCATAAAGGAGGGAAGGAGACATGCTGTCAGACTTTCATGATTCTGTTATTATAGCCTTTTTCAATAAAGTAGAGCTCCAGCATTTCTATTTTGATTTGCCTATTTCTACATTCATGAATCAAGTCAGGCTGACGTCTATGTAAATCTGATTCTCCACCATTCTTCCTCTAGCCAAATTCTCCCACTTGTAATGTTTGTGAGAAATCCATTCCTTGATCTAAGGCTTTCAAAATGCTTTGAATTAATCATAGAATAGTCCAACCCAAAACTGAGAGGAGGCAAAAGTAGGATGGATATCCTTCCAACTTTTATAAAGAACAACCTGGCTGAAGGATTATCTGGTCCAATTCTTCTTAATGATCAAGTGAGGGGCCTTGAAGTTGCTCAAGATGTCTCAGCTATACTGCAGAAAGAGCAAGCGTATGATCTCCTGGTCACAGACGTTGCTGTAGCAGCATAATAATTGAATTTTATTACTACATTTCTATTTAAATTAGAATAATTATTTCTAAATTTGTATCTCAGCCAATACATTAATGACTGCCTTCCCCCACCTAAAATGTGTGTAAATGTCAGCAAGGTACTCCAGACAGGAAGCACACCGAGATGATCTAATTCTACTTTATTGTGAGGTTACATTAACAGAACCTTGCAAGTGTGAAAGTAAATTTCTCCCCTGTTGCCTTTACAGCCCAAGAAACTAGGGAGGGTCCCTTCTGAGATGTTTGCCCTGCCCACATTCCTTCTGTGGGCTAAGCTGCCTCTTATCCCACTGTTCCCCTGGCTGTGGCTCTTCCCTCTGTCTCCCAAGGTCATTCCCACATACCATTACAGTATATGTGTCATGAGCACTGATGGTGAGCAGGAGGGGGCCCCTATCCAGCGGGGGAAATGCATGCATAGTAGCAAGAATTTGAGCTGTCATTCAAAGAGACACAGAACAGACCCGCCTTGACTTTTGGGATTTATCTGCATGGGTTTTCCCACGCTTCTTCAGTTTGTTAGGATTTTCTGTCTAATGTAGCAGTAATAAAACACTAGAGACCTATTCCTCATCTTGGCGTGGTTCCTGCTTGTTAGGACAATATGTGTGTGCTTAGTAAATAACTATTACACACAAAGGACTGAGGGCATCCTCATAAGAACAGTCAAGCATCTGGTGATTGCTGTATTCAGGGATGGGACCTGAACAACCTACTTAGGGAGTTCTTACAAGCAACATGCTTAACTAGGTCGAGGTGGCGGTTGTTTCTGAATAATAGTTGTTGAACTTGAAGTTTATTACTCCTTACTTCTCCTGTGACCAACATTAAGTCTATAGGGGCTGTATGAAAAAGGAAGCTGTGTTGGTTTTTTACTGCCTTGAGTCATATGGGAAGGAGGGTAAAATGTGAACAGAAATGAGTCTGATTTGATTAAAATCCCCCTCACCCCCAATTTGCCCATCAATGGTGACCAACTGTCCTTCTATGAATATTTTCATAATTTTTTTTGCTCTGGATTGAAACAACAATAACAATATGGATCAGGAAATGATAGCCTTCCAGGAGTGTCTGGAGGACTGAAAATACAGCTCCCTACCACACAGAGCCACCCACCTCTGTTCCTACTCGCTGGGAGAGAGAATGATTGGATTGTTTGTATCTTGGGTGCAGGGCTATGGAGAGTGAAACAAGTTCTCATTATGAGCTAAAATGAAAATTCCAGCATATTGTAATCTGTCCCCATTCTGCATATATTTTCTATGGAGCCTGATTTTTCTGATAGCTGCACAGGAAACATACCAAAAGTCTCACTCACAGACAGCTCCATGTTCAACATCCTGTCTCTCTTTCACTTTCTTCATCTGGTTGTAGATCAGACAGTGACACAAAATGCTGAGGTTTCTTATATTCTGATTTGAAAAGCTATTGGTTCCTGTGCATTAACGTATGGATTTGGTTAATAACAGATATTCTGCCATGGGCCAACTCATCATTTTCTTAAGAGTATTATAAATGGGCTTCAGCGCCCCCAGATACCGTAAGTCTTTTTTGCAGTATAGAAAAAGGTGTTTGTATCTATTCTTAACTGCTTAAGAAACAAAGTTTGAACATTTTGTCCTGACTGACAACTCAGTGAGTCACTCTCAACAGCTATCACTGCATTAATTATAACTAGAGATGGCAAGGCATGGAGGATATCATTGTGTGAGATGTTTTTGGGGTCATGATCAGACACACGTAAAGTCTGCTGCAGATCCAGATCAGAGCAAATGAAAGGTGCAGTTGGGTGTGCAGAAGAATATTAAAAGAACCCTTGGCTGGAGAGGAAAAAGAAGAGGAAACCAATGTCCAACAACACTAATAAGAGTCTGGAGCCAATCCAGGCCATAGTTTGCATTATACCGCACCTCTCTTGCAGGGGATTTTGCATAATTGCCACCAGCTGATATATCCAGAATGTGTAGCCTGTGAATCTAAAGGGACAATGCTAGGAAAGATAAACCTACTCTCTTTTCTTATTAAGCCTTGATAATCTGTTGCTCTGCATACTAGTTAGGCTAGAAGGCCTTTACAGCTTCAGAGTCTCAGTTAGCAATTTCCTTGTGAGCAGGATTTTATGGCATCTCCTCCCTTTCTGGTTTTAAAATATTCTCCTCTATACTACATATTCCAAAAAAGTTCTTTCAGGCTGCTACCTCACTGAGGGCTAGTGACCAGGGAATCTGCCTCAGATTTCTATGGAGGATCACAGCTCCCTTATTTTGCTGTTGTTAAAGAGCACAACCATCTTAAAGCAGTGCTTAGGGCAGCAATTCTTTCAGAGGCACCAATACAGACTTGCAGAGCCTCACTGAAGCTTCTCAACACCCTTTGCACAACTACACAGTTCTGAGTGTAACATGACTCAAATGTATTTATTTATGGAATGTATTTGTTAGCTGGGCAGCAATATTCAAAACAGAATAATCAGTATTTAAACAATCTAACCCCTTAAAAGCTATCCCCCAAATTGAAACAGGGCAGCACATAATTAAAATGCCAAGTTAATAAAAAGCCCAGCTGAACAAATGGTTTTTGCTTACATCCTGAAAATCAGAAGGCAAGATTCTCAAGAATGCCTGATCAAAGACCCCAACTAACTTAGCATCCATCCTTGTCAAAACCTTAGAAAGGATTTTTCAGTCTGGTCTCAGGTCTAAGTGCAGCTCTGAAGAAAATTAGATGAGAGTTCTAATATGTGCTGTATTAAGGAAATAAAGGAAACATGTCGGGTAGGAGACACCAGTGTCAGTATAGCAACCTTATTTTCTGTGTAAAATGTACAACCATGCCAAGCTTTTCAAGACAGAGGATTGTTACTGTATTGTTGTCCCCCAGCAGAATTGGGAGTTACTGATTGCTAAAATGACCATATGATAATAACCACAGAGAGCTGACAGTGCAATGGAAGATGAAAAAATTTTGTACCACTCTTCTTGAAGTAGATTTAAGTTGTTTAACTGTACTTCTGTATGTTTTAGTCACAGTAAAGCGAAGAAGCTTGGTGTTCTTTTTAGTTTACCTGATTAGGAATCCCATGACACTCAAAAAGTGTTCCCATTTTCACCTACAGAAACTCAGGATGCACCTTTGTAAATCACATGAACAGATTACTTTATATCAGGAGAAATGAGGTTGCCTCATTTCTCCAGACTTCACACACGTTCTGCTCTTCGCACTTGACCACCGCAATTTACTACGCTGGTATAAACTGTGCAGGTGGGTTCTCTGTGTGCTTCCTAGCCCTTCATACGACATAGGTGCATAGTGCTGTCATAATTTTAAATGAAATCTGTAAATTTATAAAGGGGTTAATATCCTGGGCCAAGAAATAAGGAAAGTGCTTTGCTGGAGATGAGACAAATATGAGTGCACAGCAGTCACTGGCTCAGATACACCACAGTGCCAGCAGCCCTATCACCAAGGAGTCAAAAGCTCTGCAATTCAGCTGTATGTAAATTCAGATCAGACAATCCAGACTGGACACGATGGCTGCAAGTGGTTTTTGCTTGTTCAGTCAATCCCCTTCCCCCCCTTGTATCCCCAGTTTCCTATTTACTAACTCCAGAAGTTTTACTACCCTATGTTATGACGATGGAAGGATTTCTTAAGCACGGAAGATATGCTGACACAAAACTAAGGAACAGATTGTATGACTGGAGGCTTTTACATGGATTTACCCAGCCAATGGAATGTATTAGCCACTCTTAAATCTTGTGCATTCATCAGCCTCTGTCATGATAGAAGGTTCTCATTTCACGGGGTGGGGGTATTAAGTTTGCAAGATTATATGGCAATAAAGCCTTATGAGGTCAGCAGGAAATATTTCAGGAAAACCCCAAGAGCAGTGAGATATAAAACCATGGAAGGAAGGAAGGCAGCCAGGCAGGCAGGCAGCCAGGCAGGCAGGAGGGCCTACTTTAATTTTAGGACCGACCCTGATCACTGGGCAGCAGCTTACCTGTAGGAGACCTGCTTCCTGATAGCTAAGTGCAGGAATTGGTCGTCCATCCCCGAGGATGCACCTGCTTCAGCTCCAGAGGGTTTCAAGGTGTGGCCCAGACTTGAGGGCAGAGATTTCCCAGCTCCAAGGACCCTCCATTCGTCTCTGGCAGCCCTGGGCAGGGGTGTTTTTACCTCTCCGGCCGCCGCTGAGTCATCCCCACCAGGATCACACCCGCTCCGGCTCCGGGGCGCTTCAGCCATTCTCTTCGATCGGCTGCTTTTGCACGCTGTTTCCCCACCACCACTGGCTCGCTCGCTCGAGGGCTCCGGTTGATCTCGCGCGCTCGGGCGGGTGGATCGGGTTTTTTCAGAAGGAAAGACAGCAGCCCGGCGTTCGGCAGCCGGTCGGCCGAGAAAGGCTCAGAACCGCGTCTTCAGCTCCACTCTTTCAGGAATCCAAGTTCCGGCGGCGGTGGCGGTGAATCCGGAAACTTGGTTAAGATTGAATGAGCTCCCTGCACGTCTCTGGCCGTCTGGAGGAAGGAACATAAGCGAGTCCCGTAGGGAGGCTGAAGTTTAGTCCGAGCGGGAGTTGGGTTGGGAGGAGCGGAGAAGAAACCTGGGGAAGACCAGTCTCGCCTGCGGGAGAAAGCGAGAAAAGCTGCTACGTCGCCTCTGCCGGCGGTGGGGCAAGACGGGGGTGCAGGTGGCTGGGCGGCTCCAGTCCAAATGCTCGCCTCCCGAGTCCGGAGCCGCCAGGTAGCCTCAGCAGAAGAGCCAAAGAGGAACAAGCGAGGCGCCGGCGGCACGGATCCTGCAGCTCCGGAGTCAAGAAGAAGCAGAAAAAGAGGGGTGGGGGCGTCGCTCTGTTCACGCTACCCGAGATTGCAGTGTCACCTTAGAGACACGCGGAAACGGGTTCTTAACCCTTGAGAGGCCACGCAAGAGAAGAAGAGAAGCCTGCAGAAAAGAAAGTTTGGGGTTCAAGAGATGACAGGTCAGCAAAGATAAGAATTGTGCAGGCAATGGTTTTCCCGGTGACACTCTACGGAAGCGAAAGTTGGACTTGGAAGAAGCAGGACAGAAAGAGAATTAACGCTCTCGAATGCTGGTGTTGAAGACTCCTGAGAATACCACGGACAGCCAAGAAAACAAACCTGTGGGCTCTCGACCAAATCAACCCAGAGTCTCTCTCTCTCTCTCTCTCTCACTCACTCACTCACTCACTCACTCACTCACAAATGACTTGGCTCAAATTATCCTACTTCGGACATATTATGCGAAGACCTGACTCTCTGGAGAAGGTTGTAAAACTGGAAAGTGTGGAAGGAAAGAGAAGAAGAGGACAATTAGCCGCAAAGTGGATGGACTCATTTACAGCAGAATAGGTTCACCGTTGGAAGACCCTGAAGGGCCAGTTTGGAGACAAGCTGTCATGGAAAAAAATCTATGTGGTCACTAAAGTCGCTAAAGATCTGATGACACATCATCCATCCATCCATCCATCCATCCATCCATCCAATCCAGCTGTGCAGGAGCATGGTGCAAAAGACAGCTGCTCCTCTCGTTTCATGTCAGAAATGCAGGAAATAGAAAGGGGGAAAGTATTAATTAAAATTTGAAAAGTAATATTATATAATTTCAAGAGAAGCTTCCTATGATTAACTGTGTCATAAGCCTCAGATAAATTGACAAAAGCAGTTCCTGTGATTCAACCTAATTGAAAGCCATCCTCTATATGCTGGATGAGAATAAGTACCTGGCCTGGGCAGGACTGTATTTATTTATTTGTCATATTTTTATTACCACCCATCTCCCCCACTTGGGGGACCCTTTCCCGGCTGAAAACCAGCTTGCTGGGGGATAAGAATTGGTTTGATAGCAGGAAGCATTCTATTTAGAAGAACTCTCTCATAGAGTTTAAAAAGATGGTGAAGGAGGGAAACTGGATGAAATTCTTTGGGTCATTCTGTTCTTTTCCAGGTTTCAAAAGTGCAATAACCTGGGCTTTCCTCCAGATCTTCAGGGTATGATTTGAGGCCACACATACATTAAAAAGTGACAGCAGCCATTGCTTAGCAAAATCCCCAAAGTTTTTTACTTGTTCAACACGAATATCATCCAGTCCCAGAGCCTTTCCATTCTTCATATCTCAAATTAATGTTTCCGGTTCTTCTCTGTCAAAGGGGGAGGTCAGAGCACAGGCCTCCCCTTCCATTGCCCTTGGAAGCCTGCATTTCTTAAGTCTCTCCTTAACCCTGCCATTTAGCAACAGTTGATGAGCTATTTGGTTTGCTGAAATGTTCTTATATTGGCACGAATTAGTTGGATCATTATTCAGATGCTTTAAGAGTTTCTACCCCTTCTGCCTATTCTTTGTCAAATCAATTGATTCTAGGGTGGCCTTCCATTTCTCCCTCCGGGATTCTGCAAGGACAGCTGCTGGGATGAAAAGAGTATCAAATCTAGGAGAAGGAACCTGCTCTGAGGACCAGGATTGCCAGCTGAGAGTGGAGGCTCATTGTGTTTACACAGTGGCTACAAAACAGAGATTCAGAAAGCCTTACCCTGCTCTTCTCCCAGGGATTTACCAGTAGACATTTCAGCATTACCTTTGTCCATCTGGAGAGACTTGATCCATTAATCTCCCAATGTGGAAAGTCCAAAGTGGAGAGGACAAAGCTGACAATAGTTACACTATTGATCTGGAATGGTTTGGCCCCATTTACACATCCTCAAAGGAGAAGACTCGACACTTCCCATTTATTCTACCAGAAGGTCAATCTATGAACCAAACTTCAGGATCCAGACAGCTCATATCTCAGTTGTTAATACACAAGCTGCTGCCGCCTCCTCCTCCCCGCCCCTCCAGCTGGGACTGTGTTTCTAAGCCAGAGTATCTGACTGAGTCCCACATCTTGAAAAATTGCCATTAGCATAAACATGGTCTGTGAACCAACCACAATTGGTTGGAGTCACACAACTGGCTAAGCAAAATCAAGCAAACCACATTATGGCATTATAATATACAGTATATAAAACATTAGCATTAGGTATGAACATAGCTACTCTCTGAAATACACAGAGAAAGTGAATTACAAAGGAAGATTTTAGAGGTGCCAATTTCAACTAATCCCCAGCCTTCAGTAAATCACTGTCAGCCCTACAAGGTAGACCAGATCAGGAAACCAACTCGACAGGAAGATTAGAGCTATACTTTATTAAGATATGCTATAGTAATGGAATCTTGCAAGCCTGATTCTGCTTTACCTCTCCTCCCTCTTATACATGCGTGAATCAGGGAGGAACGTGCCCGAGTCTTTTCCAAATACTGTCTTGTTTCCCAAACTTATGGAATGTTTCTGCCCTCTTTGCTTATGTTCTTGTTTATTTCCCTGAAGGTCACCTCCTTGATTCTACAAACACTGCACTGCATCCAACTCTTCATCTGTAAGATGGGAATATTATTGACTCTATTTTGCCAAGGACCCTCAATGAAATTTAAAAAAATCACCATTAAGATATCCCAAGACTTATCATTCAAAAGGAGGAATAGACCCTAGTAGGATACTGTTCACAATGGAATCTCAAATAGCATCCTGCATTAAGGCTATCAAAATAATGAAAAGGAAAGCTAGGTTTTGCAGGGCTTCTCCTTCTGCAAAACAAATTGCCTTTCTTTCTTTCCTTCTGTCTTTTTGCAGAAATGTATTTTTCCTGGCCATCTTGCTATGAAATCTAATCCTTCCTTGAGTCCAAGAGCAATTCAATATTGCTTGCTAAATGTGATTCTCTCCAGAGCTAATACCCCAATTCTTGCTGAGATCGCAGTGTGTAATATAGTTGAGCAACTGTCAGGGGTACTTCTTGTCATGAAGATGGTGCCCATGGAATCACTGATAATAATAATAATAATAATAATAATAAGCCACACACACAAACACCCTTCTGAGTAATTTCAGTTCTAATTTGTTCTTGTCTCTCCCACCCCCTTGTCCATGTACTTTCCTTTTCTAACACTGAGGAGCAAATGTTCATTTATTTTGCTTGATCATTTGAGGGAGCAAACAGATTTTTTAAAAAAATATCTCACAGCAATTTAACTGTGTCCTGTAACAAAGCTATTCGCCGCTATTCTTTTTTGAAAGCTGCAATTACTCTGTTACAGGTCAGGGATTAGCTTAAGTGTTATTGCTGGAAAATGTTTCATATAAACCCTCTGATTTTAGATCAAAGGAGTTTTGGGGTACTATATAATTTATCTTAAAGCCAGTAGAGGTTTGCTCTGTAACCTTCTTTATCATGACTCCGTTTCCTTTCTCATAGGGTCTTTCCCCACTGGTGAGCTGATGTGTCCCCCCACCCATTTTTAAGTTCAGGGAACACAGCAGCAGCATGGCATTGCCGATTCCTACCATGCCTCTGTTCCCAGTTACTGTCCTCACCTCGCTTCCTTCAAATACATGGTGACCAAGCCTAACAGATTTATAGGTAGCCTTAGACAGAGTCAGAGAATGGGGGAAATAGTTACATAATTACGACTGTCTTGCCATCCATATTAACTCTTTGGCTCAGGTAAAGTATCTTCCACAAAGGAGGCATCATAGATGTAGATCTTTACTGTCAACATCACCCAACATCACCCCAAAATGATGCATTTTTAGCACAGATTCTTATTGTATGCAACCTGTTGGTTTACATCTTAAATTAAATCATGGAATTAACCAAGCTACTTTGAGCGGTATATATTTGAATTCAGCGACTAATCAGATTCACATCTTGGGCTGAGCTGAGCCATGTTGAACAAACTACATTTGACTGGATTCACACACTGCACTAAGTTATAAACTATAGTTTATAAAGCACGGTGACTGGGGCTGCACAACACTACCTGGTTAATACTTACTTAAAAATCCAGCAGGAAATACACTCCTACCAGGGCTGTAGGCCAGACTGGGAAGTTTAAAAAAAAATCCCAGGAGAAGACAATGGCAAATCAATCCTAGATTGTAAATGACCTCTGCCACAGTATGATTGTCCCTTCTCTGCATTGGGGGAGTGGGGCTCCTGCAGTCCTGCAGTTTATTATACATGCTGCAGTTGGGTTTCACTTAATTAGAATTGCACATAGAATTCTTGGCCACCGAGCTCTCCTATTACAGTACTTACTAGTATTGTGTCAGTATTGTGACTTTTGTTGCCTACCATTACTTCTCATCTAAATTAATTTCCCCTCTGCTAGTAAGCTTCTTTCTACTATGGAAATACAGTGAATTGCCTTCTGCCAGCTTTCCCTTTCTCTGTTCTTCTCCTGAAACTCAGTTGTCCATCTCTACAAGGGAGATACTCTGTGCCTCCTGCAGCAGATTTGCACAGAGATCTCTGACCAGAAGTTCACAGTTTTGCAAGAGAGAATTTTTACAGTCCCCAAATCACATGATAAAACCTTGCAAAGAAGAGCAGGAATTTCATATAAAAATTACTTTTTAAAAAACATCTCTGTCTTGTGACATTCCCTGGGGTTTTGCCCATCATTCACTTGATATCTTTAACCCCACACACAACCTTCCCACGTCTCCCTCCTGTCTTGTCGTGACTCATCATCCAGCCAAACTCCAAGCTTTCAATTTCTCCCATGACTCAGCCCCACCAACCACCAGACAGCATCAATAGGACTGCCAAGTCTGCGTTGCAAAAATCCATTCAACCGCTAGATGGCAGCAAAGTGATACAGAAAACTTCATTGGTTTGTTTGTTTACCCGGCTTATATGCTGCTCCAATTGAGTCTGAGCAGTATATGTACGCAGTACAGTACAGTAATCAGATTAAAACAAAATACTTTAGAAAACGCTAATCTAATACTCTAGGCCCAGTTAGCAACCAATCCCATACAATACTTCCTCACAGGAAGAATCAAAAACAATGTCTTGGACCCCAAAGGCATGCCAGAAAAAGCCAGATCTCAGTTGCTGTTCAAGAATTCAGGAGCCCAGGAGCTGATCTGAGACCTGGGAGAATGCTATTTCAGAGAAGGCCATGCTAAGAAGACCCTGCTCCGTGGCCCTGCAAATAACACTCCTCACGCAGGGAATCTTCTTTTCCAGATATTAATGGATAGGGAGAAACTACTGGGAGAAGATGGACCCAAAGATACCCAGGTCCTGAGCCATGAAGGGGTTTGAAGGTGACAACCAACACCTTGATGTGCACCCAGAGGGACACTGGTAACCAGTGCTGCTTTTGAAGCACTGGTGTTAAGGAATAAACGGACTGGTCCCATAACTGCCTAAGCTGTTGCATTCTGCATCCTTTGTTTCTAGCTAATGGTTGTCCAGATTTTTGCAGCTTTGGTGCCCAAATACCATTCAATGTGTGAAACGTGCATTCACTGAGTAGCAGCGAGGGAAATGCTATGAGTTCAGATTCAGTTTGGATTCTGACCTTTTTCTGTGATCTGTTTTCCAGATCTTGTCACCCAACAGCCTAGGCAGGAATCTAAGCTGGAGCGTAGCTAAATTATTTAGCAGCAAGTTGATGATGTCCGTGTCCAAAAAATACATCAACTTTCACCGAAGTAGAAAGATACAAAGATACAGTGGTAGATCCACACATTATGCTAAGCCAGGGGGAGCTATTTTGGCTGATGGTCACCACATTTTGATTCTGTACTCCCCCCGCAAGGCTTAATGTGTTTTGTGCACAAAACCTATTGTTTTTTGTGCTCACTGGAACTCCCCTAGAACTTATTCACCAATGCAAATAGAATGAAGTGATTCCTTCCCCCATTTGTTCACTCCTCCCCATGCTTCAGAGTTGGAAAAAGATGGTGACTAGGCAACGACACCACACTTATGCCAGGCTTGCTTAAGCAAGTTTTAGGAATCACAACTGGTTCTATCAGTCTAAGCTGTAATCTGGACTGTTGAAACATAATGGCTGAAATTCACACAGCATGCTAAACTAAGGCATCTAAATACATGCTGCAAAAA
Organism: Candoia aspera; assembly: GCF_035149785.1. Lineage (NCBI taxonomy): Eukaryota > Metazoa > Chordata > Lepidosauria > Squamata > Candoiidae > Candoia > Candoia aspera. The sequence goes on along the minus strand of NC_086153.1, from coordinate 271,409,609 downwards.
TCTGGATGATCACTAGATTACAGCAAAGCATTACTTTGCTGCCTTCTGGTGGTTGTCTGGATTTTTACAGTTCAGATCTGGTAGCCATGGCTAAGCCAGAACCAAATAAATCACATTGTGGTGCAGCATGGTATGCAAACTCAGCCAGTGGTATTATGCATTTATGTCAGATGTTGTTGATCAGGGACTCCATATTTCCAGCACATATCAGGTATAAAAACTGAGTTTTTACCAGTAGGTTCTACTCTGCTGCTTTGCAACCAGTGGGCTTGCAAATGTCTTCTGCAGTTGCACTGATTGAGTTTTAATTCTTCTGCTGCTCAGTGGAAAAGCTGCAAAGGTAGTTCTGAAGCTGCGGGGTAAGCTGTGCCTCTTGGGTGGAAATTCCCATCTCATCCTGCCTTTGGGCTCTTCAGAGTTTCCCCTCCTGCCTGAAACCAAATCACCACATTGCTTTGCCACCATTCTTCTTGTTTCTGGCTGCTCTGAGGCAGAGCTTTGGTGCTTCCCCAAAGAAGGATTTTCCTTTCTGTGAAAAGCACATGTTGCAAAGGAGATGGAGAATTGGGTTGAGGCATTGGCTGGCTGCCATTTTTGTGCTTTCTCCATTGGTCATCTGGAAGGAGGATCAACAGGAACACAAAAGGCAGAAGGACAGTGCAGCAAAAAGACTGTGAAGGATGCGGGGGCAGATTGGGGGAGGCGAAGCCAGTAGAAGGGCTCTTAAATTAAACTGTAATGGTTAGACAGGCGAGAGGAGAATGGATTTCAACCCCCTTCTCAGCCATGATGGGCAAGGTTGACTCTGAGATGCTCACTATGGCTCAGCCTACCTGGCTGGGTAAAATGGAGATGGAGATGGACAATCCTGCATGTTAGTTTGAAGTTCTTGGTGGAAAGATTCCATTAAATATCATACCACAAACAGTCTCCATTATTATATTCTGCTGACAATAATCAATAGAGGTCTGCAAAAGTAATCAAGGAAGAATTGCTAGGTGGTGAAAACTACTGTCCAAAGACTTACATTTTGTTTGGAGATGGGGAGGGGCAGCTTAAAAAGCCAGTGTCATTATTTTCCATGCTGTTGCCCAAAAGGACAATCCCATTTGGTGAACACCTGCCACAATTAGAAATCTAGGTAAAAACGCCCATGCTCTGGAAAGCAGTTATTCAATTTCTACCAGGTTGGACTTCTCTGCTATTGATGGCACAGTTCCCCTCGGTTGAGAAAGCCATTCATTGCTCACAAATTTATTCCCAGGAAAAAGATTCCTGTCTAAATAAATATGTCTGTGGGGATAAATGTATCTGGAAGCCTCCTTAGTCATAGTATCCTCCCAATGAGTTGCTGAAGAATCTATTAAGGAAAATGATTGAGTCTGTCAAGCATAGCTTATTCCCTATAAACTTCATTATCATGATTTCTTCTGGAGCCATTTTTCTCCAAATGGCCCTCTGCCTGCCAGCACATGCCTTGGGATATGCTATAGCAGCAACAGTTCAAGAAAAAACAGAGCTACCAATCTTTTGCTGTACGTTTCAGTGTTTCAAATTAACTGCTTCTTTATTAGATTCCATTCTATCTTTCTCTAGGACTTCAAGGCAGCTTATATAGTATTTCCTCCTCAAATTTTATCCTTACATAAATCCCGTAAGTTTGGGCCAAGAAATAATAACTGACCCTAAGCAACCAAGAGACCTTCCAATATGAGCTTGAAGCTGGATTTCCCTAGTACTAATTTAGTATCCCCTGAGACCCAGTTTGGTGTTGTGGTTAAGGCAGCAGGCTAGAAACTGGGAGACTATGAGTTCTAGTCCTGCTTTAGATATAAAGCCAGCTGGGTGACTTTGGCCCAGTCATACTCTCTCAGCCCTAGGAAGAAGGCAATGGCAAACCATTTCTGAAATCTTGCCAAGAAATCTGCAGGGACTTGTCCAGACAGTCGACAGGAGTCAGTCTAATACCCTAGCCAATATACCATATATAGCAGTTGCAAAACTATCCTGTTTAAATGATACTTCCTTTTTCAAATTCATTAAGTCAATTGAATAATGTCTGCTGCAAGATAGTTTAGGGCTTTTCCCCATGTACGCAAACGTGTCCCAGCAAACATGTTCTTTTTTCTGCCATGGTCTCATGACATTATCTTCATATCATCCTCAATCCATATCTAAGCCTTTTAAAATCTGTCTTCAGCTGTTCCAGGTTAAATTGGATTCTATAGTTTAAACAGATAACAAGCAGTGGTACTTCTGCTGTGGGTACAACCTAACATGCTTCATTGATCATTAGGGTGGTTTCCTTGGTGATCCCTCAGGTGGAATCAGCCTGGCATCTCCTGGACATTTTAAGCTGGCACAGCTATTCTTCCCCCCTCCCAGCTCCTGGGCACTGTCTTTTAGGGTCATTCTGCTTTGGGACACAGTCTAAAGCAGTGCTTCTCAACCTTGGCATCTTCAAGATGTGTGGACTTCAACTCTTAGAATTCTCCAGCCAGCCTTGCTGGCTGGAAAATTCTTGGAGCTGAAGTCCACACATCTTGAAGTTGCCAAGGTTGATAAACACTGGTCTAAAGTCTGGTTCTTTCAAATTGGATTCTCCCTCTCTCCAGGTGACCAAGCTGATTGCTGGCTCAGAGAACTGCTGCTGATCAGAGGTGGACTACCCAGTGAAGCAAGGGTAAGAACGAACCAACTCTCTGTTTATTGCTTCACAATGCTGTTGTCCCCATGCTTATCAAGTGTTGTTCCAGGCTGCTTTTGAACATGGCTCTAACACTTCTCTACTATAGCATTAAGCCTGTGTTGAAAAGGAGCATAATGATCAGCTCTGGTTTGGCCTAAATACTTTGTGCAGTTGCACTCAAAGAGAGCTTGATACTTAGCTAATATCAGCAAACCACTGTTGCTGCTTTTGGTTTAATTATTTGTTAAAACATGCCACCTCCCCCAGCCCTAGCCCCTACCCACATCAAGGAGAGTGAGTGATGTATATTTTCCCCAAAGCTGGTCATGGAGCAAAATGAAGCCAGGAGAATCCACCAGTCCCTGCCTTTAATGTGGCCCTTGGCATCATAAATAAAGACAGCATCATTCACTCATCTTGTGCCTGAGATGCAGAAAATATTATGCTGATATTTATTTTTCTGCTAACTCAAGAACTGGGTAATAGCACGTTGAGGTAGCTCTGAGAAAGAGCCTGTAGATGAACACCAAATACTTACTTTATCTTTATTCTTTCCTAAAAGCTTCTTTGGGAATTCTGTCTTTTATGCCTTTTGATCATTCTAATACATTTTCAGTGCTTTTTTAAAAGCAAAGTGAACAAATCTTCATTACCACTTCTTATGTATATACACTCTTTGCCCTTAACTTATTTCAGTGATAAGTATGTAGATTCAATTATAGTGACTATGAAGATCAAAGCTTAGCTCATTGGGCTTTCTTCTATTGCAGTTATGAGTTTGCTAGTAAAGGTAAAGGTAAAGGTAAAGGTAAAGGTAAAGGTAAAGGTAAAGGTAAAGGTAAAGGTAAAGGTAAAGGTAAAGGTAAAGGTAAAGGTAAAGGTAAAGGTAAAGGTAAAGGTAAAGGTAAAGGTTTCCCTTGACATTAAGTCCAGTTGTGTCTGACTCTAGGGGGCGGTGCTCATCTCCGTTTCAAAGCCAAAGAGCTGGCGTTTGTCTGTAGACACTTCCGTGGTCATGTGGCTGGCATGACTACACGAAATGCTGTTACCTGCCCGCCAAAGCGGTACCTATTAATCTACTCACATTTGCATGTTTTCGAATTGCTAGGTTGGCAGGAACTGGGACTAGCAACGGGAGCTCACCCCGCCACGCGGATTCGAACCGCCGACCTTCCGATTGGCAAGCTCAGCAGCTCAGCGGTTTAACCCGTGGCGCCACCACGTCCCTATATGAGTTTGCTAACACTAGCTATATTGTGGTTCATTATTCACCTGTCTTATCTAATTACCTGATGCAATATGATTTGGCCTATCTGGTTGTTAGGGCTGTGATTGTTTATGTAGCATTGTTATATACTGTAAATATGGTTTTATATTCATTTTAAATCATACTGAATCTTGGAAGTGCACAATCACTATATTTGTTGGTCAGTATATATTCAGTTAATTCCATTCTGTGGGGATTTAAATTGCCTTTTTAAAATATTATTTGCTGATAGCATCTTCCAGGATGGGGTGAACTATAAGCTTCGAATACATATATTTAACTCAATTTGCCTGCTGCCCTGTTTAAAAATGGACATCTAAATATGTGAGATTCAACCAAGTGCAACAAATAAGAATCACACTGTTGCTGAAGGAAGGCTGATGTATAACTTTTCCTTTCTTTTAAGAACCTAATATAGGGGTACAATAAAATCAAAATACGATTAAACATACTCAAACATGCTCTGAAAATTTCAATCCCCTTCAGATATACTCCAGAATAAAGCTGCCTTAGATTGCCTGTCTAGTTGATTTATCTATCAGTTAAGCCAATCAGTAATGCAACCTTAACCACATTGGCTTAGAAGTAAGTGTTAATGAATTAAATGGGATTTGTTCTTGGCAAGTTTGAAATCAGATTTCAACCTGAATCTTCCAGCTGTAGTTTTGTTTCTAGCTCTCATTTTAGCACTAATTTATTTGGCTTAAACTTTACTTTCTTAATTTCTGCTTGTCAGGCTGCTGTTCAAAAGCCCAGGAGGAGAGCCAATTAAAAAAAAAATGACAGCAGCACTGTTGTCTGCCTCCTTTGATGCTGAGCAATTTGCATCTGCTCTCAAGCCTAGCAGGAGGCTTTAAGAAGATTTGGACAAAAGGACCTATCAGGATGGGATATGAGAAAAGCATTCCAGAAGCTCTGATCATTCCATAAGCTAATTTTATTTTACTGTATTATTTTTTAAATTAATTTTATTAATTGTTTAAAGTAATCTTTAAGAGATTACTATTATGCCAAACCAGTGTTTCTCAACCTTGACAACTTTAAGATGTGCGGACTTCAACTCTCAGAATTCCCCAGCCAGCCATGGGGAATTCTGGGAGTTGAAGTCCACACATCTTAAAGTTGCCAGGGTTGAGAAACACTGCTTTAAACTATTCAGCAGAAGTATAGATACATACAATATTAACAAAATAATATAGATTCAAAATTAATACTTGTAACAGAGGAAAAAGGGGATAAATTAAGGGAAATTATGTTATAAACAACTCCAAAAAAATTAACCATATTGGTTGAAAGTCTTCCTCCTTGTCTCTTTGTTTTAAAAATAATCTAATTAAATATTGATTAAAAACATAAATCAGCAATCCACTGCTGCAAGCCAGATATACATTTCTCCTTCCAATGTTGCAGGATAATAATACTTTCAACTGGTCCCATGCCCCCAATGCCACAATACTTGATGTCTTGTTAGGTTCTTGATACTGAAGATGTAGCCAAGAGGAACGCATGCATTTTAATGCAGTGTGATTGATCTATTTATATTAACCATCTTGTTGAGGTTAATCCAAAACGTGACAAAAACAAACCATATGAATTAATGTTCCAGCTTCTGAGTTGCAACTCCAACAGCAAGATAACTACAACTAGCTCATATTAAAACATTCTTGTCCATTATAAATGCAGTGATATTTGTTCTATTGAGCTTATTTTAAATCATAGATACTAATGGCAAATTGTTTAAAGCAGCTATCCGTTGATTTACCAGGACAGAACATTCAAGCGTGTTACTCTAGAGTCACACAAATAACTAACATCAATTCCGTCAACTTCCTATAAAAAAGTTCTGCAACCCTTTTAGAAACAGTCTTCTTATAACTGAGTTAATCCAAAGTCCTCATGTAAAAGGCCCAGTTTATCCCTGCTGTGAAGTAAGCTGAGATGTTATTTTTAACTTGGGATGATTATCCCACAATGTAAATGTTTCATAGATAAAGAGGTCCAAATTATATCTCTGATTCAAAGCTCCGATTTATCCATGCTGGAAGTGGAGTGCACTACAGGTGCAGAGAAGAGCTCTATGGGAGCTCAGGCCAGTCTCTTGTTTTTTCTCAGTAAGAGATGCTGTATGTGAACTCCAAGAGTATTTCTGTGCTGATCCATGACATTATTTCATTAAGGCCTTTTATCCTGTGACATTTCCTCTGACACCTGCACAACACACCCAAGAGCTAATTAGCAAAGCAACCAACAGAGAATGGGCATGATTTCCAGTCACCTGGAGGCGACATTTCTTTCCTTGATGCTCTTGCTGCAGTTGATAAAGGCTGCAGTGCTGATCTTAAAACAAGGGCTTCTGGAGTGGTACAGAAGACCTTAGCAGGCCATCTGCCTTCATTCAGGTCAGAGAAGCAACTGTTTTAGGTGGAAACCAAGAACACCTGGGGATGGGGGGAATTCCGTCACCGAGCATGGGTTGGGTTGCTAGCCACCCTTGGCAAGTGGCTTGAGATCTGCTAACAAAGGAGATGGGCATTTGCAGGGTCCCTTCAAACCCTGGACTTGGGGATAGCTACTAAAATGAAATACAGCATGGATGGATGACCATGTGGGAATTAGACAGAAGCTGTTTAGGCTTGAAGCCCGAATGTGGTAGGTCAGCCTTCCTCGACTTGGATGTGTCAAGACTATAATTTCCAGATTTCCCAGCCGGGGTAGAAGTTGTAACCTGGGTATTCGGTGACCCGTACACTGAAAGTCACAGTAACACTTTGTATATTAAGAGAAATAGTGCAGCTGGATTCAGGCATATTGTTGGTCATATTGGGTTTTATTCAGTTTAACCGTAGCATGTTGTATGAGTATTTGCTTATAAATCATGGTTATTAATCATAGCTTAACATATGAGCCCAGCCATTGGCGCTTATTAAACAAACCATAGATAAATTGCAACTCTGCAGTTCCATAAACAGATTAAAGTTGTTCTATTTCAATGTGCTTTTAGATCCAGTTGGGTAACTGCGGATACCTATCTTAGGTTTTATTTGGGTCTCATCTTTGCTCTTTGCATTTTTTATTTTTAATACTTTTCTCAATTTAGCTATTTATTTTGGCTTTTTTTTCTTTTCTTTTGATGTTGTATGTAACCGTTTGGGATTGGGACAAATCCTAAGTACTGGCAAACGTAAATTTATATAAATAAATCAATGAGCAAAAAACTGGTTCTACATTAATAAGCACAAGAACTGGGTTCCTTGGGACAATCTTGAAATGACTGATTACAGAACCAAAATATTCCCAGCTTTGTCCAGTGAGAGAACAGCATGCAGAGATGAATGCCCTGAACTTTAAGGACATGGATCAGCTTGAAGGTTTGATGTTGCCATTCTTGGTTTTGGATTGGATCTGCCATTTTCAATGCTCTTTGAAACAATCCCTCTTTGCTGAGAAGTCAACTTCACTTCTCTCCACTCCACCCCCTAACTTCTAGATCTAAACTGGGTAGATGGAGAAAGAATAGTTAAACTGCTTGGCAACCAGGGCTCCAGCACCATTTCAACTGGCATGTAAGTAGGAGGTAAATTGTTCCAGTGCTCCATCACAGTCACATTTCTTTTCAAAGAGGAAAATTAGTTAAAAATTAGAGGATTAGTCAAACAGCTTCTGAAAAGGAATAGTTTGGAGGATGTTCTCTTCAGGCAACTGCAGCAGAGATTTATACACTAGGGTTATGACCATATTCTGAGTTAAAAGCTAAGGAAAGCAATCACTTGAAGAGTGGAAAATTTACTTATTTGGTTTCACATTTACTTATTTTTTTTAAAAAAATCAGAAGAATAAAATGCATGAATTGGGAGGAGGAGCTTGCTGGGTGCCAGGAATGCAGTGATATCCCAAACTACGTAGCCTGCCTCTGGCCTACAATGTCAAACATCTGAGAGAAACATCAGAGGGGCTAACTCATTCTTTAAACCCCTCCCTCCCTTCCTTCTAATCTATCTTTCTTCATTCTGCTGGTTGGGTACCAACATCCACCCTTTTGTTCTCTGTTCCCTCTTCTACTCACAGTAATATTCCAAAACATTAAATATCTTCACCCACCTCTTCCAAACATGCCCCCTCAAACATTAAACATACATTTAAGAAAGTTGAATGAGGTAGAATGGTGGTGCCAAAGAATCTTAGTCCTCCCACCCACCCTTATGGTCAACTTTTGCTAAGTTTTTAAATGGAAGCTGAATTGCACAATCAATTCATCAGAGGCAAAGTGGGTTGACTGTGCACACCATAGGCAATAACATTTAAATTGTATTCAACATCTGAGAGCTGGGAGGTAAGGGATATGATTATCTGTTTCCAGCTTTCAGCATTCTGCAGCATATAGGAAGTAAGACAGAACAGGAATGTCAAGAACTTTTCCAAAAGACTTATGAGGCTAAGAATAAAAATGTCTTAATGCGTCAAAAGAACAGTGCAAAGTGGAGGCAACAAGCAGAGTTATTGTGGAGCTAAGTAAGCACACAGAAAATTGCTGCAGCCAAATTATGCTCATTATTAAATTCTTAAAGAAGGTTGCCAGCTGATCAGAAGAAAATCACCTGGTCTGCTTCTGTGTCTTTAAGAGCAATATAGTTTCTTTCTAGGGTGTGAATATTTCTCTCTGACAATCCCTGAATATTATACTGCTGTGAAATCCCTGAATATTATACTGCTGTGAAAGATACTGGAGCCAATCTTTTTTCAGTTAGTTGGTAATTCTTTTGCAGATCCCTGTTCAAGGGACTGGTTGGGAATAGCTGTCTTTTAAAGTAATCTAGCTGGTGTAGGAGGACAGGCAAAAGAGCAAGCATGATTATTGTGTGTGTGTTTCCATCCAGCAACATTTATATTTCTCAGGAACAAGGAAGGCAAAGTGGTGTCACGACATCCCCTTGTGAGCACAGAAGTTGAGAGGGAAGTGAAATAAAACCGCCCTTCCATATGGTTCCACAAGACAACATAAACACAAATCTTGGCCACTAAGAGAAGCCCTGCTCAGAATGTAAAGTTCCCCAGTGGCTGGGCAGTCATGGGACAAAAATATGAGCCCTGCCCTCTTGACATTTCAAATCCTAACTGGGGAAATAACCACCAGATGTGAGTTCACATCATTCACAGGCGTGGGAGTTCAGTTTTGAATGAGAAGCTGGCAAAAAGATCTTCCAAACGGTATTTAAAATCACGTGACTGCTGAAAATGGTTCCCCAAAAGGCTGGCTAATGATTACCCTATGGCTTCTCCACCAGAAACCCTACCCATAAAATAGGATGGGTTCTCTTTTATACCACTTTAAATATTGCAAGTATGAGACATGTGCTTCATATGTAGTAGGTGGTGCTAGAAACTTTAGATGTTGTTAATGATCAGTGGCCATGTATTTATGGGCAGCAGCTGGTGCTAAGCTGTTGTGGCTTTTCTTGGTCCACTTTTCCATCTGTGAATCAGCTGTGAGCTAATTTTCCTCCTCTCTAGCACATTAGGTGTAGGTTAAAACCCATAAACAAATCTTTTTCTATCCGTCAGTCCTGGACAGGGAACTAAGATTTAGGTCCCCTTCCTGCCATTTTCTGCTTGGCATTTATTTTATTTTTGTGATTTATTTTCCACTTTTTTACCCACAGAGTACTCAAGGGGGTGAACAATAAAATAATGCATGAACATTAAAAATCTCATTCAAGGTTCATGTTGAAACAGGTGGTTCTTTAGATATTCAGACCCAAACCCTTTCACATGCTACAGTTTAAAGCCATAAATTTGTCCAATAAACAACTGGCAATAAGTGTAGGTCTTTCAACCTGGATATGGCATGTTCTTAGTATCAAGGTTTGTTTGCTCTCTGGTGAACTTCATAAACCAACCTGCTCCATGAACCAGCTTTTATTCCTCCTCTAATAAATTTTGTGATGTCTGTAGAAATGACTCCATCTTTGCCTATAGTTGAACTTTCCCCTGGCAGCACTCATAAATAAGACTGAGAATACTGCATCTTCAAAACTCATTGTCTATCCTTGCATGACATAAACTGGCCAGCCACAATTTGCATTGTGAGAATACAGCTTATGTAAATAATTTATTGTTCAGTGTGTCACATAAGCTTGAAGAATTGAATTGAGTAAACCATGGTTACTGTAAGCACATCATTCAACCACAGCCATTGTATGTGCAACAGCACATGGAAACCATAATGGTTCAAACAAAAATCTGGGTGAGTTTTTTTTAGGAGAAATAGCACTTGAAGAGTGAATTGGAGCATTGGGTGCAGGGAGTAAAGGAATTGTAATTTGGTCTAGTGTTGACATTTTTCTCTGTACCACCTGAGTTACAAGAGACTTTAACCAATGTAAATCTGAATTAATGTGATCATTTCTAGCAAGCCACCAGCTAAACAAGTAAGACACAACTAAGTGACAAAAGAAGGACAATTGTACTTTAAAAATACAGCTACATTAGCAACTTTTGTAAACATCAAAGGATATATTTCATTTTGGAATGTCATTGGTTGAGCTTATAGTTTACACTAAACCATGATTTGTTGAAGCATGGTCCAGTTCATCCATTACACTAAAGCATAAATCGTGGTTTACAAACTATAAGGGCTGAATCCCTGATTTATACCTATCATGGGAGCTTTCCTACTGGTTAGTCAAAAGCTCATGGTAAAACATTTATGAAGCCCAATGTGAAATACAGAACAGCTGTTATGATATGGAAGTGTATTATTTCAAAAAAGGAAGTGTCTCCTGTTTCCATGGAATGAGCAAAGTTGATTAAAAGACCTACACAAATGTTACATTGGCCATGGGAGTACTGCTGAAGCCGGCACACTAGGTTCTCTCCCCAGTCTACACTTGCTTTTTCAAATATGAAGAAGAGCATCTTCCATTTAAGAATGCAAAAACACAAAATATTCCTGCTGGACCAGACTGAGGGCCCATGTAGCCCAGCGTCCTGGACTAGATCTGGATTTCAATGGGCTTTCAAGTGAATGTTTCTAATTAATTGTAGTTGATAACCCTGTGAATTTTCATATCCCTGCAGACAAAGTGCTCTGACGTGTATAGAACATGGCTGTGTGCAGTTCTGTGAACATTGTTCATGCTGAAATTTATAGAGGAAGAGAGCCATTTAAAAAATGAGTATTCATTATTACCACCATACTTTCCTTTTTTATTTGGGCTTGAAATGCAGGAAATTAAAAATATGAACACCCAGTTATAATGCAGCTTGCAAAAACAGTACACTGTGTGTACTCTGATTGCAAGGGTTTGCTCACATTTTATGATGGAAAAAGCTGGCAGCATCCCCAAGGCTGTGTTATTTTTAGATTAGTGGGTGTTTAGTGCTGAAAGGTTATTTGAATATTTTGAAGCAGGATCTGCTGGTCTTTATTTGCAGGTCGAGCTTCTTAATTTAATAATCCCAAGACTGCTGTGATGTTGTATCTTCAGAGAATGGCTCAAAAGAGTTCACAGTCTACCTTTCCACACTGAGCTTTTTAGAGCTCTTACTGTAGACACAATTGATTTCTTGAGAGATAATCTGCTATTAGTTATATGCCCACTTCTTTCTCCCAGGTCATGCTGCTACCACCAACGGGAAGCCAGTATTAGCAGAAGTTGCTGGAGCAATGGAGTGAAATCCTATTTATCACTGTTCAGCACCATCACTGCTGTGTCACTTGATAGACTAGCTATCAAAGGCAGTACCTGTTGATGTCACAAGTTCCCCCCTTTACCTCTTGTGCCCTTTTCTAGATCTTAAAAAAAAGGATAAAAAAAAAGCGTGCTACTCTGAAGTTCATACGTATTATGTAGTTCCAGTAGAAGAAAATATATGTAGCTCAGGGTTGAACTGTGAAGTATTATGTAGTCCCCAAAGAGAACAAAACAGAATCAAGCAAGCTCTTGTCTTCTTCCATTGCAAAGCAGAGCTAGTTCCAGAACATTTTCTGTTCTTGTTGCTTTCCCAATGACCAGAAAACATATTTTGTTTTAAAAAGCAAATATGCTTTTCTCCCAGGAGCGAGACTAGCTCTCCTGCAATATGACTTCTTCCATCCATTATATATATTATAGTTTATTATTACCAGGCTGTGGCTGCAGGATTGGAATGAGAGATTGAAGAAGGGAGCTGCTATCATAATTTCTCAGTAATGCAAGTTCTGTACAAGCCCTTAGAGAAGTGCTTTTAGCTGTGATAGAAGCTCATGATGGGAGGGCATAGCTGTCACCATTCAGAGATGGATGGTGGGGCTACGCAAACATTCACTACTAAGAACCTCTCAATTAAATAATGAACAATCTGAACAACAGAGCTGATGCTGCATCTTTTTTTAATTTTGCTGCTTGAAAGCGACTGCAGAGCCAAGAGAAGAAGAAAAGAGTGATATATTGGAAACAAACAGGGCAAACATCAGCTGCTAGACCTAGTGGAAACAGTACGTTGCAAAGATAGGAAATTCACAGAGGCAAAGCCCGCAATAACTCTTAATAAAATACAATACAGAAAATAGGATTTGAGGATCTCCAAAATACATTATCTTAAGGGTTGGCAATAATACAAAATAAGATTCATTATGTACAAACAATTTCTGCTTTTGGTCTCTGTACAACAGTATGAATTTGAGGCACACGTGGACAATTCTCAGAAGTTATGACTAATGGCATGGATGACAAGGATATGCACTTGTTGAGAAGTGGTTCTTTATGCTGGTTTTGGATTTTTGAAGGGGTGGATGGGTAGAAAGCTGCAGTGTTGATCCTAGTGGACTTTAATGAAGAATTGCTGGGAAGAATTTCTGTATGTAGACTATTGAAATGAAAACCACTGCTGAAATGTGCTGATCTATCTGTCCCGAATGAACCAGAAAACATTAAAATAGTGTATATGTAAGGGTGCATATGGGGGGTGGGGAGTGGGGAGCATAGAGATCCTCACTATCTTTGGTCCTCTGCATGTTGAGGAGGAACATCTGTAGACATGGCCAAACAGAATTTCTTAGTCAGTATGGAGACTTGTCCAGTTTGTAGTTTCATGTTTTAAAGGAAACAGTGTAAAATAAAGAAGGACCTCATTAAAATGGGCTGGAGTAAACTGTTGGACTATCTCAAAGGAAAGCCAAAGTTTAAAAAGCACCTAAGATTGCAATGAATTTTTGAAAAGCTTCTTATTCAGAAGTAAACCTTCAGACTGCAGCTCTAATCATCAGAGATGAGGACTGATTTTATTGATTATGATTTGTGTTGATGAGAAACACTTTTTAGAAGACTATTTTTTTCTTATCTGGACATAAATGTGATATGGAATCCCATTCACTTTGCAATGTCATATTTGATAAGCAAAAAGTATCTTTTGAAGACCTTTTCACTCTTATCTGTAAATTTAACTGTAAAGTGTACAACTATGTAAAAAAAAAACCTAATGCAAAAATCTGAACGATCAGTAGCTGAACAGGAATGAAGTTTTTCCTGACATAGAAACAGAAATGGTCTGGGAATGGTACAGTTGTGTGGTAGACTTCAGTCAAGGGAAAAGCATAACCAGCAGCTATGGTGATCCCAAGTGAGGATAAATTAGAGGGCTGAGGCTTTTATGTTGCCAGGTGCTATCCCTGATTATGGAAAATATTGTGAAACCTGACAGAAAGTTCAGTATTGATAGCAGGGCCTAAGTCTGAGTGAATAAGAAGCTAAACTCAAGGCCAGCTTGGAGATGTCTAGGTAGGGCATCTCCTTCCACAGTGCAAGCCTATTCATGTTACTCAGAAATAATTCCTGCCAGGTTGTATTCATGAGCCTGTGAGTTTAGACCTGCAATCCAACCCCCCAACCTTGCAATCCTAGTAATGCTTACTCAGAACTAAGTCCCTCTGAGAATAATAAGGCTTACTTCTAGGTAAGCATGCAAAGGATTGCAATCCCAGTCACATCACTAGGAAAGGATCCTGCATCCAGACGGAAAAGGCTCGGAGAGCTTGCAGCTGCTACAAATATTCAGCTGTGTCACTGGAGGTTCCATCTCTGCAGAAAAAGTAAAACCAAAACATTAGTTATGTATTTTGTCACTTCTTATTCTCTCCTCATATCAGGCAAAAACCTTTAAGTGGATCTTCTGCCAGTACTTGGTTGGACTCTTTGGAAGACACTTCCAGTTCCTCAGAATACCTTGATCTACTCCCTTATTTCCCATTGTCCTAATCTCACATTTAGTGTTATATATAATACCTGCCATGGTCTGTCACAAATTGGATAGCACAGGGCTCTCTCTCAGTGCTAGAGTTGAACACATTTATATGCAAAGAGCCCCTAGTTCAATTCCTGACAATGGTTAAAAAAAGGGATAATTAGCAGGTGACAGGAAAGATAGAGCCTAGAGTTGGCTAGTAATTCCTAAGATTCTTTGGAGAAGGCTGATCTATCAATCTGAAATACATTTAAGTCATACCACATGTATCTACTCTGATTTTAACGTATTTTTGATAGTTATTGAAAAATTGCTCTCTTTTAATTTAGGTTTCCATGGTTCATAGAACTACCTTCTCTGAGATTTTGGGATGAGCCAGATAATTTACAGTTGGAGAAACAGAACCAAGAATCATTTATTCTAGTGTGAGTTTTTGTGGTGCAGAGCTTGCCTTAATGCATTTGTTAGTCATCAAGGTACCACACAACTCCTTAGTGGTTTCTCCTGCAGCAGACCAATACGGCTACCCTGCTGGAAACTGGGAAGGAGAATTTCCAGCCTTCTTTTTGCCTTTAATAGTAGACTGATTGATTGGCAGAAATCAGTAACAAAGGTTTTGATGGCATAGAAACAAGTATGATTAGCTGCTGAGGTCTGCAGATCCACTGAATGTATAGGTATAGGAGTTGGTTTAAAAAGGAGACAAATTTATTTAGGTCTAGATGGGAATGGCAGTCTTGATACAAGCAATCCCAACTCTGCTTACCTCTCATGGAATCCTTCCTTGGGATGAGTAAGACCTGAGCTGGTCTGATTCTGATTTGGGCTTGTAAGATGGGTTTTGTTCAGATACTTGACGGTTTCATGAGCCACAGCCAGGCTACTGTGTACATCATCTTGTGGCTGCTCCTCTTCCTCCCCATTTTTTTCAGCCTCCCATTCTTCAGGATGCTCCACAGAAATGAAGGAGCTGTAAGTCTCCTCTAAGGAGCCCCTGTGCTCATCATAGAACAGCAGGCTCCGTGACTGGACTGCAAAAAAAAAAAGAACCTCATTAAGCAGCAAAAACACATTGCCCGTTCATTTGCCGTGCCTTTATACCAGTGAATGTCATACTTGTAATTTTTGCCTATCATGAAACTATACGACAATCAGGTTGTCAAATAATTGCATAAAATCCAATACAATTTGGCTTATTTCTACTTTCTGCTACATTAATATAAGGCTATTCTATGAGGTCCCATCATTTGGCTTCAAGAAATGAACAGCGAAAAGCAAGTCTCTTCCCCAAATTCTTTGTTTGGGTCCAAAGTTTAATTCTGGCTATTAAGTCTTCAAAAGGCATAAATGATAGCACAAGTTTTAATAAAATGCTTTATAATTGTTTTAAACAATACACATGATTTAATACAGTTTTCAGATAACTGATGGAACTCAGTGCCAGTAGAATTGGTGCCAGTATATACTAAGTGTAAGTGTGTGTGTGCATGTGTGTTAACTGCTGGTTTTGCAGAAGCACTACTTCTGTAAACAACATCCTTGTGGTCATGTCTTCAGATTGTAGTCATAATTAGCAGTGCTATATACATAAGGATCCTTATAGATAAGGATATCTATACCAACATCAGAGGCTTCTAGCATCTGCTAAAAGTTATACCTACGTTATGGAAAAGCTCCTTAGCTCAGCTCTACAGCTGTGCTTAGAAAATCAGCTTTAATAAGACATTTAACTGTGCATAAGATGGACAGGGTTGGCCCTGCTGTTTCCATTTCTGAGTTTGGTATGTAAGGTTAGAAGGAGGAGTTCTATTTACCATTACTTGGACATGAGTTTCTACAGGGATCTTAGTATACAGTATATGAAATGGTCATGTTCATTGTGAGTTCCGTTTGGTTAGTTATTAGCATTGTGGTGAACCAGGTACTTGGGAGAAAGTTAAGGTCTGAAGACGTTAGTACTTTGCTCAATTATACTGCCCAAATATGGAATTTGTCCATCTGTGAAGAGCTTTGGACATAGCATGCCTCACTGTGGCAGGCAGACATCTTTATTGGAGAGCAGTAATATAGGAAGATGCTGGAGGGGATGTCCACTTTAGTGACATTGGCAAAGGCATCATTTCATTACTGTGCTGTGCAGGAGAAGGCAATGATACAGTAAATGTCTCCTGTATTTTACCAAGAAAACCACATGGATAGACAATATAAAGTGAGTGACAACATAGTGCTGGATGATTAGCTCCTCAGTTTGGACAGCACTCAACATGCTATTGAAGAAGAATTGAGGATTTTGCAGAGCACTAATGGTGTTTATGACATAGCCTGCATATCCTGGTTGTAAACCGCCCAGAGTCCCCCCTTTGGGGAGAGATGGGCAGTGGCAAAATTAGATAGATAGATAGATAGATAGATAGATAGATAGATAGATAGATAGATAGATAGATAGATAGATAGATAGATAGATTAAAGCCTTGAGGTCATCTAGTTGCTGATGCTGTCATACAGGAAAAGAAAACCCGAAGCTGCAAACACAGAAATTACAGAGGGAACATGGAATGTAAGAAGCATGAACATGGGAAAACTCAACACAGTGACAGATGAAATGAATCGACTACACACTGTCATCTTAGGCATCAGCGAATTGAGATGGACTGGGATTGGACACTTTCAGTCAGAAGATCATACTATTTACTTCTCAGGACATGAAAAACAAAGAAGAAACAATGTTGCTTTCATAGTCAGAAAGGATAGCCCAAAGACATACTTGGGTACAATGCAATCAAATGATATCGATTAGATTTTGTGAACCATCATTTAACACGGCAATTATCCAAGTTTATGTTCCAATGACTGATGCAGAAGATGAGGAGATTGATGAGTTTTATGACAAAGTTCAAGCTGAATTTGACAGAACATGCTGGCAAAATTGCTGCTTATGGTTAGAAACTGGAATGCCAAAATTGGAAATATTAAGAAGGAAAGTTTAATTGGACTGTATGGTCTAGGAAACTGAAATGAAGCAAGATTTCTCAATTTCTGTCAATCCAATAATTTCTTTATTGCCATCATAGTCTTCCAACAACCAAAATGAAACATATATACATGGACATCACCAGATAGAATACACAGAAATCAATATACAAGGAGGTAGAAAAGCTCAGTTATAACAGCAAATACATGGCCAGGGACTGACTGTCGAAGAAATCATGAACTGCTTATGTGCAAGTTCCAAGACAAGCTAAAGTGTAAGAAGCAAGCCAACCGGTGTCCATGATACAATCTTTCAAGGAGAATGTCAGGAATTGCTTTGAAAGCCTGAAACTTATTATTAGGGAACCAGAGGAACTGTGGAATGAAATCGATGAAGTTGTTACAGATGTAAAAAGAGACTGCTGAAGACCAAAAAAAATGTAAGAAAGCAAATTGGTTGTTGGAACAATGGAAATTGCCAAGAAAAAAAAGATAAAAAAGACAAAAATCTCAGGAAGGTACTTAGTTCTAACCAAACTGTGCCAGCAAATCTAGAGAACAATATAGTGTCCAGCAGATTGCAAGAGGTCAGTCTACATACCAATACCAACGAAAGGAGGCTTAACAGAGTATGGAGTATCCTTAATTTCACATGCTACCAAATTAATGCTTAGGATTATTCAGTGCAGATAAGAATTGTACATGGAAATGGAACTGCCAGAGATTCAAGCTGGCTTTAGAAGAGGCCAAGGAACGAAATGCATTATAGCTGATGCAAGCTGAATAACTGAGAACACCAAAAAATACTCAGAAGAAGTCAATATATGCTTCATTATTTATAGAAAGGCCTTCAACTGTGTCAACTATGTAAAGCTGTGGAATATGCTTTGGAAAATGGGAATCCCAGAACATCTCATAATCTTATGCAAAACCTATACACAGGTCAGAATATGGCAAAACAGGCTCTGGGTTGGCAAAGGAGTAAGACAAGGCTGTGTACTCTCCCTTTATTTATTCAGATTATATGCCAAATATATTGTATATGGAGGGAAGCTGGATTGGAAGAAGATTAGAATGGTTTTAAAATTGGAGGAAGAAATAACAATAACCTGTGTGATGCTGATGAAGCTATACTGATAGCTGAAAATATAAATGATTTGGAAACTCTAGTAATGAAAGTCAAGGAGCATGGTGAAGAAATGGGACTAAGATTAAATATAAAAAGGATCAAATTAATAACAACAGAAACAGCAACCAGCCTGAAAATATTGAAATAGTGGATAGTTTTTGCCTTTTGCAATCAACTGTTAACCGTAAAGGAATCAGCAGCTGCAAAATATGCCATAAATTAGCACTTGGCAGGGTAGTGATGAAGGCTTTGGAAAAGATATTCAGATGCCATTATATGTCTATACCTACAATATAAAGAACAGAATAATGTAGGCAGTGGTTTCCCAGTGACATTCTATGGAAGTTGAAAGTTGGACTTTGAAGTTAGTTGGACTTTGAAGATAGAAAGAGTATTGACAATTTCGAACTTTGGTGTTTCAGAAGACTCCTGAGAATATCATGGATGGCCAAAAAACAAACAAATGGGTCATCAAACAAATCAAACCAGATTTGATTTGTTCTCATATAAGGCAAAATGACTGGGCTCAAATTATCATATTTAGTGATATTGTGTCATATTTGGACACATTATGCAAAAACCTAGCTCTCTTGAGAAATCCATAATGCTGTGAAGGTGGAAAGAAAGAGAAGAGGATGACCAACAGCAAGACAGGTGGACTTAATTCCACTGGAGATGGAAGACTTGAAGGGCCAGGTTGGTGACAGATCATCCTGGAGGAAATCTATCTGTGTGGTTGCTACTGTTGACACCAACTTGATGGCGCATCACCATCAACACACACACACACACACACACAAACACTGATGTGTGTGTGTATATGTAATTTTTGTACTTATGTTATTTATGTTTTAATATACTGTATTATTTTTTCTCTCTTTTTTGGTCTGATAATTTCTTAGGTTTCTAAGTTAGTAGCTACTCTGTATTATTTAGGTTTTTTCTTAATACACCATTAAGGTTGAATTGTTTGAATTCTATTTACAGGTTTTAGTTTTCTGTTTTTGTCTTACCTTATTTATTCTTTAAAAAATTTCAATTATATATTTTGTTATTTAAACATGGTATGTCAAAATCTCCATCAGGGGTCCTGCCTAAAGAGGGCTGATGCGGTTGGTAGCATGTATAAATTAGTCCTTATCTGAGACAAGACTGAGCAATAAAAAAATAGCACCTTTGATAAGGAGTTCTAGGTACCTAAGGAATAAGTGAATTTCTTCCTCTGCCTGGGAACTCTATACCCGCTTTTTCTGCCAACCTTTAGATGAGTTGGAGCTGCAATGGCCAGCCAAAATGGCATTGTTTGGAAATTATTTTGGAATTCCAATCCCAACAAATATGGAGGAACATTGTGTTCCCCCTCCCCCAGCTGTTATTAACATATTAGAATACCCCCAGAAAATAATATATGGCTTTAAAAAATATACCATATTGCAACTGCTCAAGCACTTTAAAGTATGTTTATTCTGTAAGAGTGAGAGACTGACTGTATGTCTGAATGAATTAATGCTGCTATATCAGCCTGGCTCTGAACGAGAGCGACGCCAGAGTCCCTCTGCATGTTGTAAGAGCCTCGTGTGAGGTTGCATCCAAGACTGTGTGGGTGCAATGTCTATGCTGCAAAGCTTTAAAGCAAAACATAGACCTGCGGTCCAGTGTGTTGCCATAAATGGTGCAGGTTGCTAAGAAGGTTACTGAACTTCCCATTTCAAAATCTTAGTGCAAGTGGAAAAGGGGAGATTTTAAGCATAGTTCTCCCAAACCATGGCTAAGTTGGCAAATCTGTGTGTGAATTAAACAATTTGAGACTACTGGCAAGAATTTTCACACAATCAGATGCTACACATTTATTACATAGCTACCCCATTCTTATTCTAAGCAGCTACGGGCGACATACAAAATTTTCTCTATTGTATTGTCCTTGCAAGGAAGCTATGAGATAGGTCTGATGAGACTGACTGGCTTAAGAACACACAGTGAAGTTCATGGCGGAGTGTAGATTTTGTTGGCAGAGTGCTAGAAAGCATTTGGCCCAGGGGAGATCAGAAAAGTCACGCACCAGGCATTTCAATAAAAATAGATTTACTTACAGAAAACACAAAAACATATTTACAGGCTTCTGCATTCTCACAGGCTCTCAAAGAGCTGCTTACTCTCTACATGCCTAAAGAGAAGGAAAACTGAAACACACGCTAACTGCCCTTGCTTCAGGCTATTAACAACTATTAACACCTGAAAAGAAGACAATTAAATTCAACCTCCTCACCTGGCCAAAATCATTTGTTACCACAGTAACCTTAATCTGTAGCAGAAAACAATATACCAAACACTCCCCTTTTTATGCTACAGAATGAGATGCAGACCAATTTGTTTTGTTAACTCTTTGTGTCTTGGTACAGCAAGAGGTTTGGTTAAAATATCAGCAATCATGTCTTTTGATTCACAATATTTCAACATTATTTCTCCTTTGGCTATCATATCTTTGATATATTGATATCTAATATCAATATGTTTTGTCCTATTCCTGCAGGCTTCAGATTTTGCCATAGCAATGCAAGCTTGATTATCCTCATAAACAGTTATAGGCTGGTTCACTTCCATGCCTATGTCTTTTAACAAATGTTTAAACCATATAATCTGTCCTAACCGTCAGGAACCACGCTGAGACAAGGAATAGGTCTCTAGTGTTTTATTACTGCTACATTAGACAGAAAATCCTAACAAACTGAAGAAGCGTGAGAAAAACCCAGACAGATAAACCCCAAAAGTCAAGGCGGGTCTGATCTGTGTCTCTTTGAATGGCTGCTTAACTCCTCAGTACTACGCATGCGTTTTCCCCCCTGGATAGGGGCCCCCTCCTACTCACCATCAGTACTCATGACATAGTCTCATTACAGGTTTGTGTTAGAGAATAAAACTCTGCTTCTGCAGTGGAAAGAGCAACAAGTGTTTGCTTTCTAGAATGCCAGCCTAAACTTGACCCAGCAAATTGAATTAAAATCCCAGAAGTGGATTTCCTGTCACTGACATCCGCTCCCCAGTCAGAATCAGCAAAAGCCTGCAATTTCTCTGTTCCAGAGGCATTTAGCTTCAGGCAATAATTCTTTGTTCCTTGCAAATACCTCATTAACCTCTTCAATGCTGCTTTTCCAGTAGATGTAGGATTCTCTACCTGTCTACTTAAGATGGCCACAGAATTTGAGATATCTGGGCGAGAGTGATTTGCAATGTACAGTAAACTTCCAATTGCAGATCTATATTTCTCTGCCTCAGTTAATTGAGTTTCTCCTATATCTTTCTGAAAATCTGTTATCATGGGAGTAGAGACTGGTTTACAGTCTTGCATATTAAAATCCTCTAGGAGCTTTTGAATTTTACTATTTGGCTTAACAGAAAGCTACCATCCTTCTCCCTGTGTATTTCCAAGCCTAGATAATTTGTTACTGTTCCAAGGCTTTTTAATGTGAAATGGCTTTTCATGCAGGCTTCAAAATCAAGCCTTTGTTTTTCTGTTGATGTGAACAGCAGCAAATCATCAACATAAATGCACAGATACATACAGCCTTGTTTGTCTTTCTTCATATATACACATGGATCTGCTTTTCCTTTTTCAAAACCAAAATTCTGCAGTTTTTCATCTAATTTTTGGTTCCAGGATCTAGCAGCCTGTTTTAACCCATAGATTGACTTTTGCAGTTCACAGACCAGATTCTCCCCTTTTTCATAGCCAGGGGGTCGCTGCATGTATAATTTGTGGTCTAAATCACCATAGAGAAATGCAGTTTGAATCTCATAGTGGTGAACTGACATTCCTTTGAGTGCAGCAATTTTTAACAGTAATCTAATTGATTCAGCTTTAGTAACTGGTGCAAAAGTCTTGTCAAAGTCTAAATCTTTCCTTTGAGTGAACCCTTTTGCAACTAACCTTGCTTTAAATTTTTGGATTTTGCCATCAGCATCCCTTTTCAGTTTGAAAACCCACCTACAACCCAGACAGCGTTCATTGGGAGGTAGACTTACCAGTTTCCATGTTTTATTTTCTTTCAAGGATGCTAACTCCTGTTGCATGGCAGAATGCCAATTTTGTGCAATCTCAGGTGGTAAAGCATTCACTTGTTCTAAAGACTCAGGTTCTGTGAATATGTGAAAAGCCTTTACTGTTTCAGCCTGAAAACATGATGGAGGAATTCCTTTATTACTCCTCTGAGATCTGCGAGGTAATACAGGGCTTAAATTTTGACTCCTATCACTTTCCTGAGAAGCATCTGTCTCATCAGACAGATCTTCAGTTTGCTTTTCTGGTTTAATGTCCTCATCAGGCAAAAGATCACCATCAGCAAGTCCTTGCTGTTCTCTTGTGGTCAGATCAACTGGAGAGCTAGAATTTAATCTCCCAGTTTTGTTCAGCAAAAGAAGCCCTTTTGCTAATTATTAATTTCTCTCCCATTATGAACCTGTGGCTCCTTTGGCTTTGTTCATAGACAACAAAGATGGCTTTCTTTGTTGTGGGGCCTCCTTTCCTTCTCTGTTGTTTGGAATATGAACCCATGCAGTCCTACCAAACACTCTAAGATGGTTTACCTTTGGTTTCACACCATAAAACAAATGGAATGGAGTGTCCTGAATCAGAGTTATACAATCTGTTTTGTACATAACAGGCAGTAGATATTGCCTCTCCTCAATACTTAAAAGATAAATGTGAATCTTTAAGCATGCATTCCATTGCATTTTGCAAGGTTCTGCCCTTTCTTTCAGCAACACCATTTTGCTGAGGGGTGTAAGGGTTAGAAAGAATTTGTTCTATCCCCTTTTCGGCTAGGAACCTTTTGAATTTGTGAGAAAGGTACTCTCCTCCTCTGTCACACTGGAGTGCAGATACAGGCCTAGGGAATTTTCTATTTGCCCATGTCACAAAACCTTTAAATTTCTCAAATGCCTCATCTTTATGTTTTAAGATGTAGGTAAATGTGTATCTTGAGAAATCATCAATGATGGTCATTGCATACCTTGCTTGTCCAAGACTTGGAGCAAAAGGACCAATAATGTCAGAGTGTACAATTTCCAAAGGTCTAGTTGTAACTCTGTCACTGTGTTTACTCACAGGAGCTTTTAGTGTTTTGCATTCTTTGCAAACTACACAATCTAAGTATTTGTCACAGGGTTTTATCTTTAGGTCAGCACACAGCTGTGGCATTTGTGCTATATACTTGAAATTAGCATGACCAAATCTCCTGTGCATCAGGTGTACACATTGGTCATGATATGGAGTGTTGCCAACTGCAGACTTGCAGCTTGGCTTCCTTGCATTTTGCACAATGTACAAGGAGTCTTTTAACATACCAGTAGCACACAATTTTCCATTTTTACGTATCTCACAACCATTTTTCTTAAATGTTATGACATACCCTGTTGCAGCCAATTGTGCCACAGATAAAAGGTTTGATTGTAAATTTGGCACATACAACACACCTTTTACATTTTCTCCCAAGCAGGATAAATACAAGTCACCTTGTCCCATAACTTTGGTCACAGACCCATCAGCCAAAGATACACTTTGTCTGTTTGCTTTAGACAGTGACACAAAAGAGCTTTTACAATTACATAAATGACAATTGGCCCCAGAATCTAACACCCATACATCAGAATTACCCTTCTCAGCAACCTGTGCAATTTGGCTTGTCTGAAGAACCTTCTTCTGTGTTGCCCTTGTGTTCTTCTTCTCTGTCTTTCTACTCTTGGGTCTCAAGGCACAGTCTTTCTGCAAATGTCCAGCTGAACCACAAGTGAAGCATCGCTGGCTTGCTAGCGCTGTGCCCTCAGCTTCCTTTCCCTTCTTTTCCCTTGTTTTCTGGTACTGCAGCTTTCCAGAAGAGATGGGGGGGATCTTTCCTCTCTCTTCTCCCATTCAGCGAGTAAGCGCTGTGTAACATACGATGGGGTGAGGTCTGCTTCAGGCATAGCCTCCAGGGTACAAATCAGCGTGTCCCACGTTTCATTCAGTGAGGACAGGAGGATATAGGATTTTGTGAGAGGTGTAAATTCCATTCCTCTCTCCTGCAACTCAACAAACAGCTGCTGAACATAATGCAGGTGCTCAGGAAGGCTATCTCCTTCTGCAAGGTAGGCTTTGTACAGCTTTTTTGTCAGGGTAACTTTACCTGACAAAATTCAGCTATCCGTTGTGTGGGCAGGGGCCTTCTCCTGGGTGACTTCCAGGCCTCAGAAAGTTCTCCCTAGGGCAGCGGCTGGTAGTTTAGACCTGCAATCCACCTCCCCCCACATTGCAACCCTAGTCATGCTTACTCAGAACTAAGTCCCTCCGAGAATAATAAGGCTTACTTCTAGTAAGAAAGCTTACTTCTTACTTCCATTTACATCCTTTCCCTGCTCCCTGAAATCACACTGCTGAAATTTGGCACAAAATGGCCAAAGTTTAGGACTGCAATTTGTGTTTGTATGTTAATTAAGTTTGGGAATAGGAATGGGAAGGCTCTAGGAGGCCTCCACATCTACTTCCCACCCATAACCACCCCAAACCACCCAAAATATTGAAATTGATGGAACAGCCAATTTTGATGTTTTTCTACATTCTAGAGGAGGTTAAAGGATGGGAATGAGAGCAGGAGGCCTGGGGGAATAAAACTGTTTTTATTCCCACCCTTATGACCCTTCAACATTGACTCTAAATTGCCCTCCCCAATTATTTCAGGGCAATTATTCAAGGTATGGATTTTTTTTAGGGTGGAAATGGGAGTGCTTTTCCTTACAAAGGCTTCCCTCCCATGCCTATCCTTACACAAATGAACAGGAGCAAAAAAAAAAAAAAGCTTTACCACTCCTAACAATATTGTTGGGTCACCAGGGGCCTTAGTAGATTGAGGAGCAGAGGACCATACAGCTCAGCCTTCTGAACTTTACCTGTCCCTGCAGAACCATGATATATCTCTGTGGATAAAATAAACCATGATGGAGTTATCCCTGGAAAAGAAGGATCATTTGAACTATATGCATTAAAAAAAGCCTATAGTAACAAAGAAAAAATTCACATTTGACTCACTTTTACTTGTTGTGTAAATGTCTGGCGTTGGGGCTGCTTTTACTGTTTGTGATGTTGTTGAGAATTCTGGGAGACATGGCATCATGGAGCCCAAAACCAGGACAAAGCACAGCACTAGGACCTATTGGGAAAAAACCACAGTAGAAATATTCAATGCACTGTCCGAATAGAAAGGACATTTGAGGAGATGAAAAGTAAGAAAGAGAAGTGCTGGAAATCATCAAAACAATTTTGTAATGGAGAAGTGACTACAACAAGGAAAACTCAGTGTCACTTCCCCATTGAGCCATGAAGCTTACTGGGTGATTTCCTGTGGGAAATATGAACTATAGATGTAATTTTAAAAAAATGGTATTTAGGAAAGTCAATAAATTTCAATTTACAGATGCATTTTTAAAATTTAGATATGTGTATTTACAAGAATTCTAAGAGCAGATTTAGATTTGTAGTCAATCCAGTCTAGTTAACACTGGGAAGTTAGTGGCAAATACATTCAACCAGCTTTTTAAAATCACATCATGCTTCTAAGTAGCCCCGGGCAACATATATATTTCTCATCCAGTCCTACAGCTACATTATTGCATATTAGATAGGTTAGGCTAGGGTTCAGGAATGGTCCAGATTGAGTCTGCCACTGAGTGGGGACTGAACATTGCATCATTTGGTCCAAATTAGAAACACATCTTTAGATGAAGAATAGGAAGAATAATATTATTCTTGACCTGAAACTATTCTTTTTCTGCTTATCTAGAGTTGATATTCTTTCCCCAGCAAGTGATGTAAGGATGAAGAAAGTTTTACCTGCTGAATTTTTGCCTATCTTGAAGATGTTATTCACAGGCCCATTATCAGAAAAAAGAGAAAACTTTAAAGTTGTAATGAAACACATACACACACAAAAGGGGGGGAGGGGATTCTGGCTTGATTCTTCAAATAATAATCTTTTATTTGGTCACGTCTGAATCTACAGCACAGAGAACATAAATCCGAAGCTGCCTTTATTTTCTCCCGGAATGGAATAAAAGCAAATGACATTTTAAACTAATTCAACTTTCATTTAAATCTGATAGAGAAACTGTACCATTATGTAATTTTTACCACTGAATTTTCCTATGACAGCTATAAACTCAGTGACAGCCTCTGCTATTTTTATACCAGAGGTAAAGTCCCATTACCATTCATTAGAAATCATTTTATTATCACAAAGTAAGCAACTCTGGGGAGCATACAACAAAGCTAAAGCAATTTAAATACCTAAAACCATTATCATTATTAATTATTAAAAAACTATAAAAATTCAAAACTATAAAAACTGAACTAAAAACAAAAACATAATAGATGAAGGGATATTAATAATAACAGAGTCGCCTCACTAGCTCACCTGTCCCCTGGGGTCCCCAGGCCTGCTGGCATAACCAGGTCTTGAGGACCTTCACAAGCTCTGAAGTGATGGCACCAACCTCACCTCAGGGGGAGAAGATTCCACAACACGGTGCCCCCGCAGAGAAGGCCTGCCACCTAGGGCCTGCCAAAGGTAGCTCCCTAGATGACGGAATAATTCCCTGGTTTGGGGCGGAGAGCAGGGAGGACGAACTACTCATTCAGCTGATGGCCACAGGAAGGAACATTACTCCTTCTATGAAGTCTGCAATCTGAACCTTAAATTCTGGATTCAACATACGCCCTTGAATGGCATGCAGAAATAATCCAAGGTACATTTGGGGATTAGAAAGTAAATTTATAAATCCTCCTGACACAATGGCTATCAAAACTTTATTCAGAGTAAGAATAGAGGAAGTGGGGCTAGTTGATCAGGGCACTACCATAAAAGCAAGCAAGCTCAAAGCATTCATTCCTACTGTTCTTACCCTGCAATAGTGACTTTATAATACTAAGGGCAATTTCACACTGCAGCCTATGCTGCTTGTCTCATGTAAAGCTCCCAGGTGTCGCTTAAGCCAAAATATTCCAGTCTGGATTGCAGTGAATTGGCAATGTGGCTGAGCTGGTGCTCAGTCCAAACTGCAGCCATGTGTTAGCCCTTTGAGGTAGTCTGGACAAGAAGCACAACCATGAGTACTAACTCTATCTTTATTGTAAGGTTACATTAACAGAATCTTGCAAGTCTGAAAGTCCCCCTCCCATCCCTTACTTTTATTCTCCTGAAAACTAGGGAGGGTCCCTTCTGAGATGCTTTCTCCACCCCTCCTTTGAGCTCAAATTTTGTTTATCAAACCATTGTCTAGGTTGTGGCTCTTCCTCCTGTCTTCCAAGGTAATTCCCACATACCATTATACCATGCAAGACCTGATTGGCCATTCCCCTGCTTTTTGCTCTTTTTTTTGCCAGTGCCTACCTTTCCCTTTCAGGGACTGTTCCTTCCTCACAAATCCCTGGGCCTTTCTTTTGCTTTCCCAGATGTGTGCACACACTGATGCCTTCACCATTATCCCTTTCCCACGTTACATCCTTGGACACTAACCCAAACCCTTTCTATTATGTTTTCCCTTAAGATACCAAGATTTATAACCTCAAGATTATAAAAAATCAGCCACTGCCAACCAGCAGAGATCAGAGCCTGGCAGTCTAGGATGAAATGCCCACCCAGGGCAACAACCAGCCATTGGGGGAGGGGAGCATAAGAGGCACTGCAGCCAATCGGAGCTGAGGCTGTTACTAGAATGGAACAAACCTCCAGAGACCATCTGCTCTGAAGGGCTTAAGATGGCTCAGGTTAGAAAACAGCTGTCTTGAGTTGAAGCTGGAAATATGGGTGTGGGGTGCATTTGCAATGGGTCAGGAATGGGAGGACATCATCCATTTTAGCACTCAGAAAGTGGTGAGTGTCCCTTACTGCAATGGGCCAAACAGCAAGTGCAGATCTGCTCTAATCTTTGCAATTTTTTCAAAGTCAAGATCACTGTGAATGGAAAAAGATATGTGCGCAAAGAGAATCTGCTTAGGTTTAGTAGTAAAAAGAGTTTTAAAAAGATAATATGTAGACCTTACCATCAGGCATGTTCCTGTTTGTGTAGAGGCCATTTTGTACGGCCTGGAAACCTTTCCTGCTACCAGAGACTGTAGTTTCTGTAACTGCTGCAGAAGAGTCCTAGGAAATTAATTTAAAAAATAACTTTTTCATTGGAAGAATAAAGCAAAATCAGAAGCATTAAGAATTTTAAAAAACAGCATGTTTATGTCCTTCTATATGAGAATACATTGTTTATCTATTATTTATTTCTTTAATAGATTTATATGGTCGTTCATCTCACAAATGTGACTCTGGGTAGCTAACAACATGTTAAAACAATTAAAAACTACTTACTGTAGTTAAAACAGTCCAAATCCCAAGAATGAGCAATCAGTGAAAAATCTATATGTCTTTATTGAAAACCATATATTATTTATGATTCAGTACAGTAAGTCCTTGGGTTACGACCACTCATTCAGCAACCATTCGAAGATACAAAGTTGCAGCCATCACAGTGTCCCTGTGGTCATGTGAACGTGATTCAGGCACTTGGCAAATGGCTTGCAATTATGACAGTTGCAGCATCCCACAGTCACATGATTGCCATTCGCGACCTTCCCTGCCATTTTCCCACAAGCAAAGTCAATGGGGAAGCTGGCAGAAGGTTACAAGTCACTCCAACAAATCGCTCCCACTTCTGCTGCTTTTTCTCCCAAGGAGACCCTGGGTGGCATGGGGATGTCATACTCCATAGGGCCCCCCCCTGCCTACACTCTGTAGTGCCTGCCCATGGCACCCGCCTGCCCGTAGCTGTCGCCCACCTGCCTGTAGCTCTCCCCTGCCAGCCTGCTTGCCTTCAGCGCCTCTTCCTACACTGCAGTCACATGAGGGCCTTGCTTAACAACCTATGTGGTCTTCCCTTAACAACACAAGTGGGACTGCTGGGATTGCTGTCACTAAGCGATGCAGTCGTGTGACGTCACGCTTCACAACCACATCACTCAACAACAGAAATTCCGGTCCCAATTGCTGTTGTAACCCAAGGATTACCTTTATTGTGCTTTTGTCATAAAGGAATCCTACTAATAATTCACAAAGGAAAGAAAAGTGGGTTAGGGTCTCTCTCTCTCTCCCTTGGTCCCTTCAAGTCAATGTTAACACCTGACAACTGCTTGGACTAGTCCCTGCAGGTTTTTTGGCAAGAATTTCTGAAGTGATTTGCCTTTACCTTCTTCCTAGGGCTGAGAGAGAGTGACTGTCCAAGGTCACCCAGCTGGCTTCATGCCTAAGGCAGGACTGGAACTCACGGTCCACCAAACTGGCTCAACCAAAATGGCTCAACTGGATAGGGACTCTGCATTCCCAAAATGGGGACTTCTGGCCCAGGTAGCTGATTTTGTCCTGCCACAACCACCAATAGGAAGATTGGACTTGATTAAGGTTAAGGTGCTCTTGGAAGAGGGGTGTCTTCTTTGAGGTTTAATGATAATGTTTTTAAAAATGGTTTGCCCGTTTGGCTGTAATTTCTCCATCTGATAACGAATCATGGAATTAGAACTGCAGTAGCATGTGAAAAGCTGAATACAGTTCCAGAAGAATTACACTGGGCCATGCAAACAGTATTGTCAGTGGAAGAAAGTATAAGAGACAAGGATTTGGTGCTCTGAATGCAGAAGAAAGTCCAGAATTGGTGGGAGAATCAGAGAAGGCAAGAGCTCATTAATTGTCCAGTAGATGGCAGTCATCAGCTATTAACAAAGCTACCAAACCTACTGAAAACCACAGAGCCATTGAAAAACAGACCACGCATCAAGCTTCCAGAGTCCTAAGAAGCTGCATCTAACTATAAAGTAGGACCAGAACCTGCTGTTGAGCAATTAAAAAGAAAGAGAGAAAGGCATGTGCCAGAGCCTCTGAATGAGGGCAGAAAGCACAAAGGGACTGGAAAAGCTGAAGCACAAATCAAGATTAAGTGAGGGGGCAGATTCTAGATAGCAAAGTCAGGGTGCATCTAAAGTTGTGCCTATAGCACATTAAGCATAGACAGATTCCTATACTATTCACACATTTATTGATTGATAGCATTTATTTGGCCACTGAATTCAAATAATGAATTAAAACAAACTCTGGGCAGTATACAAAAACTGATGAGCAAGAATACCAAAACCAGAATTAACAATGCTAGCTAAAAACAAATATAACTATTCATTAGTTATCAAAGGTTTAAATTTATTGCACTCTTTCAGACAGGAACTCTCATCATCTTGACTCAAACACCTGAAGAAAGAGCCAAGATTTCACTGCCTTTCTAAAGGCCTGCAGGGTTGGGGCCAACTGTAGGTTGGGGAAGTGGTGGTGGGGAGATTGTTTCAGAGGGCAGGCACTGCCATGGAAAAGGCAGGTCCCATAAGATGACACTGTTTCAAGGGAGGAAGCTGTGGCATGCCTCCCCCCCACCCCCACCCCTGCCTTACTGGAGTGTGTGAGAAATGGCAGATACCATTAGGTTAAGGTAGTCCTGCAAATAACCCAGTCCTGTGCCATGTAGGGCTTTTTATGGGATAACCAGTATCTAAATTACACCAGAAGCTGTTAGGAAGCTAAGGCAACATTGTTGTTGTTTATTCGTTTAGTCGCTTCTGACTCTTCGTGAGTTCATGGACCAGCCCACGCCAGAGCTTCCTGTCGGTCGTCAACACTCCCAGCTCCTCCAGGGACAAATCCATCACCTTGTCATGAGTGCCGAAGTCATCAGCGCAATGGCACACATGACAATAGCAAGGAAATAGGTGAAGGGGCTCAAGATAAGTAGCCATCAACCCACAACGACTAACGGCCAACAAACAATAACTAAACGGATCACGGAGCACACCCAAGCCATCAGCGCCAATACATCGGAGATCGCCCAGCTGACAGCAATCACCAGAGGAATAGAAAACCTGATGATGGGCGATCCCGGAACGCCAGCGGGGCCTCACAACCCCTCACCCACCGGCAGGGCAACGTATTGGACAAAGGGGGGTGACGTGACCGCGAGTGAGGGGGCGCTGACCGGCGCGGGGTATTTAAACCCCGCACCGGCGCGCTCCTGTCACTCTCAGCTTTTTTCTTCCGACGCTGTAACTGCGCTGTGAATAAATCAGAGCCTGATCCACGAACCAGTGTCTGAGTATTATTCAGAGGCAGGCAGCGCATGACATAAAGCTGAGAGTCATAAAC
Organism: Candoia aspera; assembly: GCF_035149785.1. Classification (NCBI taxonomy): domain Eukaryota; kingdom Metazoa; phylum Chordata; class Lepidosauria; order Squamata; family Candoiidae; genus Candoia; species Candoia aspera. The sequence continues at coordinate 271,378,089 of NC_086153.1, read as the reverse complement.
TCAGCCTCGCCGAGCCCCACCGGACGACAACGAGCCGCGGGAGGAGTAGACGGCGAGAAGACCAGCAAGATGAGGCCGGAGCGGCGCGGGCAAGGAGGGCGAGCCGCGCGGCAAGAGACAGAGGAGGACCGACCAAGGCCAGAGGCACCGCGGACTCCCGGAGCCATGGACGCCCACCCCACCCGACCCGAGCCTCAGCTCCAACCCCAAGGGGAGATGGCGACGGAGGCAACCCGACCGCGGGAGGGAGCAGCACGACTTCCGAAACCAGCGGAGGACCCCGCGCCCCACATCGCACCCCAGCAACAGGCGTGGAGCGACAGCCCAACGGCGGTCAACACGGAGGAGGACGATGGAGACACCCAGCAGACGGCGGAGGAAGCGGACCCGCGGCAGAGGGAGGAGGAACCCCGCCGGCAACCCACCCCCGAGGACGCGCCAGCGGAACCGGCCCCAGCGGCGGCGCGGGCTGTGGACGAGGAGGCACGAGCTGAACTCGCGGCCATGTGGGCTCAACTGACGGAACTCCGGACCATGCTCCAGTCGCTTATGCCCCCCGCGCCACCCAACGACGTCCCCGCACAGGCCCACACCCCGAGCGAAGCACCGAACCCCCACGGGCCAGCGGAGGGTCAGCAGACGGCACAGGCGGACGACACCACAGACCGGGAAGCGAGAGGCAGGGCCGCGCAAAACGCCCGGGCCCCAAAGGACTTCCCCATCTTCTTCGATGGGACCCCCACGAAACTCTCGTTCTTTGTCACGAACGCTAGGGAGTTCATGGGGAGGCACGGACACTCCTACGACTCCGAGGCCGACAAGATCGCCGCCGTGGCGATCAAACTCCAAGACAGGGCAGCGGACTCGTACGTCCAACTGTATGAGTCCAGCTCCCCCGCCCTCGCCACCTTCCCTGCTTTCATCAATGAGATGAAAAACTACTTCGAAGACCCCCTAGCCAAAGTAAGGGCGAAAAACGCACTCCAAAGACTTAAACAGGGCACACGCACGGTCCCTGACTACGCCCTGGAGTTCAAAGCCCTCGCGGGGAAGGTCAGCGACTGGTCCGAGACCACCCTGCTGGAAATGTTCAAAAGGGGGCTCAATCGCGACGTTCTCCAATGGGCCCTCTACCGCGACGACCCAGAAACGCTACACGGGTGGATCCACCTCGCGGGGAAAGCCGAACACGCGCACCGCACCTTCCTCATGACAACCACGGAAGACACAAACTATGCCGAAAAAAAGGTACCCGCACCACACGTGGGGATGGCCGGCCCCATATACCCAAAAAAGAAATTCAACCGGGAGCCCTGCGGGAGGTGTGGCAAATTAGGACACAAGACGGTGGATTGCTTCGCCAACCGACCGCCGACCAGCGCGCCCAAACCCACCCCGAAAATTAGCCCCAAACCACTCAACCTGGGGCCGCCCCCTCACCGCCGAATGACCGTGGCCACAGCGACACCAGAGGAAGGCTGGGACGCTTACTGGGGGGAAGAGGATAACGCAGACCCCGAACAGCCGGCGGGAAAAGCTCCCCGCCTGCCCTGAAACGCGTGGCGAGGCAGGCGGTGGGACAGCAGCGCGGACCACCTCGACGGAACGACGAAAGCCCCGTAATAATGGCAGCAATCAAACTCTCTGGCGGCAACGGAGCCACCACAGCCGCGGCACTAGTGGACTCGGGGTGCTCAAAAAACCTCATCCACCCTGACCTAGTCGCCAAACTCGACCTCCGCTGCTTCCCCCTCCCCACGCCGCTGGCATTCCACCAGCTGGACGGCTCCACAGCGGGAGGGAAACCAGCCACGCTACAAACCGAGCCGGTCACCCTGCAAATGGGCACTCACACCGAGCGCACATCGTTCGTCGTCACGCACATCGGACGGCCCATTGCAGTCCTGGGGATGCCATGGCTCGCGACAAACAACCCGCGGATCAACTGGGAGACCCGCACCTTCACATTCGGCGACGGCGAGTATCGAGCACCAGTTCCAGCGGGCAGAACCAACCCCACTGTAGGACGAGCGGAGGCGACTACACAAGACAACGCCGCTACCACAGCAGACCTACCGGAACAATACGCCGACTTCTCCGAGGTCTTCGGAGAGGCAGAAGCTGACCAACTACCCCCCACCGCAAGACGGATTGCCGGATCGACCTACTGCCCGACGTCCCCTTACCTAGACCAAAGATCTACTCGATGACCCCGAAGGAGATGGCAACCCTCCGGGAGTTCATCGATAAAAACCTTGACAGGGGATTCATAGAGCCAGCATGCTCACCGGTCGGAGCCCCCGTCTTATTCCGGGAGAAGAAAGACGGCACCCTACGGCTCTGCACCGACTACCGGGGCCTAAACGCGGCTTCCCTGTCCAACAAATACCCCTTACCCCTGGTGAAGGACATGCTCGCCCACCTGTTCACGGGCAAAGTCTTTTCCAAACTGGACCTTCGCGAGGCGTACTATCGCATCCGAATCAGGGAGGGGGACGAATGGAAGACGGCGTTCAACTGCCCCCTAGGCGCCTTCCAGTACAAAGTACTGCCCTTCGGACTCGCGGGGGCCCCTGGGGTGTTCATGCAGCTCATTAATGAGGTACTGCATGAACATCTGTTCAAAGGGGTCCTGGTCTACATCGACGACGTCCTCATTTACACAAAAACGCACGAGGAACATGTGACCCTAGTCAGGCAAGTCCTCGACAAGCTCAGAAGGGCACAGCTCTATGCCAAGCCTACAAAGTGCGAGTTTCACAAAGAGCGCCTAGACTACCTGGGGTACCGAATCTCCGGGGACGGCATCGAAATGGACCCCGCAAAAGTCGAAGCGGTGCTAAACTGGGAGCGCCCCCGCAACAGACGCCAACTACAGAGCTTCCTCGGATTCGCGAATTTTTACAGGTCATTCGCCCGGGGGTTCGCAGAGATAGCCCTCCCCCTAACGGACCTCCTCAAAACCAAAGGGGTGGGGGACACCCGACGCGCCAAGAACCCAGGCACAGTGCTGAATTGGACTCCCGCGTGCCAGACCGCATTCAACAAGCTGAAAGCGCTGTTCACTACGGAGCCAATCCTCGCGCACCCGGACCCAGAACGGCCGTTCGTGGTCCAAGCCGACGCCTCAGACTTCTCCCTGGGAGCCATCCTGCTACAGAAAGACCCCACGGGACTCCTGAAACCATGCGCCTACCTGTCAAGGAAGTTCTCCGAGACAGAAAGGCGATGGCACGTCTGGGAGAAAGAAGCCTTCGCGGTGAAATCAGCGCTAGAGACATGGCGACACCTACTCGAGGGAGCCACCCAGCCATTCGAGGTCTGGACTGACCACCGGAACCTCGAGGCCCTACGAACGCCTAGACGCCTTAGCCCAAAACAGGTCCGATGGGCCCAATTCTTCAGCCGCTTTAATTTCCAGCTGAAGTTCATGCCGGGCAAAAAGAACTTCCTGGCCGACGCCCTCTCCCGACTGCCCCAAGACGAAGAGCCCGCCCCAGACACCATTGGGACGGTCCTATCCGCCTCGCAACTGGGGATGGCCGTGACCACCCGAAGCGGCGCGCGGAGGCAGCTCGACTCTACGGCGCAGCCGACGGCGGGACAACCGGCGACTGGAAGAAGCCAACCGCAACTACCAGGGGGAATGCGCACGGACCTCACCGCCGCCCTCAAAACCAACCCCTGGTTCCTGGCAAACCCTGACAAGGTAACGATGGCACAGGACCTGGCATGGGGGGAAGGCAGAATCTACGTCCCGGACTCGCAACGCCAGGTGATCTTGCATAGGTCACACGACGCCAAACAAGCGGGACACTTTGGGTTCCTCAAGACCCTACACCTAACACGGCGTCAATTCTGGTGGCCCGCGCTCAGGCGAGACGTAAAAGCCTACGTAGCGTCCTGCCCAACGTGCGCTAGGGCCAAACGGGCACCAGGCAAACCCGCGGGGCTATTACAACGGGTGGCAGAACCCTCCCGCCCATGGGAGGAAATCTCTATGGATTTTATAGTGGACCTCCCACCCAGCCAGAAGAAAACGGCCATTTGGGTGGTGAAGGACTACTTCTCAAAGCAGGCCCACTTCATCCCCTGCACGTCGGTCCCATCCTCACAACAGCTAGCCAAACTCTTCCTCATCCACGTGTACAGGCTACACGGATGTCCCGCACGTGTGGTGACCGACAGGGGCACACAGTTCACCTCCAAATTCTGGCGGGCCTTCCTAAAGCTGACGGGGACCCAACAGGCCCTATCTACGGCTTGGCACCCCCAGACGGACAGAGCCACAGAGGTTCTTAATGCCACCTTAGAGCAATTCATACGATCATATACTAACTACCACCAAGACGACTGGGCTGAACTGCTCCCGTTCGCCGAAGTCGCATACAACAACGCCGTCCACACGAGCACGGGGAAAACTCCGTTTGAAGTAGTCTCGGGGCGCGACTTCGTCCCCATACCGGAGCTACCTCAACCCCCGGAACCCCAGGTGGACGCTAGCGACTGGGGACGGAAGATCGCGGAAGCATGGCCAGTAATCACGGCGGCGCTGAAGGATGCACAGGCAGCCTACAAAGAGCAGGCCGACAAGCACCGGCGCCAACAACCGACGTTCCAAGCGGGGGATATGGCCTACCTATCCACCAAGTTCCTAAAGTCAACCCAACCCTCGAAAAAACTGGGGCCTAAGTACATCGGGCCGTTCCGAGTCACGCAAATAGTGAACCCGGTAGCAATACGCTTGGACCTGCCACACAACCTACGGAGACTCCACCCGGTGTTCCACACCAGCCTCCTGAAACCGGCAACCACCTCCCGATGGCACCCAAGCACGCCACAGCCCGCACCGGTGATGATCGACGGGCAACACCACTTCGAGATAAGGGACATTCTCGACTCCCGCAAGCAACGAGGAACTCTACACTATCTGGTCAGGTGGAAACACTTCCCCCACCCGGAATGGGTGGCGGCGCACAACGTTAACGCGCCTGACCTAACCAGAGCATTTCACCGGGCATACCCCGACAAGCCACAACCAAGGTCAGCAAGCCAAACCCCCCCCGCAGGCCCCCCCGCCTCCCGTGCCCCAAGGGAAAGGGCCCCCCCAAGCCCGCGACTTGGGTGGACCTCCCCCCCCCGGGACTCACTCCCCCCGCCCCGGGCCCACGAGGTGATGACAAGCGTTCGCCAGCACCCTCCCCCCGCCCCCCCGGCCGTGGGGGAGTGGCAAGCAAGTCAACAGGGCAACCTGGGGGCGACGCCCAGGAGACACAACAAAGGCGACGCACTTTAAATTGGAAAAAAAGAAGGGCCCTACCTGGAGCTGATAAGCACTCGACCAGCCACGCCTCTCTCCTCGCCGAACTGAGCCAAACAAACAGGGTGTGGCTGGAGCATGCGCACGCCAGGACGGGACCCGGGCATGCGCACCATGGACACACCCTGGGAAGGCACGTGGTAGAGGGAGGAGCAAAGGGAGGGGCGACAACTACTCCGGCGGGAATTTCAAAAAAAAAAAAAGTGCCGTTTGACAGCTCCACCGAGAAAAAAAAAAAAAAAACCAGAAAACCGGGGGGGAGCACTATTCGGAAAGGGGGCAGTATGTCATGAGTGCCGTTGAGCTGAAGTCATCAGCGCAATGGCACACATGACAATAGCAAGGAAATAGGTGAAGGGGCTCAAGATAAGTAGCCATCAACCCACAACGACTAACGGCCAACAAACAATAACTAAACGGATCACGGAGCACACCCAAGCCATCAGCGCCAATACATCGGAGATCGCCCAGCTGACAGCAATCACCAGAGGAATAGAAAACCTGATGATGGGCGATCCCGGAACGCCAGCGGGGCCTCACAACCCCTCACCCACCGGCAGGGCAACGTATTGGACAAAGGGGGGTGACGTGACCGCGAGTGAGGGGGCGCTGACCGGCGCGGGGTATTTAAACCCCGCACCGGCGCGCTCCTGTCACTCTCAGCTTTTTTCTTCCGACGCTGTAACTGCGCTGTGAATAAATCAGAGCCTGATCCACAAACCAGTGTCTGAGTATTATTCAGAGGCAGGCAGCGCTTGACACACCTCTAGAATATCATCCATCCACCTTGCCCTTGGTCGGCCCCTCTTCCTTTTGCCCTCCACTCTCCCCAGCATCAGCACCTTCTCCAGGGTGTCCTGTCTTCTCATTATGTGGCCAAAGTATTTCAGTTTTGCCTTTAATATCATTCCCTCAAGTGAGCAGTCTGGCTTTATTTCCTGGAGGATGGACTGGTTTGATCTTCTTGCAGTCCAAGGCACTCTCAGAATTTTCCTCCAACACCACAGTTCAAAAGCATCGATCTTCCTTCTCTCAGCCTTCCTTATGGTCCAGTTCTCGCAGCCATATGTTACTACGGGGAACACCATTGCTTTAACTATGCAGGCCTTTGTTGTCAGTGCGATGTCTCTGCTGTTAACTATTTTATCGAGATTTGTCATTGCTCTTCTCCCAAGGATTAAGCGTCTTCTGATTTCCTGACTGCAGTCAGCATCTGCAGTAATCTTCGCACCTAGAAATACAAAGTCTTTCACTGCTTCTACATTTTCTCCCTCTATTTGCCAGTTATCGACCAAGCTGGTTGCCATAATCTTGGTTTTTTTGAGGTTTAGCTGCAAGCCAGCTTTTGCACTTTCTTCTTTCACCTTCATCATAAGGCTCCTCAGTCCCTCTTCGCTTTCAGCCATCAAAGGCAACATTACATGGTGGTATTATGTGGGTATACCAAAGAACATCCATAACAACCTTTGCCACTATATTCTGGGCAAATTGTAGATTCTGGATGGTCTCCAAGGGCAGCGTCATTTAGGGTAGATTGCAATAGTCCAACTGGGAATGACTACAATGTGAGTGACAGAGACCAGGGCTCCCCAGTCCAGAAGCAGGAACAATTGGTGCAAATGATGGAGTTCCGCAAAGATCTCCCTTCAAGCAGGAGTTGTGAATCCAGGAGGACCCCCAAAGTATACCCTACATTTGATCAGGGTAGTGCAACCCCATCCAGAGCCCAGGACATTTCTTTTTTAGTTCCAGACCCAGGAAACAAAACCCACAATCACTTGATCTGGGTAGGGTCAAGCTGAAGCCTATTTTTCCCCATCCAGGCCCTCACAGACTCCAGACACTGGGACAGGACTTGGACCATTTCACTTGGTCAGCTAGGGGCAGGGAAATATAATTGAGTATCAAAAGCATACTGATGATACTGAATCCCATGCTGACAGATGGCCTCCCCCAATGGGTTCATGTAGATGTGAAGGAGAACTATTATAACACCATGCCTCCTCCTCTCAATCCTCAGAGCCAGTCCACAAGGATACCATGGTTGATGAATTGAACGGCAAAAAGAGATCAAGGATAGCCAGGATGGATGCACTGTCCCCATCTTGAATCCACCACAGGTCATTGACAACTATGACCAAAGTTATCCAACTGGATATGAGGTTTCAGCCTGCTTCTGACTCCAGAAACAAAACTTATTCGGAGTTAGAAGGGGAAAATGAAACTTATCAGCAAGGACTTGAGGAATCTAATCCAGGAAATGACTCAGCAGAGCAGGAGAAATCGCAGGAGAAATCGCAGGAGAAATCGCAGGAGAGGATTGGACAAACTCCAGAGGGAGATGTGAAGCCTCCAATCAGCGCTCGAGAGAGGAGAGCAGAGAAGCACACGAAAGAAATAGAAGTGTGATTGGCCAGTAAGGGAAAATGGTGCAAAAAGGAGTAAATAAAAAGGCAGGCATGCCAAGAAGAAGCCACCGGAGACAACCACTCCTCTGAGTTCACAGCACCTGCGGGAGAATCCTTACCAGTGTCAGAAGCCTTGCTAGCGTAGAACCAGCACCAGCGCCTTCTGCCTTCATGAAACCTCTGTCTGCATGGGTTGCTCCAGTAGAGCCTCTCTCTGCCGTCCCTGCTGAGTACAGCCTCACATCCAGCTCCAAGCCTTGTTGCTTCACTCCAGCATGATCTGGGCATGCCTCCAGACCTCCGCCTTGCCTGCACACTCCAGTCCAGTCCAGCCTTGCCTCTAGATCGCAGCCTTGCCTGAACACTCCAGTCCAGCCCAGCCTTGCTTCCAGAACCAACCTCTGCCTAGATACTTCAGCCAAGCATTGTCTAGCCTTTGTGTGCCAGCCGGATCTAGCCTGTGTGCCAGGACACCTACCTGAGTGTCCTGTCTCTCCTTTGTCATGCACCACAGCTCCTTCCAGTCTTGCAATTTTGAACCAAGGATTGCCTAAGTTCTGCCTTGCTGCTCTGTCTCCATCTGATTCTGCAGTGTTGCCAGGGTATCCTTTGCCACCTGGGTGGACTTGATTGAATTACATGATCTAATCTATTGCAAGAACCTTTATGATTGTAAATAGTTTGTTCAATAAAGAATTTTGTTAGTAGCTCTGCCTGGCCATCTCATAGTCTGAACAGGACAGATTGTCTCCAGCCAGAGGAAGCAGTCAGTGTGGACAATGCCCAATTGGTGCAGCAAGTTGCCCTGCTAACTGCCCAACTAAACCAACTCCAGAATCAGGAACCTGCTGCCGCCACAGCTGTCACAACTTGCCACAAGTGTCCAGTAGCAATCCCAGAAAAATTTGATGGGACCTTGAACAACTTCCCAACTTTCCTTGCACAGTGCCAACTATATTTGAGTCTTCACTCCGAGGACTTCCCATGTGATTGTCACAAAGTTGGGTTTGTCATCAGTTTCCTATGAGGATCAGCAGCGCAATGGGCTTCGCCACTCATCAAAGAACAAAGCCCCTTATTGGACAATTTCGACAGTTTCTGTCAACAGTTAAGAATGATGTTTGATGATCCCGTGATGATCCTGTTTGATGATTCCATGAAAAGACAAACCACCAGCAGCCAGTTGCATGAAAAGAGGAAGGAAAAAGAACTGTGGCAGAATACATCAGTGATTTCCGTATAATTGCTCAAGACCTTACTTGGAATGAAGATGCGCTATTGGACCAGTTCCAACAAGGCCTGGCAGTGGAGATCCTAGATGAACTCACCCATACAGACTGTCCATCTACCTTACAAGCCTTAATGCATTTGTGCCTGAAAATTGACAGGTGTTTGCAGCAACGTAGAGCCTTCCAATGCACTGAAGCTGGGCTAGCTCCAATACCTTGTCAAGGGCATTCAGTTACGCTTGAGGAACCTATGCAATTAGGAGGACCAAGACCAAGACTCACCAAGTCAATGAAAAAGACCAGCGTAGGTGGGAAGGATTGTGTTTATATTGTGGTGGCCCTGGGCATCTAGCCATGAACTGTCCAGTCAAGCAAAAACCTCAGTTGCAGTTGGGAAATGGGTCCTGCCCAACTTAGAGGGACAGTTAAGTTGGGCTAAGTCAGTCACAGGAAAAATTTAACTGTCCTGCCCTTCTCCATCCAGGCATCTAGTCATGAAAGTTACTTTGCATCTACCTCAGCATCCAGTCATTCAAGCTCAAGCAGTGATTGGTTCAGGAGCCACCATGAATTTCATGGACTTTGAATTCACTAGACAGTAGGGAATTCCTCAGAAGTCCGTCCACCCTCCATTGTTGATGGAAACCACAGATGGTCGTCTGCTAAGTTCCTGTCCGGTCTCCAGTGCAACTACTAGCCTAACCATGAAAATCGGGGAGCATTTGGAGGAGATTGAATTTCTTTTGGCAGCCACTTCCCAATTCCTCATTGTACTGGGGATAGAGTGGCTGAAGAATCATGGACCCCACATTGAATGGGCCAAGACTGCAATAACCTTTCTGAGTCAGCGATGTTCATCTCATTTTGTCACTACTTTAGCATCCAGTCAAGTCAATCCAGGGAATTCCCTGATTCCTCCTCAGTTGCAAGACTTCACAGACACTTTCAATGAGAGGGAAGCAGATCAATTGCCACCTCATCGACCCTACAATTGTGCCATCAACCTAGTGGCTGGTGCCAAGCTTCCAAATGGGAGAATTTACTCCCTTTCTGAACCAGAGGGCAGCCCTATGCAAATTTTTGGACACAAATTTGAAAAAAGGATTCATTCATCCTTTGATGTCTCCCTTAGCTGCTTCAGTGCTCTTTGTGAAGAAAAAATCTAGCGAGCTGAACCTCTGTTGTGACTATTGTCATCTAAATGAAATAACTATTAAGAATCGCTATCCCTTGCCCTTAATATCCAAGCTGCTGGAAAGAATTAAGGGCGCTCAAGTCTTTACCAAGCTGGACCTGTGTGGGGTGTATAATCTGATTCGAATAAAGAAGGGAGACAAATGGAAAACTGCATTTCGCACTCAGTACAGGCATTACAAATATACAGTCATGCCATTCGGGCTATGTAATGCTCCTGGAGTGTTCATGCACTTCATGAATGACATGTTTAAGGACCAGCTAGATCAAAATTTGATCATTTATCTAGATGACATTCTGATATTTTCTTCCTCGTTATCTGAATACTACCAACATGTATGTACAGTGTTGCAACATCTGTGAGAGAATTGTTTGTACATGAAATTAGAAAAATGTCAGTTCACTCAAAGCACCATAGATTTCCTGGGGCACAGGATATCTCATGCTGGACTGACAATGGAGCCAGGCAAAGTCGAGACCCTTCAATCCTGGCAATCTTCTCAAAGGGCTAAAGACGTACAAAGACTGTTAGGCTTTGCCAACGATTACCTCTCCACTAGAAGTTCCTGCTCCATTCAGCCCTTACATCTTTTGGAGGTATCAGCAAATCAGCATGCCTCATTAGCATGTGGATGAGTTCATTTTAGGATTCTCCATGTGCTTCTGAAAGAAGCTGTTTGTTGCCCCTCCCACATTCCTCACTTCCTCTTCCATCTGGGAAGCAGCATGTGGCTGTGTGCTGCTCTTCCATCTTGGGCCATGCAGTGGGCCTAGGGGAGGAGTTTCTACCTTTCTCCATGCAGCCTTCAGCAGCAAGGAGGGCTGAGGGTAAATTAAGTTTGGGGAGCAGAAAGAAGAACCAGAATAGTCAACTTTTCTTCTGAGATGGATGTAACTGGACCAAATAAATCAGTAAGACTTCTTTTTACTTACTTTTGAACCTACTTTGTCTAAGTGTGTAATTCTTTATGCTTGGGAGGACTAAGTGTGTAAGATCAATAACCTGTATTTCTCTAACATCCTCATTAATGCTATTTTAGATAATATTCTTTTTCTGTGCACATCTTTCGTTGCTTTAAGCTCTGCTCCATTCAGTGGTCCTAGCTGTCCACTAATGGCTTCAACATCTTCCAGTGGGCACCCTTTTAGTTTCTGCCCAGGCTGGGTAAAGCATGCTCCCCTTGCTTTCTGGATCCTTGCCCAGTGCCTGCAGTACAGCAAAGCTTCCCTTCCCTTCCCAATCCTTTACTTTAAAAAAAAACCTTCTTTAAATGGCAGCATAGGAACACTGCTTCATTGTTTCTATGAAGCCAGACTAGCAGTTCTAGGTTTCCATGGACCTACACAGAAGCAAAGGAAGAAAAGAACAACCTGCTGCCCCTTGCTCTGGTTATTGTAGCACCGGAGTTACAATGGTACCCCAAGGGATTGTTGGTGATGATGTTGTTTTAAAAAAGGGCCTGCTTTAGTATCAGAGGAGATAATGTAGGAAGTCAGATGAAGGCATCCATGCATGCAATCATCTGGGAAAGCAAAGAAAAGGACAAGAACTTGTGACGAAGGAAAAGGCGGGTATTGCTAGACCAGTCCACCCGGGAGCCAACCAGCCAGACTGCTGGGCTTGCCTTCCCTGCAAGGATGGGAAGAGCAACAAATCAGGTCTTGCAGTGGCCATAATTCCAATTGCAAGCCAGACTGGAATTTCTACAGTTGCCTTAAGAAACAGCTGGAAACAGCACACGTGAGAAGCAGCTTCCGCTGCAGGATATAATCACCCTAGAGGAAACTCCTCCTCCTCCTCCTCCTCCTCCTCATCATCATCATCATCATCATCATCATCAATCTTTATTACGGTCATAGACCAATACAATGGTGTTATTCTGTGAAATAAACATAGTCATGCTTAAAGTATTAACAACATATAATTAAAAATAATTAAGCATCAGTTAAAATACACTAATTATCTAACTAACTCTACATGTAAAGTCTAGGGTGTAGCCTATTTAAACTATTTAAGAGTGTAAAATTTTAAGAGTATGTTAGATATGAGATATAAAACATGAAAACGACACTGCGGCTATGTTGTATACGTAGATAAGATCATAAAGAGTTTACTATTGTGTACAAGACATTATGAAGATTGGCCTCTCTTGGTGTGTCGAATCTTCATTGCTGCAGCGCAATGAGACTGTCAGCTTAAGAACTGCTCTGGAAAGACTTTGGTAGCAGAATTTCAGTACTAGAGTTGGAATCCACCAAGGAAATTTACCTATTTTTCTCTCCCACTGCTCCATTTTTTCAAAAAGAAAATAAACCATGAAAGTTCAGTCCTGGCTGTTTCAAGACAAAAATTCCTAAAACTTACTAACCAAATGCAGTTGATTTGTTGCTGGGAAAAAAACTAGAACAGAACAGAACAGAACAAAAACCTGTGCCTGCAGGGTAATCAAACGTCTGTCAAAAAGTAGATACGTAAAAGAAATGTATTGCAGATTTATTTGCTAGACAAATTGAACAAAGTATTAAATGGGATCTGTTGTAGCAGGAGGGGGTAGCTAATTTACTGAATCCCATAACGGTCAACTTGAAATACTTTCAGGCCCACAAACTGTGTTGCATACACAGATGGAAATATATGAGAAGTTATACAGAAATATGCATATACTTGGTATAACCGCATATCAACATGCATGTATGAGGAAAAGTTGCATACACAGGGGTGCATATTTGAGGAAGCACATAAAGACAATTTGCAGATTTTAAGATTGCTGTAACAAGTACTTTCAGAAAATCTGGCAGAAATATATGTGCATGCACCCTGATGTGGATTTAAGATTATCCGTTTATTTATACCATGAAGGAAGGTGTGGCGGTGAGGGGAGGGTGATCTTCCTTTCCCTTTCTCTGTCTCCTGCATTCTCCCAACCTCCTTTCTCAGCAGGACCTTTTAGTAAAGATAGTAACATTTGGGTTCTCCTCACCTGTTTGCATTCTCTAACGTCTCCACTTTTTTCCACAGTTCATTATTCTCAGATGTATACGTTTCAACTCTGGAGAAGTAAAAACAAAACCATCGGTATGATGTACACCCACTCTTCTTCAGATTCTGGATCCTAACGACTCAAACCAGATGGAATGTTATTTGTGTGAAAGCAATTAAAGTACATACATTTTGTTCTGTAAATAGCAACTTTGGGAAAGCCTGAACAGGCTGGGGATTGTGGTGGGTGCGCATGGAGGGAACAGAGGATTTTAACCTGTTCTTTTCTCTGCCACAATTCTGACAAAATTGGCCTTTCTGAAGCTTCCATTTACAGTTCAAGGAAAGCCTCTATTAGGCAAGTGGTAACAGCTGCACACATCAGATTGCCTCAAAAGACTAAGCAATGATTATTACAATTCATTTAGAAAACCCAGAAGAGAAAACATGCAATTTTTTAAAGTGACATTTTAAATTAAATTAATCCTAGGTTACCAGTCTGCCTAGGCACAAGCCCATTTTGGCTCCTGGGGAAATTACACAGGCCCAACCACTCACATGAACTTCTCTTGCAAACATGAAGGAGTTTCTTCCAGAGTATACTCGTGGGAGGCCTTGTGGCTTACCTCTCAAAGAGACAGTACCCTCCATTTGCACCATTTGAAACTAAAACAGCAATTTTGGAGAGGCCATTTTTGTTGGGAGTTTGGCAAGAAGGGAAAAGCCTACACTTCCGTTCTACCCTCCCTCACAATCCCAAGGCTGTTCAGGCTTCCTCCGGACTGCTATCATTTCTATAAAGAATTTGTGTGGATTAATTTCATCACATCCAGTTTGGTCTTAAGCAACTCTGTGATTGCTAGCTGCCAAGAAACAGGCTCTCTCCAATAAATGATCTGAAGCAGCATAGCACTGTAACTAAAAATACAGAAATCAGGGATGAGTAAGACCCAGTCATAAATCCTGTTTGTTCTGAGGACTGATATGTTGCCTTACAATTAGGAAACATTCAGGGTGATTCAAAAATTGTATTAAAAGATGACAATAAATAAAACAATCAAAGACAAACGTAATTACACAAATCATGATGGATTCCTTGTGATTTTTATGTGATTCCTACTGTGCACAGTAAGTAGAAAGAAAAACAAAATGGCTATTATTAACTATACTGCATTTTTTAACTCCTTCAAAATTATTTACAATATTTATTATATTTATCTTCATTATAGATCTGGAAAATAGGCAATTATGATTAGCCCAAAGCCATCCAAGGAAGTTAGATCCTTGGATCTTCTCTTAGCCGTCCAAGGAGTAAACAACACACCTGCTACCCCTTTCACCATGAAAAACACCCAATAATAGGATAAAATCAATTCAAAGGCTCAAATATCTCTCTTAATAATGAATTCCATTCATAGGAACTGAAAAGAAAGAGAAATTCAGCAGAGGCTTTCACTGAGTACAGACAGACACGAGTAAAAGATGGAGATGTGCCTCTTTTTGTTATTGGTTTATTTTTCCCCCCTCTTTGATCCATGCTATTAAATGAAGAAAGGAAAAAAACTAAAAAACAACGAAGTAATGGTCATAGGCTGCATTAACCTTCAGGTCACAAAACACTAATATCATGGTCAGTGTTAATAAGGCTGCATTTGGTTCTGGCTTTTAAAATGGACCTTAGAATGTACAGAGAAAATTGGCTAGGATGGTGAGCGGGCTGAAAACTAAGTTCTAGGAGCTACAGCAAGTAGATTTGCACAGATTTAGCCTAGAGAAGAAAATATTAAGGTGAAATATAATCACAGATTTCAAACATCTGAAGGTCTGTCATGCAAAAGATGGAAGAGATTATTCCTTGGTTGCTCCAGGCCTGGAACCAGGGAGTAGAAATTCCAAGGAGGCAAATTTCAGTTAAGCATTACAAGAAATGTATTGATAGAGCTGTTTGGCAGCCGAAGTGGCTGCACTGGGAGGTGGTGGACCCTTCTTTGTTGGAAGGAGTCCCGTGGAGTCTGGATAGCCATCTGCTGGGGATGCAGCAACAGCATCTTGCATTGCTGACCTTGCACTGAGCAAGGAGTTGGATGACATGATGTTCTAGGTCTTTTCCAGCACTATGATCCCATGGATGGGAGCTGTAAAAATCTTGGCTTCTTTCCTCTTTTTCCTCAGCTATTCGTGCTGCTTGGGAAACTACATGCTAAGCTCAAGGGTTTTTGTAGAGGCCCAGGGAGAGCACTTTTTCCTCCACTCTCCTATGGATGCATTTACATAATGTCACACGGCAAAACTACTGTTTTAAACTGTATTATGAAACATACACCACATTGCTCTATTATTTATTAGATGCCTGCTGTTTGCGAACTAGGTAGACGTCGTGAATCACAAACAGCAAAGAGCCTTGTGACAGACACAGTTCTTACAGCATTAAGTGTCATAGCCTAGAGTCCAATCCATCAGACGTACAAATTGTTATCCAGGTATCTATGGTTGTGAGGCATCAGAAGCAAGCGGTGAGATCAGAGAGAAATTAAATGCATATAATACAGGCCATGATAATTTATGTTCCACCCCAAACCTTGCAGAGATCATTAATCTTTCCTATGCCTTTTTGTTATAACAATGGCAAAACAAACAGGTATCTTTAGCAAAGAGGTATAGTGGACAGAAAGGCTAGAAGTAATTTCAAGATGTCCACTACCCATATTTGATGGGTAAACCCACAAATAAGTTCTGATTATTCAGTTGCATACACCATCACTATGCTTTGATGCAGCCTCTGAAATGTGTGATACTTGGTAAAAACTTGGTGGCAGAATGGTTTCCCATCTTCCATGGAAGTAAAAAGAAAATGGAGATGTACAAATGGATAAACGTGCTTGTGGGAAAATAAAATCTATGGGAGAGATTCAGAAAGGGTTTGGGCTTGAAATATCTCAGACTGGGAATTATAACAACAGTAGACCTGAATATTTTTTAATATGTTGGAGTAATATTTTCATCTTTTAACCTAGTGTTTGCTATTGCCTAATAAATTAAGAATCAGTTTACTAATAGGGTATTTTGGCAGTCAATAAATGGAAAGATGTCCTGAGGAAATTCATGTCACAAGCTTGATTTTGGAGCAGAAAATTAATACATAAAGAATTTAATTAATGGGGAATAATATGGAGATGAAAGAATATCTGGCCACAGACATTAATTGTTCTGAATCAACCTAATGTCTTTTGACATAATCCCCTTTCTGAATACACAAGACTGATTGCAACTCCTCGTCCAAATAAAGTTGTGTATTTTAGACAAACTAAATCCAAACAACATTTAGCTAATTGAACCTTAATGGTCCTTAATCTGAAGTTTTTATCCACTTTTAAAGGGTCCAAGTAAAAGTGCCATGGGGGATTTATGATCAAGATCTCCTATAGGTTTTGTGTTTTTATTCATGGAATGCTTTGAAAACTGGGGAAGTGACTGCTAACAGCTCGGAGAGGAGGAATTTCAACGGGAAAAAAAGACATGCAAGAAATGGCAGGCCAACCCCAAGCAATATTTAGCCTGTGAGCTTTATTTATTTGCTAGATTTTTATCCTGCCTTTATTTTTGGTCAAGTAAATGTGGTGTACACACTGAATGCTCTGGCCTACTATTTTCTTCACAACAACAACCCTTTGAGGTGGGTTGGGCTAAGAGAGAGTGCCTGGCCCAAAATCAACCAGCCAGGTCCTCTAGGGAGGCCTAGAACTCACGGTCTCCTGGTTTCTAGCCCAGTACCTTAGCCACTGCACCAAACTAGCTCTCTAATTAAGACTTTCTAATTAGCCTTCCTTTTATTTCTTTCTCAGAAAGATTGGCTTCCCATGGCACATTTACTTTAGCTCAAAAAGCGCTAATTTGCTTTTTAGAAAGTTGTTTCTAATATATAAGCTCAATCTTTTGGGCTGAAGTTTAAAGCTATTTCTTTTTGCATCAGAGCCAGAAAAACTGATCCTTTTTCTCCTTAAGGCAAACTTTACATGGAGCATTAGGCACCACAGCATATAATTTTGTCCCTGACAAACTGCTCTTTTAGTACACAGCCAGCTGCTATAGGTCATATAGTCTTTAAACATATTAGAGAAAATGTTTAGAGGACAAAGGCAAAAGGAAACCACAGAAAGAAGCACTAACAGGTCTCATGGATGATATGGATGCAAGAATGCAGGGAGAGGCAATTACATTGGGCAGTACCTGAGCCAAAATAAAGGCTTGTTTGACAATTGGGTGATTATCATCGTGGAAATCCCAGTCAAGTGCAAGAGAAACCAATGACATCACAAGCCCAGCATCAACTTCATGGGGACACCCAGAGAGAAGAATGACTTACTTACTTTTTCTCCAAGCACTCTACGTACTCTTTCTTCTTCCTGCGACTCTCCTGTGCAGAAATCTAGGGAATCAGAAATAGAAATATTAGCTGCGCTCGTAAGAATAATTCCATGTTCTGTAAATGTAGCAACCTATGGTCAAACTTCAGGCAACACAGGAAGCTGTGAGAAGGATCACCTACAACTACACAGGAGTTCCCTTTGAATCAGGACTGCTAAACCTTCCTCTTGCCCTTTAGATTGCTGGACAAAAGAGGGACTTCATGAATATTGGTCTGCTTAACAGATTGTGGTTTTAGACCAGGAAATGGCATGGTCTTCCACAGCTTTAAAGTTCCAATTTAATGGGGGGGGGGGGCTGCTCTTCTCAGTTAAGGTACAGGACATCTATTTGTGGAAGTTCTCTCTGACAAAGGCTCTTTTAAAGAAGCTGCCATTTTTCCTGGGCACACTAACTTTGCTGCATGATCCCAGGAAAAGGTGTCTGTGATTTAAGGAGATGTCATCAGGTGCAACATGCACAGCCACAGATGCTCCAAATTACCTTCTCCTTTTCAAATCTAGACTGTTGCACAGACCTAGAATATAGACCAGCATTGCTCAACCTTTTGGCCCTGGAGGAACCCTTAAAATATTTTTCATGCCTCGAGGAACCCCTGCACATTCAGGCTCAAATAGAGGCCAGAAGTTACGAAATTATTATATTTGTTTCATATGTAGGCCTGTATATATGCATTAACAGCATCCTTAAACTAAAAATAAAGAATGAAACTTGCCTCTTTAATGTGAAGTTGCCTGAATTTGAAATAATTTTTAAATAAATCATGATCTCCCAGGGAGCCCCTAGTGACCTCTCTCAGAACCCTAGAGTTCCATGGAACCCTGGCTGAGAAACCCTGATATAGACTGAAATGTTACGACCATGATCAGGGCTGGCTCAGGACATGTTGCCTGAGGCAAAGAATAAAATTGTGCCCTCCCCAATTCCATACATAGAAGTCAATCCAAATGATGGTTGACTATTATTTCAACATGGCGGCAGCCCAGCATCCTCTACCATATCTGAGAATAGCAATTAAGATTTGGGGGTATATAGGAGGTTGCAATTCACCAATGGCTCAGGCTTTTGGCTTCTCCTGTTTGAGGCAAGCACCTCACTTTGTCTAATGACAGGACCAAGTCTGCCCATGGAGCAAGCAATAGATTTTTATACTCTCCTGCTGATCACTCATAAATTGCCAAATCACAATTGGCATACAGTCTATTATATATTTTGCACACATAAACTTCTAGGTTCAACCCCAGTGTTCAGTTAGCCTTTTTAAAAAGACATCTACAGGTCTTAGAGACTTGCATTCAATCAGTGCAAAGTAAGACAGATGGACTAATGGTTAAGAGAATTATAGAATTGTAGAGTTGGAAGGGATTATAAGGATCATCTAGTCCAACCCTCTGCAGGGTACAGGAGAATCAACTAAACCATGCAGTTGGCTGTCCAGTCTCTTCTTAAATACCTCCAGAGATGGACAGTCCACAACTTCCTTAGGTACACTTCTGTTGTACAATCCTACTGTCAGGAAGTTTTTCCTTATATTTAAATGAAATCTCAGTAGCTAGCTGCAACTTGTATCTGTTATGGCTACATATTATTTTATATAACAGAAATGGTATGCCTCTCCATAGCATTTTGCTGCTGCATTCTTGTACAGGTGACCATTAGCCTTTGGTTAAGTGATCTTTAAGTCTGAACTCACATGACTCTTCTTGTGTGCTTATGGTAGGGCTGAGCATATGTTTTTATTTTACATTTATGCTTTTATATTATATGCAAAAATAAAAGTTCCTGGCATCTCTATTTAAAAAATTCTTTCTGATAGCAGGACTGGGAGAGAACTGGAAAGTAACTGCCAGATTGAATAGACAATAGTGGGACAGGGAGACCAATAGTTTGTTCAGTATATTCATATGTTATAGATTAAGCTGGATTGTCAGCTCACATGAAACTTCTTCGTATTTGAACCATCTTCCTAATGGACTATCAAAGGACTATCCAAGAAATATTTATGAGTAAGGAGTCCATCCTTATCAAAGGATGGACTCCTTACTCCTAAATATTTACTCTCAGGCTACAATGCCCAATCTGATACCCTCCAGATATATAGACCTCTCATAATCTCTAGAGAGCTCTATCTTGGGTGACATGGGATGCAGTCCAACGCATCTGGAGCTTGGCAAGACAGCTCTAGGATATCTAGTACAGTATTTTGTCTGAAAAAGTTCTCACAATATTAGTGTAGTACATTGTCTTCTGAGGTTGTGCCAGCACTTTATTTTAAACACGTATCAATGAATCAAGTCTAAGTTATGTTCAGAATGCAAATCAGTTGCAGACAATGACTGTGGCTTAACTTCTTGGTGGATCAAAATTGCTAAAAGAAGCTGAATCATTCTTTCCAGATGGACTGTACCTTATCTTGGAGACTATGTTTGAGTCACAGTAAGTGACTAACACATGCTGTTGGTTCATGGAAACTCATATTTAGGGGGGAATCCACAATTATGGACATGTGAATTAGTAAATCCTATCCAGTTTATTGTCTGAGTTAACTGACCACAGCTGCAGTTTGATAAAAGGGTTTTGCAACCTTTGCAGGTTTTGTAGACATCTTTCCCCAGATTTAAATATTACGAATAATGGTTCAAGAATCTTTCTTTTAAAAAATGCAAATCACCATACCTTTTGTTCTTTGATACATACAATTCCTGGTGTAAACCCTTTTAACAATACAAAACTGACTTAATATTTTTTAAACCATAACTACCGCATTTGTAGTCTCAGCAAGCAGCTTGGAAGCTAGGCAGAGTTAGATCTAGATAGCACATGAATGGGAATACCAGGCAATTCCAGGGATATAGGTTAGACTTGGAAAACTGAAATATTATTCTAGATGAAGGCAATGGGAAACTACTGCCATACTATTGGTAAGAAAATTAAATATATGGGTCCAGTTAGTTACCAGGAGTATCTTTACCTTTTTACTGTATTAGTACACTACTTTCATCAGTATATCATCTTCTCAGAAATGTGTTTTGTTTTTGTAGATTGCAGGAAAAGATCCATGCTAGCTAGTTTTTTTGTTATATTAGTGTTCATATTGCTATGCAGCTTGGTGAAATGGAACACCCAATTTCACAGAATTTTCCTTCATCCTTTTCCATAATCAGTATTTGTTTAACATAGATTTGTAGACATTTGCTTCCAAATTCACTTGGGTAAAAATTACTTCTTCTGGGCAATTAGCTGCTGGGACTAAGTTTAAATGTTGTACATTATGAATGAAAAATGAAAGGGTAATATGATGCAAACATTTCTGATACAGTGGTATATTTATACTCTCTCCAAGATCAGTAAAATGTATGAACGTAAGAAAGGAGAGGAGGGAAGAGTGAGTATGAAAATAAATCTGTCTAGTTTCTAAAGCACATGGCAGTTCCTAGCTGATGTTTTCTCCTTTCAGAAAAGCTAAATGGGGTTAGTCCACCCAAATATTAGATGGGGGAACTCCCTGAGAATTCTAAAACAGTAAAAAAAAAACCCAGAAGAAAAAGATGGCAAACTATTTCTGTAATATTGCCAAGATAAGTGCATGGATGCAGCCACAAGGAGTTGAGCTGGACTTGAAGGTGCCTTTACCACTTTAGAATGTTTCTAAATTCTGCATATAGATGCTCAAATGTCATCACACATGACATCACATAAATGGTTATTTGTGCCTTTGTTTTTCCCAATGTAACTCAGGAAATTCTATGTATATGTATATAAAATACATGCATACACACAGAGAGAGTGCAGAGCATTATGTAGCATCTGTCTGTAATTTCTTAAAACAGCAACAACTTTTCCTGGGAACACGTGGTTGTCCTCCACAGGTATAATTAAATCCCAGGTAAAGGTGCATTGAGTTAAGGAGTTACAGACCATTATTATGTGCATACCCTGCATACCCAGAAGCATGGTATTGAAGTTCCATGCAGCCATTTACATTCCATGCATGTACATAATGTTACACTGGTGGTAGATGACTTGAGGAAGATGTGAGTAAATTTTGTGCAGAAGCAATACTTAAATAGGGTTGGGTGGGAAAAGAGGAATAAGTGAGGGAAAGACAAACTTTTTCAGGGTATAAGTGTAGTTCTCTGACTCTAATAAAGCCTTCCTATTTATGTAACTTTCCAAGACTACCTATCCATCTAGAGCAGTGTTTCTCAACCTTGGCAACTTTAAGATGTGTGGACTTCAACTCCTAGAATTCCCCAGCCAGCCATGCTTCTGGGAGTTGAAGTCCACACATCTTAAAGTTGTCAAAGTTGAGAAACACTGATCTACAGGCTTTTCTCCTTAACCATTAGGACTCCTTGTCTATTTAAAAGAAAACTGCCTACACAAGGCATGGGAAGTAAGATTATGGATATGAAAAAATGTAGGAATGGCTTGGCATAGCCTTATCTTGACATGCATACACATATTTTATAGTAATATTAAGATTTTTCACGACTACATCTACAGTATGTTAGTTCCTGTTAGTCACCTTATGGTTTTCTCTGTCCTCCATTTATTTCAGCTTCCTTAAAGTTTCCCCTATGTTGAATTTTAGATTATAGTCTCCCCAGGGATATGTTTTCTGCAAGCACTTTGCACACTGATCATATGGAGACAGGTGGGTGTGTAGGTAGACTGGCAGGCCAGTAGAGAGACAATCAAAAGTAAATTTATTCTGGAATTCTTCCTTCAGATTCTTGACCCCTCCTCAAAGTAATATGGTGGCTTTGAAAGGCCAATCATGGCATGATTTAATATTACTGGGTTAATAGAAATGAAAGATAATACCCATATCTATATTTATACATCCCTCACCCCTGCCTCTCTAGCATTGCTCTTTAGTAGTCTTTTACTGCTACAGACCTTGTTCTTGATCTTTCGCCTTACTCTCTTCAGTGCTTTCTCCTCTACTTTAGTCAAAGGAAGCTTGGTTGGGATGGGGTAGCCCTCAGCAATCAGGGTGCGCTTTTCCTCCTCGGTTAGGAGCAGTGGCCCTGAAGTCCCTTGCAGTTTCTGGAAACAAGGACAACAGCAAACCATTTTTCCAAGATATGCTTCATCATCTTACCCCAGTTTTTCTGTGCAAAATAATGCATTGTCAAAGTCTTACTTTGTAACCATGAGAACAGAGGATGTCAAGGAATGAGAAAAAAAGGGAAAGGGGAGGAAATTCCTGTATATTCAAATGCAATGATATTTAAATAATTCCTAAAACCATACAGCTTTAACACCACATTTTAAGCAATGTAGTTATTAAGGAGAGATCAGATGGGTCTCCTGGGCCAGAGAGTTCTTCAGCATAGGTACCATAATCATATGGCTTCATGAATCCTGATTTAGAAGGGCTTCCTCAACTAATCTTGTTTGCATTTTAGTGTTATGTGAGAGGAGATATTTAAGCCCTAAGCCATTTAAGCCTTTAATGATAATGGCTGAAGTGCAGATCTAAAACAACTCAAATGTGTACCAACAGAGTCACACACTCAAAAAATCCAGCTCTAGTCAGAACTTGAAGTGAGTTAAGTGACTTATATGGGGTGAAGTTTTCTGATCAGCTTTCATACACAAGTCCATGAAGTATAGTATATTCTGAAGCAACCTAGCCTCAACAAAACGTAGGTTTATGTATGAACATGGTCAGAATCACCTTTTTCAAAAACCCATGCAGTTGGTGGAGCAGATGAAACTAGGCAGAAGCGTACCTGGTCACAGCTGTTTGACACACAATAAGCATAGTCACATCCAGGACACCCCCAAATTGGACAACTGAATTTAAAACAGATTAAATCCCTACCACAGATCCAGGGGCCCTATAGATCATGAGTGCTTCTACTCAGTAGCTCTTAGAGCAAGGCTTAGGGCCTTTAACCCAGAGGTCCTGTCCAGCCCCTGGCACTATAAACCTAGAGGGCTCCATCCTATCCCCTCCATTCCTCTTCCCTCCAGAAGAGGCCTTCTGAAAATGTGAAGGTAACAGATGCAACTTTAGCCTTGTTCTGCAGTGCATCAGAAGCCTTTTAAAGTTAACAGAAAGTAAATGCACCAATGTCACTGCTTGGGGGACAGAAAGAGAGCAGAAGGAGGGAGAAAAGCTGGCATGGGGATGGATGGGTGAAAAACTAGGACTGGAATTGGGGAAGAGGGTATCTTGAGGGCTTCCTCAGCTTTCATTTAATCAGAATTAAGCTTAAATGTCTATTTTTACTATATTACAGATCTCAAGTTCCCATCCAGAAACTCCATGGATTCCCTAAGCTGAGTTGGAAAAGAAAGGCAAAGCTAAGTATCATTAGCATTTTGATGACAATCAGTTCTACATTTCTGAACAAGCTTTGCTTTCAGGCATATCAGACCCTAATAAATACCTTATGATGGCACCATTTTTATCTTCCTGATTCCTGAAATACTCTTAATTAGTAGCAAATTATGGTTCTGCCAGTGTGTGAATATATGAAGTGATTTCACCTTTTACCCTTCTTCTAGATGTCTAAGACCCATTCTGAATCTCATGCTTTGAGCAAGGAGATGACCACTCATTCTTATTCTTGTCAGAGTACAAGCTATCACATCCCCCTGTTGGACAATTCTCCAGCTGCTCTGTCCTCCTAACTTTCTGTTCCAGTAAGATGATTGCCAATCGCTTTCATTCCTGCAGGTGTGTCATACTGAATATAGGTGTCACTATATTCATGTGTTTGTGTATGCAATGGGATCTGTGGAGGGTGGGGTCAAAATCAGCAAGATGGTAGGCTGGGGCTGGGGCTTGCATCATAATTCTCTATGTCATCTTGCTGATTTTGAACCCCTGTGAACACTGCTATAAGTGTTTATGTGTGTCTATAAATTAAATGTATATATTCCAAGTTAATTTTTTTCTCCTATTGTCCTGTAGTTCTCACTTATTTTCTGGAGATACTATTAGCTGCAGTAGTATAGTGGTTATAACCCATGCTTAACATATAGAACATTGCTGGCTCAAAAGTCAGCAGAAGACTTTTTGTTAAAGTTCTGTTTTTATTTTCCTCAGCTACCGACTTTTCCGATGTGAGTTTTTTTTTCCTTACTAATAAGTCCACTAAGGGACGCGGTGGCGCTGCGGGTTAAACCGCTGAGCTGCCGATCGGAAGGTCGGCGGTTCGAAACCGCGCGACGGGGTGAGCTCCCGTTGCTCGTCCCAGCTCCTGCACACCAAGCAGTTCGAAAACATGCAAATGTGAGTAGATTAATTGGTACCGCTTCGGCGGGAAGGTAACGGCGTTCCGTGAGTCATGCCGGCCACATGACCATGGACGGGTCCTTAGGGACAACGCCGGCTCCAAGGCTTAGAAACGGAGATGAGCACCGCCCCCTAGAGTCGGACACGACTGGACTTTACGTCAAGGGAAACCTTTACCTTTACCTTAATAAGTCCACTGGTGCATGGTGCACCACTGTTAGAAAGCCTAGTGAAAAATTAAATAGCTGAGGAAAAGGAAAATAGTAACTATCTTCCAGACTATTCCAGCACTATTGATAAATTAGGGACTTTGGAATCAGTTGAAGGGTCAGTGTTGTCTCTGTGAAGCCAAAGTGTAGAGCTGGCCTAGAAGAAAACATGCAGTCTGGACAGCAGCACTTGAGGTGACAGAAGCAAGAAAACCAGAAGTTGCATTTGCACTGGGCAGGGGTGAATACAGTATAGAGCAACATTTTCAGTTACTGCCCTCCTAAAATGGTTGCTGGATCATACAGGTGACAGGGCAACCTGGCATTGCAGTTAAGCCCTAACTCTATTCTCTTTGCTTACATGTGGTGCTGTGAGAAGTGGAGAAGAAGAGATTGCTGTAGAAGACCGAGCAGTGGGGCGGGCTGGGCTGGAGGGAGGCAGAGATCTTGGGCTCTGAGATCCATCACTGTCACTGCCATGGCTGCTGGGAGGTGTTGGTGGCATCTGCACCAAGTCATCTAAGGCAGAAAAATATAGAAGACAGGTTAACAGCAGACACAGATTGGCTCATGGATAACAGTAGAAAAAAATTGCTTGGCGAAAGAAGGCTATAAATCTAACCAGTTCCAGTCAGTTTGAACTGCAATCTGAACCTTCACCAGTTGCACCATATTTATGAGAGGCAGTCTGCTCTTTGGGAAATGACAGAAACAAAACAGGAGTTCTACCTTCTCTTCATCATTTGTTAACATCTCATCATCCTTACTTAGCAGTAGGTGTCATGTTCACTGTTTCAATGTGCACTGTACATCGTAACGTTTCACATGCCATGGCACTGACGCACGTTTCTGTTTGGGAGGGAGCTGCTGTGAAACCTTGTACCAAGCTCTGTATCTGTGTTCATTACAATGGAATGTGTTTGGGTTATGTGCTCTGTTCAAGGGCTTTTCCCGCAGACCATCAGAAGCCGTTAGGAGCACCTGGGATTGTGAACTTGGGACGATTCTATGGGGGGAGGGATCTCATTTGCACTGAGGGTTTTTAGTTTGCATTTGGCGCTCTTTTATCATTCTCAGCTTTCTTTGTGATCCTGCATACTATTCTTTAATAAATCAGATATCTTTGAATTCCTGCTCATGAGTTTGAGAGTGTTTTAGAATAGGCAATCGTTACATAAAGCTGAGAATCACCAAAGTTGTACCGTTAGCTCCTACCAAGATTAGTTTCTTGTGAGGGAAAATAGTTAACGATGGCCGAGTCCAAGCTCACGACTGGGGGACTTGAGGAGCCGGCTAGCATGATGCCCGAGTCAACGGTCAAGAGCGGAGAACTGAGCCTCACCCCAGAACCTTCAGATTTCTGGCAGGATTCGAGTTCCATCCCTGAGGTGGAGGAATCTGATGATGGAGGAGAACCAGAGTAACCGGCACCCAGCGAATCGCCCACAGAGTTGATCACCTGGGATGAAATGGGAGAACCCCAGCCAGGGACATCCCAGGCATCCTGGAAGTATCGGTTCCCGCTGACCCCAGATGTAGAATCTACCATGGTATCAACAGAGAGACAGCCTAACGTGAGGGAGGGAGGAATCTCAAACCCCTGAAAGGCTAAGAGTGGTGGAGGCCAAAATAGAATCGATGGAGTACATGTTAAGAAATCTGTCTCTATCATTGGGGGGTCAGGGGAGGCGCGAAGGAGATCCCAGCTTCATGCAACCATCCCCCGTCCTCCCACCCAGACCGCCGGCGGAGAGGGGCTGGAGATGGCTCCGGGATGAATCTCCACCCCGCAGGGCTCAACCACCAGTGTCCCCACCCTGAAGAGGGAGAACTACTGTAACCTGGGGCCCAACCACTCAAGCAGCCACCGATTCCGCTCCAACAGGAATAGGGGTGAGAGACTTTTCTGTCAAGTTTGATGGGGATCCAACCAAGTTATCTTTCTTTCTGACTAAAAGTTACATGAGGCAGTTTGGAGCATACTTCCCTTCTGAAGAGGCTAAGATAACTGCCATTGCCACCAAGTTGAAGGGCCGAGTGGCTGACTGGTATGTTCAATTAAGTGAGGCTGACTCCCCTGAACTTGAGTATTTCGAGGACTTCATGTGGGCATTAAAGCTGCATTTTGAGGATCCTCTGGCCAAGGCAAGAGCTAAGAAAGCACTGAAGGATCTAACCCAGGGCCAGCTGTCTGTAGCTGATTACGCCCTGGAGTTTAAGGCTTTAGCTGGGAAAATCCCCGACTGGTCTCAGTCAACCTTAATAGAACGGTTTAAAGAGGGACTCAACCAGGACGTCCTATGGTGGGCGTTGTGTAGAGACGACCCAGAGTCATTGTACGAATGGATCTGTCTGGCCGGCAAGGCTGAGCATGCCCAGCATACCTTCATGCAAACCAGATGACCTGAAAAACCACCAGCCACCATGAGGGGACCCCGAAATGCTGCAACTGCTGCCCGGCCAGGCTATAGAGCCTGGGAAGAGGAGAGAGATCAGCGCTATGCGAGGGGTCAGTGTCTCCGATGCAGAAAGGAAGGGCATCGAGCAGCTGATTGCTCAAAAGCCAAGGCTGGAGATCGAGCGGGCAAGCTGCCGGACAAATCACTGCCCCCCTCGTGGCGGATGACAGCAGCCAAGGGTGCAGCCGACGCTGAGGAAGTATTCTACTTCCTGGGAGAGGCTGAAGATGACTCTAAGGAGCCAGCGGGAAACGCCGGCCACCTGCCATGAAGAGCGCCTGCGGGCAGGTGGGGGAGGATGGGCGTGAGGATGCTATGGTGAGTGCTGACTGTCCCACTTTAGCAGTAAAAGTGAAAGTGGGCTCCCGCACAAAGACTACAGAAGTCTGAGCTTTAGTTGACTCTGGGTGTTCCAGGTGTCTAATTCACCCTGATCTGGTTGCTGCTTTGGACCTGCCTAGCTTCCCCCTCCAGCAGCCTTTGATCTTCACACAGTTGGATGGTTCAATGGAGGGGGGCGGCGGCAACCCATTTCACTGGAACTGTCGCAATGCAAATGGGAAGCCACCGTGAGACTTTAAAATTCGTAGTGGCACCTGTTGGCAATCCCTTGGTAATTCTGGGGATCCCCTGGTTGACCTATTGAAGCCCATATGTAAACTGGGAACACAGAACTATGACTTTTAAGGATGGGTTTTACCAAGCTCCTACAGCGGAGAGAGCTTCACGTGCGGGAGTTGGAAGGGCTGCAATCGCCATGCCGCGCCCTAGCTTGGCACATTTAGAGGGCTTGCCTGATTGATACCAAGACTTTGCAGACATTTTTGGGGAAATGGAAGCAGATCAGCTACCCCCCCCATCGGAAAACTGACTGTGCAATAGAGTTGGTTCCCAACGCTCAATTGCCCAAGCCAAAAATTTATCCAATGACTCAGAAGGAGCTTGAGGCATTATGGGACTTTATTGACAAAAATCTGTCAAGGGGGTTTATTGAACCTGCAAATTCCCCAGTTGGGGCCCCTGTGCTATTCTGGGAAAAGAAAGATGGCAGGCTTCGACTCTGTATGGATTATTGGGGGTTAAATTCTGTCTCAATTTGCAACAAGTACCCTCTTCCGCTCATGAAGGACATGTTAGCTCACTTGTCTAAAGGCAAGATTTTCTCCAAGCTCGATCTTCTTGAAGCCTATTTCCGCATCCGCATACGAGCTGGAGATGACTGGAAAACCGCTTTTAATTGCCCACTGGGTTCATTTCAGTACAAAGTCCTCCCTTTTGGGTTGGCAGGGGCGCCCGGAGTCTTCATGCAATTGATTAATGAAGTATTACATGATCATTTGTTTAAAGGGGTCCTGGTTTATTTAGATGATGTTCTCATTTACACTGAAACCGAGGAGGAACACAAACGCCTCCTCAGACAGGTGTTAGAGATGCCAAACTTTATGCCAAGCTTTCCAAATGTGAGTTTCACAAGACCCAACTTGACTATCTGGGCTATAGGGTGTCTGACAAGGGCATTGAAATGGACCCTGAAAAAATTCAGGCGATTTTAAGTTGGGAACGTCCCCGCACCCGGAGGCAATTGCAAAGTTTCCTTGGGCTCAGTAATTACTATCGCCAATTTATCCAGGGGTTCGCTGAGATTCCTTTGCCCCTCACTGATTTACTCCGTACCAAGGGCTTGGGGGAGACACGCAAAGTAAAAAACCCTGGGGCAGTGCTGAATTGGACGCCTGAATGCCAGGCAGCATTTGAGAAGTTGAAAACCCTCTTCACTGCTGAGCCTATTCTACAGCACCCCGATCCTGAACGCCCCTTTGTGGTCCAAGTTGATGCTTCTGACTCCTCAGTTGGGACTATATTGTTACAGAGAGATTCTGAAAATCACTTAAAACCCTGTACTTATCTGTCCAGAAAATTTTCTGAAACCGAACGCTGGTGGCATGTTTGGGAAAAGGAGGCTTTTGCTGTAAAAGCTGCTTTGGAGGCCTGGTGTCACCTCCTGGAAGGTGCTAAATGCCCTTTCGAGGTTTGGACCGATCACAGGAATTTGGAAGCCCTCCGCACCCCCCGGCGTCTCAGTCCTAAACAAATTTGCTGGGCTCAATTTTTCATTCGCTTTCACTTCCAGTTAAAATTTATTCTGGGAAAGAAAAACTTTCTGGCCGATGCTTTGTCAACATTTACCTCAGGACCTTGACCACATGGCGTATGTGGTTGGGACTGTTCTCACTGAACCACAACTAGGCTTAGCTGCTGTCACTCAGAGCCAGACCCGTGCGCAGGCAACCCCGCCCCCAGCCCAGTCTGGGAAGCGGAAAGTGCAAGTTCCTTGCCAGTTACAGAAGGACTTTCTCCAGGCGCTGAAATCTGACACTTGGTTGCTAGCTAATAAAGACACTGTTTCTTTTGAAAACGGTCTGGCATGGGTGCAACACCGCCTTTATGCACCCGAAACTTTAAGACCTGACATTTTACAGCGTTCCCATGATGATAAACTTGCTGGGCATTTTGGTTTTGTTAAAACATTGCATTTGGTTCGTCGTCAATTCTGGTGGCCTACCTTGAGACACGATGTAAAAGACTATGTGGCTTCCTGTCCTGTTTGTGCAATGTCAAAACATAAGGGGGGGAAACCACAGGGGCTTCTGCAGCCTGTGGCCAGCCTGTCCCGTCCCTGGGCTGAGATTTCTATGGATTTTATTGTAGATCTTCCTCCCAGTCAGAAGAAAACTGTCATTTGGGTTGTAAAAGATTTTTTTTCCAAACATTTCATTCCATGTGCATCCATCCCATCTGCCCCGCAATTGGTGCGCCTATTTCTCATCCACATCTACCGTCTCCACGGTAGCCCCTCCCGTTCGATCAGTGACCGCGGGACACAGTTTACTTCCCAGTGTTGGAAATCATTTTTAAAATTGATTGACACCAAACAGGTGCTGTCCACCTCATCCCATCCTGAGACTGATGGATCTACTGAGATTTTAAACTCCACCCTTGAACAATTTCTTAGAGCATACATTAACTACCATCAGGACAATTGGGTGGAGTTGCTGCCTTTTGCTGAAGTGGCTTACAACAATGCTGTCCATCAAAGTACCGGGCAAACCCCTTTTCGTGTGGTTTCTGGTC
This sequence comes from Candoia aspera, assembly GCF_035149785.1. Taxonomy (NCBI): domain Eukaryota; kingdom Metazoa; phylum Chordata; class Lepidosauria; order Squamata; family Candoiidae; genus Candoia; species Candoia aspera. The sequence continues at coordinate 271,347,478 of NC_086153.1, read as the reverse complement.
ATGACTTTGTTCCCATCCCTGAACTGCCACAACCCCCTTCCCAAACATGTTCTGCCTCTGACTGGGCTGTTAAGCTGGCTGATTCCTGGCTGGTGATTCAACAAGCTTTGGCTGATGCCCAGGCTGCTTATAAGTTTCAAGCTGATAAGCATCATTCCTTACAACACGACTTCGAAGTTGGGGATCACGTGTATCTATCTACCAAATTTATCAAGTCACCACAACCCTCTAGAAAGCTTGCTCCCAAGTTCATTGGTCCTTTCCCTATTGTTGGTCTTATCAATCCAGTTACTGTTAAATTGGACCTGCCTCACAATTTGAAATGCTTGCACCCTGTTTTCCATTGCAGCTTGCTCAAGCCTGTCCACTACTCTTCCTGCTGGCATCCCCAACCTCCTCCTCCTGCTCCGATCATGATTGACAGCCAACAGCACTTTGAGGTCAAGGAGGTCGTTGATTCTCGCAAGCTTCGCGGCACCCTCCAGTATCTGGTCCGATGGAAACATTTTCCTCATCCTGAATGGGTGTCTGCTCGCCACGTTAATGCTCCTGATTTAATTCTCCGTTTCCACTTGGCTTACCCTTTGAAGCCTGCTGCTTAGTGTTTTCTTTCTTTTGGGGGGGCAGTATGTCATGTTCACTGTTTCAATGTGCACTGTACATTGTAATGTTTCACATGCCATGGCGCTGACACGTGTTTCTGTTGGAAGGGAGCTGCTGTGAAACCTTGTACCAAGCTCTGTATCTATGTTCATTACAATGGAATGTGTTTGGGTTATGTGCTCTGTTCAAGGGCTTTTCCCGCAGACAGGAAGCCGTTAGGAGCACCTGGAATTGTGAACTTGGGAAGATTCTATGGGGGGAGGGATCTCATTTGCACCGAGGGTTTTTAGTTTGCGTTTGGCGCACTTTTATCATTCTCAGCTTTCTTTGTGATCCTGCATACTATTCTTTAATAAATCAGATATCTTTGAATTCCTGCTCATGAGTCTGAGAGTGTTTTAGAATAGGCAATCATTACAGTAGGCTTACTATTTTCTTATTTTGATCCTATGTGAAAAAGGCCTACCTCAGCTGCATAACAAATGCTCCAGGACAAGTGGGAACTTGCCTCCAGGTTTAAGATGCTTTCAGATCTTGGGACTGAAAAGGGTATAAGTGACTTATCAAAGAGCCTTATGGGGCTGTTCACAGGCCAGTACTTGGGCATCCATAGGGAAGGACTCAAAAAAATCAAGATGGCAGGCACAACTGTAGGTTTGAGGTCCTGACCCTTTTGAACATGTGTTGTGTGGGTCACATATACACAAAAAGAGGGCAGGGCTTCAATTACATGGTCACATCCACTATCTTCACTTTTTTTACCCTTACCCCCACAGATACCCCCACCAATACTGCGTGAGTGCTTGCTTCTTTGATTTCATTTACTGAGCCTTGCCTATGGCTAAGATAAAATCAGTGAAATCAAGCTGATTTCCTTGTTTCTTCCTCTACCTTCTAAAAGAGGAAATTGTCCCAGAGAATATCAGGAATTAAAGAGTCTGAAGCTTAAGTGGAGTTTACCTCACAATAGATAACAAGGCAGATGGAGCTATCAATCACCGCTAATTCTTGCATTCATGAGATATCTACAGTTTCTTTCAGGAAAGCATGATCAGCCACATCCTGTCCTAGGTCTGTTAGCATGTGATAGACATTGACCCCAATCTTGTGTGTCTGTCTCTCTCCCCACCTCCTTTTCTTTCATCTACATCTCCACGTGGTCTCCATGGAGCTACCTTGTACACTTTCTTGAATTTATGTGCAGGTGTATACCGAGAATATTACCACTGCTGCATCTATTTGGTTCTGAATAAGTTACATCCGTCAGTTGCTAGATTCCAATCATGGGAGTTGTCCCACAAGTCTTTTGGAACAAGTTCTCCTGTGTCATTTGCCAGAACCTGGATTTGCTAACTGCTGGCTCTCCCATGAATCCTCTAAATTTCCTGGGCTGCTGACAGAAGATGGTGCTCTTGCTAATGGTTATGTTATAAAGAAAGCCTGTTCTGTTGGGATACATTACGAGCCAAACATTCGAGAGAGCCTAATATTTTCTGTAAATTATTGTTTGCTTACTTGAATATGAATTTCCAGTACTTAGGAAGGACATTACATTTTTAAAGTAAATAAATAAATGTGCTCATTTGGCTAAACAGGTCCCTCTATGCAGTGTTAGTGACTGCCAAGCAGAATTCTTGTTATCATTATCTTTCTGGAAATAAAGCTAAGATCTTTTACCAAGCACATTAAAAACTGGCAGCATTTGCTAATACCCTTCCAATGACATGCAGCTAATGTCTCTAATCCAAAAAAGCCAGATAAATGTCGGCTAGGTTTCAAATAAGACTACTGAAGCTGGGCAAGGTTTTACTGTCTTCATTTAGAACTCTGCCTTCTTTAAAACTTAACTTTTGTAAGGTGCTCAGCTATTCTAGTGATGGGTGTGATATGAAGAGTGTCACTTAAGGAAATACGTCTCAAAGTCTAATTATTGCAGATTACCCCAATGTTTTACCTTCTAAAGGTGTTAAGATGATGGACATCTGGTGGACCCAAGAAAAAACCCTCACCTTTAAAAATTACAGGAAATGTAGATTTATTTTTTAAAAAACAAAAAATAACAATCTACTGATTCTCACTCCAGAAAGGCTGGCAATTTGAGCTTTTAAGCCAGCTTTCCAAAACTGCAGGTCCTCAAGGCTTGCATTTCACAGGTACATCACTTAGGCCAGACATAACATTGGTGAAAGAAAAGGATATAATTAAAACACATAGTCTGCACTGTAAAATGAAATCCAGAAAATGGAATTTGTCCCAATCAAATCGCTATGAACATCAACTCTTTTAAAAACTGTTCCTTGCATTCTGTTAATTAACTGTTTATAATGATAGGGCAGATACATGCTCCTGCTCAATTTTGAAATTTGGAGTTAATAACACTAATGTCTAATAGATAGTATGTAAATCCTGATAGCTGCTGTTGGATTGATTTGCATTTTATCTTCCAGAAATGCATGCAAATATGAGATAAAAGAAGATTAGAAGTGAATCCTATATTCCCACTGCTAATGTCACTATCCTCACAATGCCCATCACACACTAGTAGTAACCCATTTCAAAGAGACAGATCTAGGTGCTGGTCGCTACCTATAAAGCCCTACGTGGCATAGGGCCTGGTTACTTGAGGAATTGTCTGTCTCCCATAGTATCTGCCTGGTCAATTTGATTTTGCAAGGTTGGCATGCTCTGGGTTCCTTCAATTAAACAGAGTCATCTACTGGGACCCCAGAAGTACCCCTTCTCTGTAGCATTGCCTGCCTCCTGGAATGAGCTTCCTCCCAAGATCTGGATGGCTCCCACTCTGCGGTTGATCAGAAGAGCTGTGAAGATCTGGCTCTTCACCCAGGCCTTTGGCGAGGGAGAGTGAGACACCTCACTTCATTCCATCTGGTCTGTCACAGCTGCCATCTTTTATCTTTATCTTTTATTGATTTTATTGTAATTTCTTTGTTTGATTGTTGTGAGCTGCCCAGAGTTTTTGAGAGTGGGGCAGCATACAAGTTTAATTCATTACCATCATCATCATCATCATATCTGGAAGTTTACCCTAATGGCAAAAAAGGAGGATGATCTGGAAAAATAGTAGCAGATATGAAACTGGAGAGCATTGAAATCTCAGCAAGAGAGCCAATTTTCTCACCTGTTGGCACATTTAAAAATTGGTTCACTTCTCTGGGTTCAGCTTTGATTACAGGTTGGGTAGTCATTTCTGTAGGAGCCTGTAAAACAATAGAGAAAGTACTTTAGTTAAAGACTTTTTGCATTTCTTGCCTTGAAGAATCATGGATTTCCCTACAAGATCACATCATTTGCAAGGACTTAATGCATTTTTGTATCTTGCCATTTGCTTCTGGAGCCAGGCTACATACATCTCAGGTTTATCCTGAGACAATAGGTCTCCATACAAGGATGGTGGGACCTTCACCCTTCTAGAGATCACCTACCCTCTATTGTTACTATTCACCTGCATATTATGGTATGTAGAGGTGGGCTTATTTTTTTTTTTCCCGTGAGTGGCATTAACTTATCCACATTGCATGATAGATAGAAAAGAATCCTGAAGGAATTTGATTTTGGGTGCTTTGGGATTCGGACTAGTAGCCCTGCAAATCAGGTGCTGATAATCTGCTCCTTGCACCAACTGGGCCTCTGGTCAGAAGAGAAAGCTGCAAGCAGCCTAAGTTGGCAATAGAACACACCAAAATATTCTGGTGTATCAAGGGTCATTGAATCCTGTGCCATTGCCTGAAATGTACAGAGTGTGTTATAACCTCTCAGTATGGACAACATGTCACTGAAGGAAACTAGTAAAGTATCCATTTATACTTCCACAATGGGACCTTGTCTGCCTCCTGTTTCTTCTGCTTAAGCATTTGCCATTTCTCCAGACATTGGTCACCTTATAAATTGGGTAGCCTTTGTACATTGTCTGTGCAGAGCCTGTGCTCTTCTATTGAATCATGGCAGTTCCCAGATACATGCATACATGCTATGGTGCAAAAGCTGCAGCTTAGTTATGGCTAAACCAACAGAGATAAAAACTGTGGTGAATACCAACATGCCTAGTGATTGCAGCCACTATTTTTGTAGGGTTCTTTTTCTGGTCATCCTTTTTTATCAACTTGCATACTAAAGATTGATCCCATATGGGCATATGTTTCCCATATGGAAAACATCCAAATTTGTTTGCTTGTTTCCAGAGAAGATACAATAAAAAAAAGAGAGCATTTGGGCAAAGAAAAGTGAGCATCGTGCACATGTGATAAAGAAGTGCATTGCAGAGACAGCATTTCCATAACTGACAGTCATTTTTGCCATTACCTCCTTCCTGTCCCTAAAAAGGTCCCCTTATCCAGATTCAGTTCTTTGATTTGTTGCAATTTGCATAGGATTCATTTGCAAAAACTTTGGTGATACAGAATACTCTCTACTGTTCACTGGACTTTCTGCAGGGCCATTTAACAGCTGTTTCTGATCGAAGGAGATGAAGAATTAACATTAATTCCCAGCTGCACCAGTGTGATCTTCTCTTACCAGCCTTCTTTTTCCACCAAATGCCAGAGATTTTTTTGTTTTCATTAAACAGATATATTTCACACTGTCTCAGACTGTAAACACAGCCTGGCAAAAGAAGTTAATATGGTTGTCAAACACACACCACATGGATCTGCATTTGGAAATCCAGGGAGTTCAAAGTTAAAGCAACAGAGGAAGATTTGTGTACAAGTTTGATTTGAATGGTGGCCTTGTTTTTATCCTCTTACTTTTATCCACAGTAAGTAACAGGAAGATAACCCACAATTGAGTTTAAATGAAGGGAGTTCTCTTACTTCACAGGGGAAAGAAAGAAGGCTGTAAAAATAAATGAGAGACTGACTCTAAATCTCATCTTTCAAAGTGCAGAACAGGTGATTTTATTGAGTTTTACACACCATTCATTTTCTCAACCCTCTAGGCCACATCTGATCACATATACCCTTTGAAAATAACCCCATGGCAGTGAAATACAGTGGGAAAAAATTACTACCATATCCTTCAGGACATTCCTTGAAACATCACTAATTTATGCAAATATAAATTGAAGTTATTTTGAGGAGAGGGATGTTGTACTGTATGATTTGGGAGCAAGGAACAAGGGAGGGTATTTGGCACTCTGAGTCAGAAGTTCTCAGATGCCTCTAGTTGACACCCCACAGACGTTTGCTGTTCCATTGGTCTTCCCAATAGCAATGGTCAGTAGAAGGGGGGAGGCTGTGCCATGCCTATTGGAGGTACTCAGTATGCCTCTGACCACCATAGTGAAACTGGTGGAAGAGGGAAAAGCAACAAAAAGGAGGGAAGAAACTGGGAAAGAGGTTGAAAAGACATCATGAGTTGAATCTGGCCCAGGGACTATTGATTCCTCATCTTGCAACATATATTGCCGCTTTCCCCAAATTGGTATTTTACAGATGTGCTGGACTATAAGTTTCTAACACTTGATAGCTATTCTGGGAGTTATAAAAGACTTCACATTGACAAGGTTGCTACACTTTACAGTATATACAGTAAGCTGGTGAACCTTAACAGTCCAACAGATGCAACGGCTTCTAGGAGGAAAGCAACCTATAAGAAGACCAACTCAATATGTCTAAACCAAAACTTGATTTGTTTAAACTTTGGCATCTCCATTTCAGCTTCTTGAATACTATCCTGGATTTATGATCTTTGAAAAGCATCTTTGAAATGTCATCAGCAATAAAAATTGTATTTTTATGAAACAACAAAAGAGAAGTTGTTCAGTAGAAAATACCTCTTCTTCTGCAAAATCACTAGCAAAGGATGAAAAGGTTAATGCAGTCATCCATGTTAATGTTTCCTACTACAGATTAAGGTTGCTATAGTAACTAATCATTTTGGCCGGGTGAAGAGGTTGAATTTAATTGTCTCCTTTTCACGTGCTTGATGGCTGCATCACCTGGGGGGGAGGAATCTGCCCAGACTTGTTTTTAGTTCCTCTTTCCTTTCGTGCAGACATGTAGAGAGTCAAGCTGCTCTCACTGAGAGCCCAAGACTTTTAAATATGTTTTGCTTTTGTTTTGCTTTCTGTAAATACATTATTTTTATAGAAATGCCTGGTGTGTGTGACTTTTCTGATCTCTCCTGGGCCAAAGGCTTTCCCAGCAATCTGCCAACAATCCAGATGTATTGAACAATAACTCCCAATATTCCCATTGTGCCTCGTGGTGATGGGAATTGGTCAAATATATAATTGCAGAAGGCTGGACTAGTACATTAGAAGTTTTGTCTCTTCTGGGAAATTGGTCACCTTGTAATTATTAAATTTATTCCATTTCGGAATAGAAAAAATTGAGTTCTCCATCATCCAGGTGATTTCCATTATTTGTAGACAAAACAGTTATAAGCTAGAAACAAATGGGATGGTTAACCACTAGGAACTTTTGCAGGAGTTTCACTTTATAGTTTCTATTTTGGCTGTATTTTTGCATTTATGCTGATCATAACAATCCTGTCCACTGTTTGGACTAGCAACCCTAATGAAGTTCAATGCAGTTCCCATAAAGTTTGCCATTTCTGAATCAGCATCCAAAGCACCTTGTCCAATTATGCTTCAACTGTCCACTTTCCCCTCTGCTATGTCACTTTTTAAAATGTGGTTATTTCAAATCAGCAGTGATTAAAATAAGGAACAACTAGCCATTATTTTTATATTTTACCTTCCATCTTGTAGTAGCCCTTCCACTTAGAATGAAAGACTGAAGAAATTGCCAGAAATGCCAAGTTCTGAAGTCCTGATGCTCTGATTGTCCCAGATATTCTTGGCTCAATGAACTCACCTCTTTGGGGGCTGGCAACCTTTGCAGTGGGTTAAGATTCATCATGGGAACTGCATGAGCTGGCAGCTGAGTCTCAGGTACTTCTGGCACCATGTTCTGCTCCTGCTTCACCATGATGGAACATAGCTTGTGCTGGAGGGACCACATACCATTTTCCAATTCTGGGAACAGAAGCACATCACCGTCAGGTTGTACTTGCTCTGTGATGAGAAGCACTGTACCACATAATGGGGTGCATCCTCTTCCATGGCAGAAGAAAACCTGAAGGAACAGGGATCTTACAACTAGTTAAGCACCACAATAAGCTTTGTTGTTTCAGAACAAAAAAGATATTCTATTAAACTCTAATGTAGAGATATGCAACAACTTCCAGGCTGAAGCCTGCACTAAACCTTTGGTATAGGTGCCAGGAGTACACTCCAAAGACAAGTAGTTTTGGAAATGAATCTTAATTTCATTTGACATAAGCAGTTATTTGAACATTTCCTACCTGTCACAATAAAAATGACAATTTTGTAACGCCTTTTGGAGGTTTCTGAGATCACACCAAAGGTTTGAGGGGGAGAACATGGAGCCCCCTGACTTCAGGTTGTGCTCCTCTACTCTAAAAAACATTTCTTCTCAAGAACAAAATTGTGACTAACTTTTGGTTAATAATTGGTTCAAGTTAGTGTATCTGAACTGCACATGTCCTTCCATGCTTGAGGTAGGATTTCTTACATAATTCCTCCCCCCTCTGATTTCTAAATCAGGAAGCCAATAACTCCAAATGCCATGTCCTTAATGGACAATGTTCAGTGTAATTATATTGGAAACTTGATGCAGCCCAATAGTGATGATCAGAGACACTGAAGACCTTAAGAAAGACAGGAAATTAATTGGTGTGCTAAGGAATACAGTCAGCATATATTGTGCCAGATTCTGTTGAAAAGTTAATTTCTGTGAAATTAAAAAAGAACCAGGTCTGGCTCAAAGGTTTATGGTGCCCCTAGGCCACATTGATTGAAGATGCCACCTCCCACCAATGCAAAGATCTGCATTTTTAGAATGATTTGGAAGGAGGGGCAGCATTGGTGCCTAAGGTTTGTCGTCCCAGGCCAGTGCCTACTCAGCCTTAGCCTAAAGCTGGCCCCTGGACTTGTGATGTATTAAAGACTAACTAACTATGACCTCAGCTTTCATTAGCTAGTTCCTATATCAGCCTGACTATCTTGGCTAAGGATAATGGGCAATAGTCCAACAGACTGAAAGGATGGCAGATTATGGATACTGTCCAATGTGATGAATTATCATCTTGCTCACAAAAGTCTTATTCTACAATAAATTTGAGTCTTTAATATCCTGCTGGTCTTTGTGTTATAACTAATGGACATGGCTACTCTTCTAAAATTTGCAAAACTAATGCTTAGTGTGATATTGAACACTGTAATATATTGTTATTATTATTGTTATATTTATTGGCCACCCATTTCCAGTGGACTCTGGGTGGTGCACAAAACTAAAAGAGACAATTAAAAATATTAAATCAACAGACAGCCCAGACTAACATGCTTTAGTAACAAAACCCACAAAACAAAACAAGGGCCTTTAAACAAATAACAAACATCAGTCCCAGGCCTGGGACCAAAGCCAGGTTTTCAAAGCTTTTCGGAACCCGAGGAAAGGGTGCCGTCCTTATCTCTGGGGGGATGCTGTTCCAGAGGGTGGAGGCTGCAGCAGAGAAGGCATGCTTCCCTGGTCCCACAAGATGACAACATTTAATAGAGGCAACCTGGAGCACATCCACTCTGCTGGAACATACCGGGTGGGCAGAAATGATTGGAAATAAGCTGTCCCTTCCAGGCCCTATGCCATATAAGTGCACACTGAGTTGCACTCAGAAGCCAACTGGCAGCCAATGCAGCTTGCATTGCAGTGGTGACACATGGGCACACCAAGAGGCTCCTGTTACTGCTTGCACTGCTGCATTTGGAACCAGCTGTAGCTTCTGGGTGGTCTTCAAGGGCAGCCCCATATAGAACACATTGCAATGATCCAATTGTAAGGTAACCAGGGCATGAATGACTATCTGAAGGGCCTTCCAATCGAGGAAAGGGTGCAACTGGCACACAGGATGGACCAGTGCAAAGCCCCTCCTGGCCACAGCTGCCACCTGTTCTTTGAGCAGTAGATGCGAGTCCAGAAGGACCCCCAAGTTGTGCACCAGTCTTGACTGGGGAAGTGCAGCCCCATCCAAGACCAAAGATGGTGACATTCCTGACCCAGGGGCCCTAACAGCCAGAGTCACTCATTCTTGTTAGGATTGAGTTGAAGTCTGTTCTGCCCCATCCAGTCCTGAACAGCTTCCAGACACTGGGTCAATACATTGAAACTTCACCTGTGCTGCTTGGGGTGGAGACATAAAGCTGGATATCATCAGCATACTGATGATACCTCACCCAAATTGGTGGATAACCTCACTCAGTGGTTTCATGTAGATGTTGAATAGGATAGGGAAGAGTGTCGAGCCCTGAGGCAACCTACACATGAGGGGGTGTAGACGCAATCTCCCTCCCCCTGAACACTTACTGGAATGGACCGCTGAGAAAGGAGGTGAATCAATGAAGCACAGAGCCTTCCATTCCTAATCCCTACAGCCAGTCCAGAAGGATACAGTGGTTGACAGTATCAAAAGCCGCAGAGAGATCTAGAAGCACTAGGATAGATGCACCACACCCATCCCGGCTTTGCCAAAGGTCATTGACAAGTGTGACTAACACTGTCTCTGTACTGTACCCTGGCCTCAAGCCAGACTGAAACAGGTGGAGATAATCTGTTTCCTCCAAGATCCTCTGTAGCTATCGTCCAACCACCTTTTCCATAACCTTTGCCAGAAAGGGAAGATTGGAAATTGACTGATAATTCTCCAGCAGGGAAGGGTCCAGTGATGACCTCTTGAGGAGGGGGCATACCACCACCTCTTTCAAGGCTGGTGGGGCCACCCCCTCTCAAAGAGGCAGAAACCACTGCATGAACCCATCCTGTGGTCACCTCCCAGACTGGTTTAATAACCCAGGAGGGGCCAGGACTTAACAAACAGATGTCTGGACTAACAGACAAAAGGACCTTGTCCACTTCCTTGGGCATAACAAATTCAGTCCAGATAACATCACAAGACTATTCCCTGGGCAACTCATTAGGACTTGCCCAGTCGGAGTCCAACTCCAAGCAAATCTGAGCAACTTTGTCTGCCAGATAGCATGACTATTCTTTACCATGGCCCTGGAGATGATCCTGTGGCCCAAGTACCCCTAATAAGGAGCAGGTCACCCTAAACAGGGCTTTTTGTTGTTTATTCGTTCAGTTGCTTCCAACTCTTCGTGACTTCATGGACCAGCCCACGCCAGAGCTTCTACCAGGCGGCTATTGGCAGATGCAATATGGGTGGAGAAATAATTATGTTTCACTACCCTTATTGCCACAATGTAGGCCCAAATATGGGCTCTTACTTGTGTTCAGTCAGATTTGCTCTTCCTCCAACGGCACTTGAAACGTTGCTTCTGGTGTCTCATCTCTCAGAACTCTTCAGAAAATCAAGGAGCAACCCAAGATTGGTGCATAGATAGAGGCTGCATAGGAGCAATCTGGTCCAAGGCCTCCATCACATGCCGTCAGCCATCCCAGGTAAACCAGACAGGAAACACGACCAGACAAGCTACTTCCACTTTATTGTTAGGCTACATTAACAGAACCTTGCAAGTCTGAAAGTACAAATCTCCCACCATCCCTTTTTAATGCCTGCCAAGTTAGGGCGGATCCTTTCTAAGTTTCTTTCTCTGCCCATTACTCAGTTGTGGACTCCTTCCCCATTTATCTGATCATTCCCTAGGAGGCATTTCTCTCCCTCCCCCCCACCCCCATTTTCCAAGGTTATTCTCACATTTCATTAACATGTGCCTATTCCAGACTGCAACCACGATCTTGGCTGAAGTGCCTGATGGGTCCTCGGGAAAAAACCCAAGCTCCCTATGGAACCCAACGGGGTCCATCAGTCACCTGGGGCAGGCCAGTTGAACAGGCCTTCTCTCCCTGTGGGAGGCAAAAAACAGATCTAGCGTGCAACTCATGCATCAGGCCTTCTATCATGTGGGACAGGTCCATGGTTGCCATGAAGGGCATGAACTCCTGAACCACCCCGGACTCAACTTTGCCAGGTGGCAGGTTAAGCTCCCAAAGGACCATCAGCCTCAGAACTCCACTGCCAACCCGGCAATGGAATGCAATGCTCAAGCAGGGATGATGCTGGGTAGGGAGGGCGGTACACCACCAATAATCCCAACTGTTCCTTAAAGCCTAATTTAAGCCAGAGTCTCACATCCATTTATCTGCACAGCAGAGCCTCTAAGAGCCCTCAGTGACTCGCTGATGACAATAGCATCCCCCCCCCCAAGGTCACCTAATGACCATTCGTTTAGCAACCATTTGAAGTCACGACAGTGCTGAATGAATGGTGGTTATGGCTAGTCCTCGCACTTACGACCGTCACAGCATCCCCACAGTCACATGATCAAAATTCAGGCACTTGGCAACTGGCATGTATTTATTTATTTATTTATTTATTTTTCAAATTTAGCCACTGCCCATCTCCCCCAAAAGAGGGATGGTTGCAGCATCCTGGGATCACATGCTTGCCATTTGTGACCTTCCCAGCCGGTTCCCAATAAGCAAAATCAATGGAGAAGTGCACGATTCATTTAATGACCATGTGGTTCACTTAATGACCACATGATTTACTTAACCACAGTGGTTTGCTTAATGACCACCACAAAAAATGTCATAAAATCAGATGTGGTCACATGATGCTTCACTTAATGACTGCATCGCTTAACAACAATTTTTCTGGTCCCTATTGTGGTAGTTAACTGATGACTGCCTGTAGTTCCATGGCATCATCCTGCTGCAAGGACCTCCCAGGACATCATGGTTACAAGTGAGTAAACATAACAAACCAACTAAAACATTCATCCTCAGCAATCTTACAATTACAAAAATTACAAAATTACAAAAAAACGAAAAGCATCCAAACCCACAAAAGAATAATAAACTCAACAAGCCCCTCTGAACAGAACAGACTTCCAGGCCACCACTCTTCATTTAGCAGCTACCTTGTTTTGTGACCACTTGCAAATATGACAGTAATTTTTTTAAAATCTGACCAATCTGCGCACTTACAACCCAATTTTGTGCGCCTGACAAGAACAACACACGCTGGAGTGAGAGTAATGCTGGTGTAGCTGTACAAGATAACTATCTGAATGAGCTGGAAGCAACCAGTGATCTTTGCAGTGTCTCTCTCTCTCTATCTCTCTTGGTTACATGGTTTGCTTAGCGACCATTTGGCTTCCAATATAAGGAACAGATTGTGGTCGCTAAACGAGGAGAGGCTGTATATGTATATAAACAGTGTATATTCTTGGACTGCAAGAAGATCCAACCAGTCCATCCTCCAGGAAATAAAGCCAGACTGCTCACTTGAGGGAATGATATTAAAGGCAAAACTGAAATACTTTGGCCACATAATGAGAAGACAGGACACCCTGGAGAAGATGCTGATGCTAGGGAGAGTGGAGGGCAAAAGGAAGAGGGGCCGAGCAAGGGCAAGATGGATGGATGATATTCTAGAGGTGACGGACTCGTCCCTGGGGGAGCTGGGGGTGTTGACGACTGACAGGAAGCTCTGGCGTGGGCTGGTCCATGAAGTCACGAAGAGTCGGAAGCAACTGAACGAATAAACAACAATATGAGATTCACTCCTAATTTTCTTGGCAATCTTCCTAACAGATAATCCTGTTTTAGAATTATGAAGACACTATTTTGTTTATTCAGTAAAAACATTTCCAAGATATATTTGTTTCAGAGTGAACCCCTAAAACGAATTATAATTTTTATTTTTTTAATTATTTAACTAAATCTCTGAAAATTATTCTTTGTAAACCATTAAACATTTAATTTGCTATTATTTCATCCACGGAACTCCACATTTTATTATTGTAAGCCGCCCAGAGTCACTGGTCTGAGATGGGCGGCTATATAAATTGAATGAATTAATGAATAAATAAATAAATAAAATATTCCCCCCCCCCCCAAAAAAAACATATATACATAAAAATCTTGCTTTGGATTCTGGATAAAGTTGGATTTAACTCTCCCTCAGTTTTCCTAATATAAATTATAAATTGTTCCCCTAAGCTGCTGTTAATTAATATCCACAGAAGGGAAATATACAGATATTATTGTTACCATTATCATCCTCTCAATTCCAGACTGCTATTTTCATGCCTTCAGTCTATCGCTGTTTTGGAAAGAAGGAAGGAAGGAAGGAAGGAAGGAAGGAAGGAAGGAAGGAAGGAAGGAAGGAAGGAAGGAAGGAAGGCAGGAAGGCAGGCAGGCAGGCAGGCAGGCAGGCAGGCAGGCAGGCAGGAAAGGTCGTTTGGCTTTTAGTAATGTCTACTTTATCAGGAATGCCAAAGATCATTAGTCTGCACTAGTTGCTTTCCAGGCACATCCATGCAACATAACAGTTCCCTGTTGCTGATTTATTATAGCCCCCTAGAAGCCAATGTCATGTAATGACTTGAATTGTTGGTTTAGATGTGAGGAATTCAGGATCAAGTTCTTGCATAGTCACAAAGTTAAAGATGAGCTGAGTCTTAATCTCTACTAAGGCAGGTATGGAACTCTCCAGTACAGCATGGGTGAAAACAGAAAGAGCCCTGCTAATAGTTTGTGTAGTGTTACTCATTTTGTAAATTGGGTCCCATATACATCACTAAATGTAATTCCCTCTCTGTAGTGTGAGGTCAGATGCCCACAGCACCCTTAAATGTCACCCAAGGAACTTCAAAATTGTACATTTAAATTGTAAGTTATTTTAGAGGTTTTTAAAAAAGAAACAAAGAAATCCTGCAAAATCACCAAATCTTACCAGATTTCACCACCCTCACCTGAAATCTTACAAGGCCTCAAAGGTATGCTTAACTAAATCCTGCACCCTTTTGGCAATATCTAAACTTCAAAAAAATACAGATGTCACACAATATGGTTGATTTCTCCAGTTGAATCTACTCTGTCTGTGTAATGGTTGCCTATCCTAGATTATACTCAGACTCACAAGCAAGAGCTTGAATCAAATCTGGTTTATTTAAGAATAGTATGCAAGTACAAAGAAAGCTGAGAATGAGGAAAAGCGCGCCAAATACAAACTAAAAACCCTCGGTGAGAATGTAAGCCCTCCCCCCGTACAACCGTTTCAAATTCCCCATCCCAGGTGCTCCTAACGAGTTCTGCTAATCAACAGGTAAAAAAGACCTTGAACACAAACAATAACCCAAACACATTCCATCCCCATGAAAACAGATAGACAGCCTGGTACAAGGTCTCCCAGCAGCTCCCTCCCAACCAGAACACACATCAGCACCATGGCATGCGAAATGTTACGATGGACATTAACCATTGCAACGGCGAACATAACATACCGCCCCCCCCCAAAAGAAAGAAAACCCCAATAAGAGGAATAGTAAAAGGAACAGTCAAGCTGCAGGCTTCAAAGGATAAGCTAGGTGAAAGCGGCGAATTAAATCAGGAGCATTGACGTGGCGAGCCGGCACCCACTCAGGGTGGGGGAAGTGCTTCCAGTGAACTAGGTACTGCAGGGAGTTGTGAAGCTTGCGGGAGTCGACGACCTCCTTGATTTCAAAGTGTTGCTGGCCATCAATCATGATCGGAGCAGGCGGAGGAGGTTGGGGGTGCCAGTGAGCGGAGTGGTGGGCTGGCTTGAGTAAGCTGCAATGGAAAACAGGGTGTAAACGTTGTGGGGCAACTCGAGCTTGACAATCACAGGGTTGTGGGGAATGGGGAATGGCCCGATGAACTTGGGGGCAAGCTTCTTTGAAGGTTGAGGGGACTTTATGAACTTAGTGGAAAGATAAACGTGATCCCCAATTTTGAAGGTGTGTTGTGGAGAACGGTGTTTGTCAGCATGGCGTTTGTAGGCAGCCTGGGCATTGTTCAGAGCCTGCCGAATGATCGGCCAGGAGTCGGCCAGCTGCGCAGCCCAATCGTAAGCCGAGCAGGGGGTAGACGGGGCCTGGGGCAATTCAGGGATGGGGACAAAGTCCTGGCTGAAAACAACCCAGAAAGGGGTCTGCCCAGTACTCTGGTGAACAGCGTTGTTGTAAGCCACTTCGGCAAAGGGCAGGAGTTTGACCCAATTGTCCTGATGGTAGTTGGTGTAGGAGCGAAGAAATTGCTCCAGGGTGGAGTTAAGAATCTCAGTAGATCCGTCTGTCTCCGGATGCGACGCCATTGACAACGCTTGTTCGGTGCCAATCAGTTTTAAAAAAGACCGCCAAAATTGGGAGGTAAATTGTGTGCCGCAGTCGGTCACCAAACGGGAGGGGCAGCCATGGAGATGGTAGATGTGGCATAAAAAGAGGCGAGCCAGCTGCTGAGCAGACGGGAAGGAGGCGCACGGAATAAAATGGGCTTGTTTGGGGTAGAAGTCCTTTACAACCCAAATGACAGTTTTCTTTTGACTGGGTGGGAGGTCAACGATAAAGTCCATAGAAATCTCGGCCCAGGGACGAGATGGGTTGGCAACAGGTTGGAGAAGCCCTTGTGGTTTCCCCACTTTTTGTTTTGACATGGCACAAACAGGGCAAGAGGCAACATAATCCTTGACATCCCGCTGCAGCGAGGGCCACCAAAATTGGTGGTGGACCAAATGCAGGGTTTTGACAAAACTGAAATGGCCCACCAATTTATCGTCATGGGAGCGGTGCAACACCGAAGCACGTAAAGTTTCAGGCACATAAAGGCAGTGGCCGACCCATGCGAGATCATCCTTGAAGGAAACTTTGTCTTGATTAGCCAGCAACCAAGCATCAGATTTCACTGCCTGGAGAAAGTCGGATTGTAACTGACAAGGGAGCGGCTGTCTGCGGGTCTGGGGGGTGGTGGTGCCCTGTGCTGGCGGAGCGCGGGTTTGGCTTCGGGTGACAGCAGCCAGTCCCAATTGTGGTAAAGAGAGAACAGTACCAAGCACTTGAGGGGTTTGGTCAAAGTCTTGAGGCAAGCGGGACAAAGCGTCTGCGAGAAAGTTTTTCTTGCTGGGTATGAACTTCAGTTGGAAGTTAAACTGACTGGAAAATTGAGCCCAGCGAATCTGTTTGGGGCTCAGGCGGCGGGGTGTGTGGAGAGCCTCCAAATTCCTGTGGTCCGTCCAAACCTCGAACGGGTAGGCAGCCCCCTCAAGGAGGTGGTGCCAAGTTTCTAAAGCAGCTTTGACAGCAAAAGCCTCCTTTTCCCAAACATGCCACCGGCGCTCAGTCTCAGAAAATTTCCTGGACAGATAAGCGCAGGGTTTCAGGATGTTGTCAGAGTCTTTTTGCAACAATATAGCCCCAATAGAAAAGTCAGAGGCATCTACTTGGACATCGAAGGGGCGTTCAGGATCAGGGTGCTGCAAAATGGGTTCTGCAGTAAAGAAAGTCTTTAGTTTCTCGAATGCAGCCTGGCATTCTGGAGTCCAATTCAACACTGCCCCGGGGTGTTTTACCTTGCGTGTCTCCCCCAACCCTTTTGTGCGAAGCAGGTCTGTGAGGGGCAAGGCAATTTCAGCGAACCCCTGGATGAACTGGCGGTAATAGTTGCTGAATCCCAGAAAACTTTGCAGCTGCTGTCGGGTGCGAGGGCGTTCCCAAGTTAAGATGGCCCTAATTTTCTCAGGGTCCATCTTGATCCCCTTGTCAGAGACACGATAGCCCAAATAGTCCAGTTGGGTTTTGTGAAATTCACATTTGGACAGTTTGGCATACAGCTTGGCTGCCCTTAGTCTTTCCAACACCTGCTTAAGAAGGCGTTCATGCTCCTCCTCGGTTTCAGAATAGATAAGTACATCGTCCAAATAGACCAAGACCCCTTTAAATAAGTGATCATGTAACACTTCATTAATCAATTGCATGAACACTCCAGGCACACCAGCTAAGCTGAACAGGAGGACTTTGTATTGGAAGGAGCCCTTCTTCCAGGTCAGTAGCACCTTTGGCCGCAGTCGTTCAGCGTGCCGCCTGGGGCGACTTAGCCGGGGCTTTTGTCACTCGATCTCCAGACTTGAGTTTCGGGCGGCTCAATGGCCTCCTTTCCCACAATGGAGGCACTGCCCTTGTGCATAGCGGCGATCCTTCTCCTCATCTCCTGCTCGCTGGCTCAGTGGGGCAGCTGTTGTTCCACTTTGGGGTCCCCGCATCAGGGTTGTTGTTTTCTCGGTTCGTCGGGTCTGCATGTAGGTGCGCTGGGCATGCTCAGCCTTTCCGGCCAAACAGATCCACTCGTACAGTGACTCCGGGTCATCCCTGCCCAGCGCCCATCTGAGGACGTCTCAGTTAAGTCCTTCTTTAAACCTCTCGATGAGTGTTGATTGGGACCAGTCAGGAACCTTGCCCGCCAAAGCTTTAAATTCTAGGGCATAGTCGGCTACCGACCTGGGTCCTTGGGTGAGTTCCTTGAGCGCCTCCTTAGCCCTGGCTTTGGCTAGGGGGTCCTCAAAAAATAGCTTCAAGGCAAACATGAAGTCATCAAACGACCCGAGTTCAGGAGCGTCAGCTTCCGTCAGTTGGACATACCAGTCTGCTGCTCTGCCTTTCAGTTTAGGGGTAATGGCCGATATCTTAGCCTCCTCAGAGGTGAAACACGACCCGTATTGCTTCATGTAGTTCTTTGCATTGGTTATGAAAAAGGAAAGTTTGGTGGGGTCCCCATTGAATTTGACAGCAAAGTCCTTCGCCACCTTCCCGGTTGGAGGGGAACCAGCTGCGGGTTGAGCGGTAGGGCCCCAGGACACCCCAGAGGACCCTCTTCGTGGTGAGGCTCCGTTGTGATGTCGTCTCCGGCTTTGGACCACCTGCGGTCCGCTAGGAGGAGGGGGAGAGGGCTGCGGGGAGCGAGGACTCTCGTCGCAGCTTCCCTGGTCACCCATCGCAATCGACAGGGTTTTCAACAGGTCCTCCATCAACTCCACCTTCACCTCCAACCCTCTCATCCTCTCAGGGGTCACCGATTCTTCCCCTTGTCAGGTGTCAGGTCATTTCTCTGGTACCACTTTGGTCGATTCCCCCTCAGGGGTCAAGGGGAACCGATACTTCCAGGAAGTCCCAGCCACCTCTTCCTTAGGTTCTCCCTCATCGCTGGATCCCCCCATCTCAGGGCTTGAGCCCAGGTAGAACGAAAGGTCAGGGGGAAGGGGACTCTTCGGCGCTGGATCAGCTTGCGGTTCCAGCCCTCCGGATGTTGGTCTTGGTTCGGTCATCATTAACTATTTTCCTCACAAGGAATATACTTGGAAGGAGTTAACGGGAATCACAAAGATTCTCAGCTTTATGTAATAGTTGCCTCTCCTAGATTATACTCAGACTCACAAGCAAGAGCTTAAATCAAATCTGGTTTATTTAAGAATAGTATGCAAGTACAAAGAAAGCTGAGAATGAGCAAAAGTGCACCAAATACAAACTAAAAATCCTCGGTGCAAATGTAAGCCCTGCCCCCGTACAACCATTTCAAATTCCCCATCCCAGGTGCTCCTAACGAGTTCTGCTAATCAACGGGTAAAAAAGACCTTGAACACAAACGATAACCCAAACACATTCCATCCCCATGAAAACAGATAGACAGCCTGGTACAAGGTCTCCCAGCAGCTCCCTCCCAACCGGAACGCGCGTCAGCACCATGGCATGCGAAATGTTATGATGGACATTAACCATTGCAACGGCGAACATGACAGTCTGTCCTACACTGGCTCAGGAAGCAATTTTGTCACTCGGCTGACACAGAAGTTTCTTTAAAACAAGGGTGGACAATGTTTCCTGGGGTGGATGCAGCAGGTGTCCTGATGAATCAGTGACCACACCAGAGGAGGCAGAGTTCAAACTTTTTACTTTTTTTTTTTTTGCATGATTTTGGAAGGCCACTTAAGGGTGGAAACAAGAGCATTTGACCTCCAAAAGGCATTTTGCTCCCAATACATCCTTATTTTCCTTTTTTAAACCCAAAAACAGTGCCACAGAAATTTGATTATTTTGCTTCCAAATTTCAGCAGTAAGGTCTCAGCCCATTTTCAGTGCTTTGGGAATTTAAGGGCAGGAACATTAACAGTTCATCCCTCAAAAGACTTCTGGTCCTGTTTTCATTCTTATTTTAAGTTGAAAATTGCACTGCCCCAATTCAGTCATTTTTGCCATCATGTTTGGCAGCATGATCTCAGGGCATTCTAGGACTACAAATGGAATCCGTGAAGTGTTTCTTGTGGGTATGAGTTGTTCACCACTCTATTAAGAGAGAAAAGGTTTAATGTTACTATCAATCTGGGTATGCTTTCCTCAGAAGAGTAGAAATCCACCTAGCGACTTACTCCTATGGAAATGAGACAGCGCTTCATTTGGATCAGTATGTACCATTCTGGAAGGTGTACTGTGAGAAAACCAAACAGGTTCAGAGGAGGGCATAAAGGTAACTCAGCATTATAGAGGCCAAGACCAATACAGAAAAGGGTGAAATAATTAAGATTAGTTTGGAGAAAAGAGGAGTGACAATAGCCCTCTTGAAGTTCATGTCCAGCTGTCATATAGAAGACTGCATTGTTCTACCAAGCCAGATTAGATCTTAAAGTTTACAGGAAGTTGGACTTTGATTGAGCATAAGGAGCAAGTGCATGATGATAAGAGCAATTCTGTAATGGAAACAATAATCAGGGAAATGGTTACGGTCAGAATTTGTTTCAAAAATTCTACTCTCCTATTTTGATTTTTTTTCAAAAAAAATCAACATGTATCAGAGAATACAACATATATCAGGCAGAGGAAAACCTTCAAGAGAGCTATGGTTATGAGTATAAAGTCTGAAAGGTTATGGCAAGACAGTGCTCTGAGAAGGCTCTTTCAACAGATGTGTGATCATTATATAAGCTCAGAAAGGATTTCCCCAAAAGAATTATAGCTGTAAAAGGTAAAATAAGTGGCTGTACGATGGTATGCTTGGGATGTCTAGAGTTCTGGCTTGAGCAATTTCACACACACACACACACAATGTTTTAAATTCAAAACATTTTGTGCCCAGAATTCAAAACAGATTGTTTCTACCATTCTGGGAGTGTTTTGAGCTTAAAACAGCCACATTTCCAGCTCAAAATGTCTATTTCAAATTTGAAACAGGACTCTTTCAAGCTCCAAACATTTCCAGGATGATCAGAATAACCCATTCCCAACTTGAAAGACATGTTCTGAATTTGAAGCAGAGTATTTTGAGCTCAGAATTATTGACTTCAAAACAGTTTGATCATTCCCATTAAAAGTCAAATATTTTTTAGGGGTTGGGGGTTGTGAATGTGTGTTTGTGTGTGCAGTACATGTTATGTACTACAGTTATTAGAGAGCCATTAATTCTCTTTGCAGAGAGCTGCACAAGGTCACTGGAGAAAGAGGAACTGTCAGATAAAGCTGTATTTCCTCATCTCTCCTTCCATGCTGCCCCTTCCCAGACTTCTCATTCTCCGTTCTTCTGTACTGTTGCTCAGAGCCACGATGTTCTAGCCAAGCTCTAAAGAATTGCATTTGAGTATGAAGCAGCTGGCATGATGCTTCTAAAAGGTACAAGGCTCTTTCCATCTAGTTTTACTGCTGGCTTCCACCTCCCTGCTTAACTCTGGCTTAGAAAGGGCAGGATTCAGGGAGGTTTTGTACTAAGCAGAGTACCATGGAGAAAAAGAGTAAGAAGCATTTGTACTAAGGTCTAGAAAACCTGTATCAGAATGAAGTAATACCCATAATTAGAACCGAAGTATAAAAAATACACCCCCCCCCCCATTTTCATTGGGAATCACCATATTTACAGAATGTTAGTAGTGAAGGAAAGCCAGGAGGAGGAGGGAGAATGGAATGGAATGGAATGGAATGGAATGGAAGGGGTGTATCCTGAAAGAAGCAGTGTGTGGCATTCTGTGAACACTAGTCCTCCAATGGTCCTTTTCCAGCAGCCTTACTAAACTATATTTCTTCTAGATATGGAGGAGTTTTTGGAGAGTAATTGCCCTCCCTCATCTATAGGCTGCAGTCAGATAGTCCAGCAACAGTTCCTCAAGGAGGCAGGATATTTCTTCGGAGCAGACCAAGCAAGTATGACCTATGAAAAAACTGTAGTCCTTTCGCCCCCTCTCTTCTTGATGTCTGGCAGCATTCAGCCAGGATAATCCCTGACCACGGTGGGGAAACTTACTCCCTGCTTTTACTTTTTTCTTGACTTTTTGAAAAGAAAGGTCTTTCTTCTCTTGTATATACTGAATCTGTGCCATTTCCTTTTCAAGCTGATGGTTGTCCTTCAACCGCTTGGACACCCACAGGGTCCCACAAATAACAGGATCCTCTGCTAGGATTGCTCTAAAAATATCCTGCCATCATGAATCATCCTAAAATGAATTGTTTTAAAAATAGGTTTTGAAATGACTGTGCCTCTCCATCTCCTGCAGAGAAATCTGCTGGTAAAAAGGAAACCCGCTTAGGCCTTTACATGTGCCAATAAGCAGTAGATGTAAGCAGTAGCTTCCACTCTGTCTATACCCAAGACAGAAGTATCAGGGAAGACGCTGAGTTCTGTGCATCCACACCCAACAACCTCAGGTCCCTCTCAGAAGCTGCTCAGAGCTTGCCAGGGGGGGAAAGAGGGTAAGTTGACATATTTTATTCAGCCTCCTTTTCAGAGTGGGCATGTGTGAGTTTTACAGAACTTTTCCAGGAAGGAAACAGACATTTAAGCCTTAATGTGTGGAGCCCAGCTTTATTTATTGGAGCAGACCTGATGCTGAGGCTTAGACCACTGGGTTTGGAAGTGAGACTGCTCAAAATTCAGGGAGGCAGACTGGCCTGAAGGACACAGCTCAGGAGCCAGATAAGTTCCACCAACTCACCCACTCCCCTGCCCCAAAAGGTCAGAAGGAGAAATGATTTTTTTCTAAAGTCAATCCAGTTTAAGAAATGATTCTTCCAGCTTTAGTACCACTTGGGAAGCCTAAGGATTTCTTTAGATTCTTCTTGAGGGCTGGCAGGATTCTGAAGAGAAAAGGGAAGGAGAAAAAGTCTCTCCCTTTTTACTACACATTAAATTGTCTTCAGTGCCTATGCTCTGGTAAGTTGATTTAAAGTGGCCAACCAATTTTCAGCCTGTGAGCGAGATTAGTTGTAGATAAGCCATTCGAATATAGCCCAAGTAGACAGGGTCAATGCATGGCAAGCATGCAGCCCTTAAGCCTGAACCCTGATGGATACACCCATGGTCTAAATTCCTTCTGCTCACAAATTAGAGAGAGACACAGAAGAGGGAAGAAAGGGCAGGACTGAGAAAGGAATTTCAAGACCAGGGGACCCCCTCAAGGAACATATTCAGCCTACAGGCTGGAAGTTCTCCATCCCTGATTTAAAGTTCAGGGAAGGGGAAATTAGTTAATTTTTTTGCCAGCAATAACGATAATCATCAGGAGTCCATAGGCAGTGGGAATCATCATCATCATCATCATCATCATCATCATCATCATCATCATCACCATCACCATCATCTATTCGAACTAATGCAATCAAGACCAAGAATTGAAAAGTCATCAAATAATTCAAAATGCAGATTGTGCAAAGAAGCAGAAGAAACAGTAGATCATATACTCAGCTCGTGCAAGAAGATAGCACAAACTGACTATAAACAATGACATAACACAGTCACCAAAATGATTCATTGGAACATCTGTAAAAATTATCATTTGCCAGTAATGAAAAATTGGTGGGAACATATTCTTTCTTTCTTTCTTTCTTTCTTTCTTTCTTTCTTTCTTTCAAAAATGGAGGTCAGTAGGCCTCCTCTAGTGGTATCTCAGACACTGTATTGCCAATCCCCACATAACAGCAAGTCAGAAGCCTCTTGCCAAAGTTTCAAACAGTGTTTTCTTCCCAGTTGTACTTGGGTATGCTAAGGATTGAGTTTGAAACGGTTTCCATAATAAGCACATGCTCTAACACTAGGTTATGGCCTCTGTCTTGGTTTAGGCAGACAGACAGCTTTGGGTATAAATGTCTTAAGGCTGTGTTCTAATGTTCAATGTTTATGTGTAAAGAATTGGTATAAACCTGCCAGGTTTTCATTGGTCCTACAGTCCTGAACAATGGGGCAACATGCAACTCTTTATGTCAAATTATGTTCAAAGGGATTCTGGCCCTTTCAGGTTTTGCATGGATATTATTTAGGTTTACTTATTTTTACAATGAATACTCTAATTAATGAATTTAATTTTGTTAATTTAACAAAAATGACTGTATTCCATGAATTCTTCCTCAACCCTTCCTCAATAGAAGGGCTCTAAAATATCTCGCTACTTGCCAAATTCTAGAAACAGCATTGTTGTGTTATTATTGCCTCATTTTTTTAAAATTACAGTATAGTCTAACTGACCACAGGGCATGCACAACTGGGCTAAGGAGACTAGGGCACTGCGTAAAGGGCTCTCAGAATCAGCTCCTGATCTGTCTGATCTCAAAATTTTAGATGGTGAGCTGATTTATCCCTGGCTTTGTATCAGTTTATTGGAAATCAGAACAAAGCTGTTTGTTTCCTTTGAACTGCTGAGTTTCTGGGAAGTCTGTTTCTCCACATCAGGAATTCTTGCCCCCTAGCTCCTGGATTCAAGGCAACCATTACTCTCTCTTTCTTAACCCATTAGAGCTTCAGTGACTGATTCCTGGCGTGCGTCTATAGGCATTTGTCAAATCATAGAGTTGTAAAGTCAGAAGGGACTATGAGTACCATCTAGTCCATCCCTCTGCAATGTGCAAGAAAACCAATTAAACCATCCCTGAGAGGTGGCTGTCTTCTTAAAAGTCTTCTTAAAAAACCCCAGAAATAGATAAAATATCATCATCATCATCACCACCACCACCACCACCTCCTCCTCCTCCTCCATAGATAAATTGCTCTATTGTTACATAAATATTGACATCATGAAGTTCTTTCTTGTATTTAAACAAAATCTAGGTAGCTGCAAGTTATACCAATTATTTTTGATCCTAGTTTCTGTCTGCAATGGAGAACAACTTGTGATCCTCTTCCCCATGGCACCCTTTTATGAACCTGAATATGGACCATGGTCAAATATATTCCTCCCCACTTCTGCCACTGCAGAAACCTGCAGCTATGGGTACAGCTATCAGGAAAAATGCCTGATTGGAGCTTTGCTAGTATGCTGTAATTTCACCATCAGAACTTACAAGAGGCTTTTAAATGCAGAAAGAATGGTGGCTTTGCAGCAGGAATTTTTCTGTCATGGCAAATATTGTTACTTACATATTTATTTAGTAAATGACCAAATGAATGTACACAGCAGCATATACTGAAAATGTGCATGCAGGAAGAGTACTAGCTATTTATTTTATTTCCCTTTACTGTGGAATAAGTAAATGGATTTTTGTTGCTCTAGGACTTGTGATGGCTCACCTGGCTCATGGTGTTTTTGTGAGGACAACTGTGGGTCAGTTTAAACTCTTCAGGGATTGAGAAATGGAAACAGTGTGATGGAGTAAGCTAGAAACAAATCAAAATATCTCCCCAAGAGAACTAACTTATTTAGCATAGTTCAGTAAAAGCAACCCTTTGGCTGTGAGCATTGCTTTAAAATATCTAGAATAATGTTTTGTGAATAATGAGAGGTAGTGAGAGGTCAGTTTCCGGGACAACATCCAGGACCCAAACAGTCAGTTATCACATTAAATGACTGTAAGCATTCCACCCCCACCCCCCCACTTTAAAACAGTGGGTTACTGGCTCTTTGCTGTGAGTCATAAGGCCAAAAACCATGTTTAGTCTGTTTTCGTAGACCCTGATGAGAAATTAGAGGTCAAGTCTAGTATGTTTTTTCATACATCAGAGCCCTGCTTTTATCTGAAAGACTCTGCTTCAGTTTCCTCCATTACTGCTGCTTTCAACAAAGGAGAGTGTAAAGAAGTGAAGTTTAATTTAGCTTCTAATTTCAGTTTCCTGACATTTGTATAACAGCCCTATGCATGTTTACTCAGGGCAACGTTTTACTGAATTCAATTGGACGTACTTCCTAATAAGTGTGTTTAAGGATTGTAGCTTTATTCCATTTTCCCCCCCTTTCTTGAACTATTCCTTATTTGGTTTAAGCACAATTACTCATCTTCTCCAGATAGCTTATGAGACTTCCTGATAACACATATTCCAAAGAGAGAGAATGTGGCAGGCAGACAGAACATATATATGTTCTGAAACATAAAATATGTTTCCTGTTTGGCTCGAGTCTTTTTCTATTTCCAGTGGCTAACTGAATAATGTCAGCTCTCTTATCATTAGATGATTCGAATCAGTTAAAAATGGATTAGATTAATTGCCTGGAACCAATTTTAACTCTGGACCACTTTTAATGACACAGGAAGCAGGGACAGTTTGCTAGCAGCAGATTGTCTGCTTTCAAGAAAAATAACTCTTTGGAAAAGACACATATTGGTCCTGTCTGGGTCAGCATCCTTTCTCTCTTACATCGGCAGAGGATCTGATGCAGTTGAGGCACAAGCTTTGGGATCCAGCTTTCAGGCTGCTTCTTCTACTCACCACTGACATTCTCTTCCATCTTGACAGGCATAAGAGGGCTCTGTGGAGCAGAGTCTCCACTCAGGGAGTAGCTGTGCTCTGCCTGGATGCCAGGAGTGGGAGGATCCAGATCCATGTCCAGCAAAGGGTTCTTTTCAACCAGCATGGGGTCATCAAAGAAGCTGTTGAACAGTTCATTGGAAAAGTCCTCCATGTTCTCAGAGAAGTGGTCAAAGCTCTCGGAGAAATGCTGAGAAAAGGGATAAGGGAAAGAAAAGTGTGAACAGCATCATCTCCGTGAGAGACTAGAGGGCCTTCTACTGAAATGTATCCCAAGCCAGGCACACTGGAAGCCAAATCATTTGGATGAGAAACAACTATATTCATCTTTTATTCCTTCTGTTTTCACAGCTCCAGAAAAAACCAACCAGCCAAAATCCACAATGAAGTATACGCCTGCCCATTTTCTTCACCTTAATTTAACTATCTTAATTTAATGCATTTTTATTCTTTCTGTATTCTGTCTTTTCCAACAACAGGCTAATGTTTTATTGAAATGAATTAATTGGAACATCAGAATTACAGGTTTGCCAACACTGGACTATATTGCTTTTTTTTATATATAACTCTGAAGCCTTCTAAACGTACTATCTTACAACTCTCATCTTCACTAGTATGTACACTGTTGGTGTGCACTTTTCAAACTATCAAAGCATCTTTGTAAGGTTTCTGTGCAGTGACAATGATCAAAAGCATATACGTATGCCTAAATTATTTTTTATAAAATGCCTTTGGAATATCATTTTGTTGTTCTTACAAATAACTGTGAAATCAGATTGTTATATAATCAGATTTATAGGCTGAGGATGGAAAATTATTCATCATGAAAAGAGACGCGACTGGATTATCATAGAACATATCCTTCTACAGCCTTTTTTTTCCTACACAGCATATCCATTTGTAGAAAGCTTTGCCATATTATACTTTGGAGAAACCTTGGCAGAAACCCACGCACCATGATACTGATATTTATTCAAAATACTGTTCAATATTAATAAAGTACAGAAGTTCTTTTTATAATGTAATCCAATTCTATGTACCCTCAGTGCACAGTGTTGTAACTTCAGAAGTAGACTGAACAGTAAAGAGTCATGAGCATCTTATCATGTATGTTTACAGTGCAAGCACATGTCACAAGTCACACTAAAGTACTAACAGCTGTAGAAGATGCAAGATATCATACTGCTGCTTCAGATTATACTTTATAAAAAAAGTGCCCACTTCATGCACATCACTACAGCTATGTAGGAATGCAGCCGCTGTGTGGGCAGTACAATTTCACTGAAGTTCAGTGAGTCCAGACTTAATTTCTCTTCATTCATACTGTGTTTGCTTTTTAAACACACACACACACAATTTATTGCATGTACATTTTCACCGGGAAGGAGGAGTGCGGGTTTCATAATAAATTCTGTAATACTTCATAGCTGTGCAGCTACATAGATGCATAGTGAAAATAGCCTTCAGGAAAACCTGTGAATTTTCTCTTGGCAAAATCCCTTTCCTCCAAATAAAAAATGAAGATGGGTGAAAACACTTTAAAAATCATCCTAACACTCGCAGATTGAAATACATATTAATCTGTAACACAAGGAAACTACAGTCTTTGAAAAAGGTGGCATAAAAGTTGTTTGGGGTAAAAACAGAATACAGGAAAAGAAATAAATATTACCAGCGGAATGGGATGGGGACTATATTATGTGCAGTGTGAGTAGACCAAATTACACAATGAAGGAAAACCAGTAGTGTTTTAATCTTCAGATCTAAACACATTTTTCATTATCATGTTACTTGCATCTGAAAATGGTTTTCCAGATCATCATGTGTGGATGATGCTTATTGCAGGAAACACTATTATAATCAATGCTATTTCTTTCAGCACTTAACAGTTATGGAGCTGATCTTTCAAAAGTTGTTTTGTTATCTTCCTTAGTTTTTTAGAATATCCTACCAGGATATTTTAAAATATTCTTTTTGTTTTTGCAATCTAAAATACGTCGCCATTAAGTGTTCACACAGTGACTTCTTAAAGTTCTTCCCTTCCTCACATTCTTCTGAAAACTGTATCCCTTCCTATTCTGCTCACATGACTCAGCTTTCATATAAGAAACAGGAATACTTTCATACAATGTCCAAAACCAATCCGTCCACTGAATTTTAAATAATGCAAAACACGAGGAACTTACAAACAAATACTATATGGTACAGATCGTGTCACTGAGATAACAAGAAGCCACCTCTAGTCCTAGATATGTGTGGGTTCCAAGACCTACTATTCCTGTCCATTTTTAAACAAATTTAATGAAATAAAAAGAAAAGGGGTGCTATTTTTAATTTCCTTGAGGCTTCTAATAATATTTGTGAATATTTGGCTTGCTGACAGTGTTTAACTTGACTTGGTCATATCGCAATGATTAAAGAACCCACATCCAATAAATCAAAACAACTGTTCTAATATAGTATCTTCCAGTTTTGCTTTTTTTTTTCTGGTAAAAAAACTATTGTTCCCAATTTTTTAACATCATTTGGAAGTAAACCTGAATTCCTACCCTGGTAGGATGGATCAGGAGTTCCAAAATCTAAAGAAAATTAGTTCCCTTGAAAAGGAAAAATGGATGGTATTAAACTTCTTCCACCCACTGGGAAAAAGGGCCTGAAGAACTAATGGAACTACCCATCTTAACTTTACTAGGACCTGAGGCAAGTTTGGCAGTTCCGTCATCAACAGAAAATGACCACCTGGAATGAGATAAGAAATCAAAACCTCGCTTTCAAGTTATCTTACTTCTTCAATGAAAGTACTGAAAAGAACCCATTTTCAGTAAGAGTTTCATATCTGGAAAACAGAATGGAGTAAAACTATCTTCTTGCATCTTTGTGCTTCCTCCTCTCCTTCATACAGGCTCCACTTCCATCAACATTCCTATGAACATGCTAGTTATACTTCTAGAAGAGGTCCTTATTGTGTTGATGTCATTCCTTATTCATGGAGGGGAGGGGGGCACTTTAGGCAGCATTGCATTTTTTCTCTAATCCATCTTTGTTTTTCCATTCTTTCTCTTTCTTTTACACATATACTCTTGCACACTTACAAAACATAAGAAGAAAAAAGCTGGGATTGCTTTGTTTTAGGATTCCTTTTAACTGATGCTATTAGTGTTAATATGTTTTCTACTACAGATTAAGGTTACTATGGTAACTAATCATTTTGGCTGGGTGAAGAGGTTGAATTTAATTGTCCCCTTTTCACATGTTAATGGTTGCATTGCCTAAGGGAGGAACTTGCCTGGACTTGTTTTAGTTTCAGTTTCCCTTCTGTGTAGGCTTGCAGAGAATATGCAGCTGAGAGAAATCTCTCCCTCAGCAAACAGCCTTTAAATATGTTTGTTTTCTGTAAATAAAATTATTTTTATAGAAATGCCTGGTGCGTGACTTTTCTGATCACTCCTGGCCCAAATGGTTCCTAGCACTCTGCCAACAGGTTATGGGCCCAGTAAGCAGCCCAGTAAACCCAGTAAGCCCAGTAAAACCTAGAGAGAGAATAGAGAGATCAGCTCCACACCTCATGCACAATTTAAAGGCAGGTAGCAAAGACTCTTCAGCAAAGAATTGTTACCTTGTTGTGGTGCTGGAGCTTGAGCACCTCAATGGTGCCATGAGCTAAACCATGAAGGGACACCCAAGACGGGAAGGTCATGACAGAGAGGTCAGACTAAATGCAATCCCTGGGGAAGGTAATGGCAACCCACCCCAGTATTCTTGCCGTGAAAACTAAATGGATCAGTACAACCAGAGATATGTCGGTATACCATCGGAAGATGAGACCCCCAGGTCAGAAGATGGTCAAAATGCTACTGGAGAGGAACAGAGGATGAGTTCAACTAGCCCCAGACATGATGACACAGCTAGCTCAAAGCCGAAAGGACGGCTAGCGGCCGACGGTGCTGGTGGTGAAGGGCGAATATGATGTTCTAAGGATCAACACGCCATTGGAACCTGGAATGTAAGATCTATGAGCCAGGGCAAATTGGATGTGGTTATTGGTGAGATGTCAAGATTAAAGATAGACATTTTGGGCATCAGTGAACTGAAATGGACTGGAATGGGCCACTTCACATCAAATGACCACCAGATCTACTACTGTGGACAAGAGGACCACAGAAGAAATGGAGTAGCCTTCCTAATTAATAGTAAAGTGGCTAAAGCAGTGCTTGGATACAATCCAAAAAACAATAGAATGATCTCAATTCGAATTCAGGGCAAGCCATCTAACATCACAGTGATCCAAATATACGCCCCAACCACAAATGCTGAAGAAGCTGAAGCAGAGCAGTTCTATGAGGACCTGCAGCACCTACTGGACAACACGCCTAAAAGAGATGTTATTTTCATCACGGGAGACTGGAATGCTAAGGTAGGCAGTCAAACGACACCTGGAATTACAGGTAAGCATGGCCTGGGAGAACAAAATGAAGCAGGACATAGGCTGATAGAATTTTGCCAAGACAACTCACTCTGCATAACAAACACTCTCTTCCAACAGCCTAAGAGACGGCTTTATACATGGACTTCACCAGATGGACAACACCGAAATCAGATTGACTACATCCTTTGCAGCCAAAGGTGGCGGACATCTATACAGTCGGTAAAAACAACACCTGGAGCTGACTCTAGTTCAGATCACGAACTTCTTATTGCACAATTTAGGATCAGACTAAAGAGATTAGGGAAGACCCACAGATCAGCTAGATATGAGCTCACTAATATTCCTCAGGAATATGCAGTGGAGGTGAAGAATAGATTTAAGGGACTGGACTTAGTAGATAGGGTTCCGGAAGAACTCTGGACAGAAGTTCGCAACATTGTTCAGGAGGTGGCAACAAAATACATCCCAAAAAAAGAAAATCAAGAAAGCAAAATGGCTGTCTGCTGAGACACTAGAAGTAGCCCAAGAAAGAAGGAAAGCAAAAGGCAACAGTGATAGGGGGAGATATGCCCAATTAAATGCAAAATTCCAGAGGTTAGCCAGAAGAGATAAGGAATTATTTTTAAACAAGCAATGCACGGAAGTGGAAGAAGACAATAGAATAGGAAGGACAAGAGACCTCTTCCAGAAAATTAGAAACATTGGAGGTAAATTCCAGGCAAAAATGGGTATGATCAAAAACAAAGATGGCAAGGACCTAACAGAAGAAGAAGAGATCAAGAAAAGGTGGCAAGAATATACAGAAGACCTGTATAGGAAGGATAACAATATTGGGGATAGCTTTGACAGTGTGGTCAGTGAGCTAGAGCCAGACATCCTGAAGAGTGAGGTTGAATGGGCCTTAAGAAGCATTGCTAATAACAAGGCAGCAGGAGACGACGCCATCCCAGCTGAACTGTTCAAAATCTTGCGAGATGATGCTGTCAAGGTAATGCATGCTATATGCCAGCAAATTTGGAAAACACAAGAATGGCCATCAGATTGGAAAAAATCAACTTATATCCCCATACCAAAAAAGGGAAACACTAAAGAATGTTCAAACTATCGAACAGTGGCACTCATTTCACATGCCAGTAAGGTAATGCTCAAGATTCAGCAATTCATGGAGGGAGAATTGCCAGATGTACAAGCTGGGTTTAAAAAAGGCAGAGGAACTAGGGACCAAATTGCCAATATCCGCTGGATAATGGAAAAAGCCAGGGAGTTTCAGAAAAACATCTATTTCTGTTTTATTGACTATTCTAAAGCCTTTGACTGTGTGGACCATAACAAATTGTGGCAAGTTCTTAGTGGTATGGGGATACCAAGTCATCTTGTCTGCCTCCTGAAGAATCTGTATAACAACCAAGCAGCAACAGTAAGAACAGAAGACAGAACAACGGACTGGTTTAAGATTGGGAAAGGAGTATGGCAGGGCTGTATACTCTCACCCTACCTATTCAACTCATATGCAGAACACATCATGCGACATGCTGGGCTTGAGGAGTCCAAGGCTGGAGTTCAAATCGCTGGAGGAAACATTAACAATCTCAGATATGCAGATGATACCACTTTAATGGCTGAAAGCGAAGAGGAACTGAGGAGCCTTATGATGAAGGTGAAAGAAGAAAGTGCAAAAGCTGCCTTGCAGCTAAACCTCAAAAAAAAACCAAGATTATGGCAACCAGCTTGATTGATAACTGGTAAATAGAGGGAGAAAATGTAGAAGCAGTGAAAGACTTTGTATTTCTAGGTGCGAAGATTACTGCAGATGCTGACTGCAGTCAGGAAATCAGAAGATGCTTAATCCTTGGGAGAAGAGCAATGACAAATCTCGATAAAATAGTTAAGAGCAGAGACATCACACTGACAACAAAGGACCGCATAGTTAAGGCAATGGTGTTCCCCATAGTAACATGTGGCTGCGAGAGCTGGACCATAAGGAAGGCTGAGAGAAGGAAGGTAGATGCTTTTGAACTGTGGTGTTGGAGGAAAATTCTGAGAGTGCCTTGGACTGCAAGAAGATCAAACCAGTCCATCCTCCAGGAAATAAAGCCAGATTGCTCACTTGAGGGAATGATATTAAAGGCAAAACTGAAATACTTTGGCCACATAATGAGAAGACAGGACACCCTGGAGAAGGTGCTGATGCTAGGGAGAGTGGAAGGCAAAAGGAAGAGGGGCCGACCAAGGGCAAGATGGATGGATGATATTCTAGAGGTGACGGACTCGTCCCTGCAGGAGCTGGGGGTGTTGACAACCAACAGGAAGCTCTGGCGTGGGCTGGTCCATGAAATCACGAAGAGTCGGAAGCGACTAAACGAATAAAGAACAACAACAAAAGCAAAGACCTGTGAAGATTTTCTTTGGAGCTACCTGGAGATTTTCCAGCAACTGCCGGTTTACAGGACAAAGAAGCCACCTGAGGTGACTTGCAAAAGAAGGAAGAAGCCATGGCTACCTCCCAGCCCTCAGCGATGCCTCTGGAGCGCTTATCAGAGACCAACTATTTGAATTGGGCCCTGAAGATGGAGATGTATCTTCGCAGAGAGAATCTTTGGCTGCCAATTGGTGAGCAAACCCCCCAAAGTTCCAGTGCTGAATGGCTTAGACAGGATGAGCGGGCTAGAGCCACCATTATCCTGGGAGTTGAGGACAATCAGCTAGTCCACATGCGAGGTATGCAGTCTGCAAAGCAACTTTGGGACGCTTTGAGAGACTTGTATGTAAAGGCAACAGCAGGGAGTAAAGTTACCCTGACAAAAAAGCTGTACAAAGCCTACCTTGCAGAAGGAGATAGCCTTACTGAGCACCTGCATTATATTCAGCAGCTGTTTGTTGAGTTGCAGGAGAGAGGAATGGAATTTACACCTCTCACAAAATCCTATATCCTCCTGTCCTCACTGAATGAAACGTGGGACACGCTGATTTGTATCCTGGAGGCTATGCCTGAAGCAGACCTCATCCCATCGTATGTTACACAGCGCTTACTCGCTGAATGGGAGAAGAGAGAGGAAAGATCCCCCCCCATCTCTTCTGGAAAGCTGCAGTACCAGAAAACAAGGGAAAAGAAGGGAAAGGAAGCTGAGGGCACAGCGCTAGCCAGCCAGCGATGCTTCACTTGTGGTTCAGCTGGACATTTGCAGAAAGACTGTGCCTTGAGACCCAAGAGTAGAAAGACAGAGAAGAACACAAGGGCAACACAGAAGAAGGCTCTTCAGACAACCCAGATTGCACAGGTTGCTGAGAAGGGTAATTCTGATGTATGGGTGTTAGATTCTGGGGCCAATTGTCATTTATGTAATTGTAAAAGCTCTTTTGTGTCACCGTCTAAAACTGAAAGACAAAGTGTATCTTTGGCTGATGGGTCTGTGACCAAAATTATGGGACAAGGTGACTTGTATTTATCCTGCTTGGGAGAAAATGTAAAAGGTGTGTTATATGTGCCAAATTTACAATCAAACCTTTTATCTGGGGCACAATTGGCTGCAACAGGGTATATCATAACATTTAAGAAAAATGGTTGTGAGATACGTAAAAATGAAAATCGTGTGCTACTGGTATATTAAAAGACTCCTTGTACATTGTGCAAAATGCAAGGAAGCCAAGCTGCAAGGCTGCAGTTGGCAACACTCCATATCATGACCAATGTGTACACCTGATGCATAGCAGATTTGGTCATGCTAATTTCAAGTATATAGCACAAATGCCACAACTGTGTGCTGACCTAAAGATAAAACCCTGTGACAAATACTTAGATTGTGTAGTTTGCAAAGAATGCAAAACACTAAAAGCTCCTGTGAGTAAGCACAGTGACAGAGTTACAACTAGACCTTTGGAAATTGTACACTCTGACATTATTGGTCCTTTTGCTCCAAGTCTTGGACAAGCAAGGTATGCAATGACCATCTCAAGGTACACGTTTATCTACATCTTAAAACATAAAGATGAGGCATTTGAGAAATTTAAAGGTTTTGTGACATGGGCAAATAGAAAATTCCCTAGGCCTGTATCTGCACTCCAGTGTGACAGAGGAGGAGAGTCCCTTTCTCACAAATTCAAAAGGTTCCTAGCCGAAAAGGGGATAGAACAAATTCTTTCTAACCCTTACACCCCTCAGCAAAATGGTGTTGCTGAAAGAAAGGGCAGAACCTTGCAAAATGTAATGGTATGCATGCTTAAAGATTCACATTTATCTTTTAAGTATTGGGGAGAGGCAATATCTACTGCCTGTTATGTACAAAACAGATTGTATAACTCTGATTCAGGACACTCCATTCCATTTGTTTTATGGTGTGAAACCAAAGGTAAACCATCTTAGAGTGTTTGGTAGGACTGCATGGGTTCATATTCCAAACAACAGAGAAGGAAAGGAGGCCCCACAACAAAGAAAGCCATCTTTGTTGTCTATGAACAAAGCCAAAGGAGCCACAGGTTCATAATGGAAGAGAAATTAATAATTAGCAAAAGGGCTTCTTTTGCTGAACAAAACTGGGAGATTAAATTCTAGCTCTCCAGTTGATCTGACCACAAGAGAACAGCAAGGACTTGCTGATGGTGATCTTTTGCCTGATGAGGACATTAAACCAGAAAAGCAAACTGAAGATCTGTCTGATGAGACAGATGCTTCTCAGGAAAGTGATAGGAGTCAAAATTTAAGCCCTGTATTACCTCGCAGATCTCAGAGGAGTAATAAAGGAATTCCTCCATCATGTTTTCAGGCTGAAACAGTAAAGGCTTTTCACATATTCACAGAACCTGAGTCTTTAGAACAAGCGAATGCTTTACCACCTGAGATTGCATAAAATTGGCATTCTGCCATGCAACAGGAGTTAGCATCCTTGAAAGAAAATAAAACATGGAAACTGGTAAGTCTACCTCCCAATGAACGCTGTCTGGGTTGTAGGTGGGTTTTCAAACTGAAAAGGGATGCTGATGGCAAAATCCAAAAATATAAAGCAAGGTTAGTTGCAAAAGGGTTCACTCAAAGGAAAGATTTAGACTTTGACAAGACTTTTGCACCAGTCACTAAAGGTGAATCAATTAGATTACTGTTAAAAGTTGCTGCACTCAAGGGAATGTCAGTTAACCACTATGACATTCAAACTGCATTTCTCTATGGTGATTTAGACCACAAATTATACATGCAGCAACCCCCTGGCTATGAAAAGGGGGAGAATCTAGTCTGTGAACTGCAGAAGTCAATCTATGGGTTAAAACAAGCTGCTAGATCCTGGAACCAAAAATTAGATGAAAAACTGCAGAATTTTGGTTTTGAAAAAGGAAAAGCAGATCCATGTGTATATACGAAGAAAGACAAACAAGGCTGTATGTATCTGTGCATTTACGTTGATGATTTGCTGCTGTTCACACCAACAGAAAAACAAAGGCTTGATTTTGAAGCCTGCATGAAAAGCCATTTCACATTAAAAAAAAGCCTTGGAACTGTGACAAATAACCTAGGTTTGGAAATACACAGGAAGAAGGATGGTAGCTTTCTGTTAAACCAAAGGAGAAATAATGTTGAAATATTGTAAATGGAAAGACATACAGAGTTGTCAAAGAAAATTGGTTTGCATCTTATTCTGTAGTATAAAAAGGGGAGTGTTAATACGTTTTCTACTACAGATTAAGGTTACTATGGTAACTAATCATTTTGGCCGGGTGAAGAGGTTGAATTTAATTGTCCCCTTTTCATGTGTTAATGGTTGCATTGCCTAAGGGAGGAACTTGCCTGGACTTGTTTTAGTTTCAGTTTCCCTTCTGTGTAGGCTTGCAGAGAATATGCAGCTGAGAGAAATCTCTCCTCTCAGCAAACAGCCTTTAAATATGTTTGTTTTCTGTAAATAAAATTATTTTTATAGAAATGCCTGGTGTGTGACTTTTCTGATCTCTCCTGAGCCAAATCCTTTCTAGCACTCTGCCAACAGTTAGGAGCTACAAGCATCCTAAATATGGTTTTGGGGAATCCAGGAAAAAAGATCTTCTAGATATGTTTAAGCAGCCAAAGGAGGGAGGCTGTTCAAATTTATAGTACAGCATTGGGAGAGAAAAGGTTAAACTTTTTCCCCAAGCTGTTTTCTAATAAAACAAATACACACACAACATGTTTTCCCTTTGGAGGATAACTAACAGCTTCAGGGGCAATTTTCACAGATCAAATAGCATTGGGAAAAAGAATTACCCCCATTCCACCCCTGGCTGGTGCTGTATTACTGCAGTTCTGTAGCAATTTCTTTTCTATTTGCAGCATCAGATCTAAGATTGGGAAAAGCCTAGGTCCATTTAACTCAGTATCGCCTACACTAGCTGGCAATAGTTCTCCACACATCATATCACAGATCACATCCAATGTCTGTAAGCAGTCAAGGTTATATGCCACAGACTAGCTGTATTCATACACCACACATAACCAAGTCAAGTCAACAGATGTTCACACAGCATGCTTAGCTTTTTTTATGGCTTAGGATGAAATGCAAACGGAGCCTGTTATTTCATTTACAGGTCAAGGTATTGGGCTAACCCAGAAAATGATTTAAATTGGTAATCAGGTTGTTTGAATGCAGCCATTATTTTCTATAGCAGTGGATAGCCTTGAAATTTACTAGTGATGAAATCTTGCAAGCTGGTTACTGAAATAGCAAGATACTCTAGATGCTCTAGATATCATTCAACAACTGCATATTTATTTCAGATTTATTGTGCAAAAGAAAAAAACCCCACCATATTATAATTATCTTATGTTTGAGTTAGAGTTAGAAAGGGAAATGCTTGGATGATGACATAAAATGTTCATAAATGACAGATGGAAGGCAGAAGAGAGAAAATATGATACGATATCAGGATCAGAGATTAAAGCAAACAAAAGAATAATAAAGAAGCTGCCTTTATATTCCACTAGCCAGTATATTGAATACAAATGTTAAGCACAATTACCTGTTCAATACCATTCTAAAAGCATCACCAAGTTATGCTTCATGAAGTTGCTTTTTAAAAAGATGCCATTGGATTTAGCAAGAATGTTGTTGCCAAAACTTTTGATAAGGTTTATAACTGCATTCAGATTGCATTAGATCTGATTTCTTTATACTTACATGGCAAGAACATCACCTTAACGCACACACAAACCTTGCTGGTAAATGTATAGTCATATAGGAAGGAGAAGATTGAGGATTTGAAATGCATCAACTTTTTCAATGTCACATTTTCATTTGTTGTTGGAAAAAAGCAGGTAATTACTTACAAAAGTTTAAAACAGAAGAATTTCAAAATTTATAATGCATTCCTGGAATGTTTGGGAAGTAAGTCCTATTTAATTCAATGGGACTTCATAGTTAAACAGTGTTCATAGTTAAGTATATAAAATGCTCAATATTTTTGGCTCTGAGTCCTTTATCTGACATTGGGTCAGGATCAGATACAGTATATATATATTCATGCACACATACACATAGATGCAAATGGGTGTCCCGTATGTACATGTAAATAAGTACAGTATACTTATTTGCATGTACATACGGGACACCCATTTGTGTACATTTGTGTTTACCTCTTCTTTCTCCCCGCAGTCCTACTGCAGATCTGTTTTCTGGCAGCCACAATTACCAGAGAAATAATGATCTATTTTCCCAACTCAGCTTCAAACTGCTCAGCTGAGTGGTAGAGGAAGAAAGTGGGGGTCCCAGATCCCATTGAAAGCAACCAAGCCATGGCAGTGTTTTGCACATCTGTGGTGCGTAGGATTCTTGACAGCAGCACAATAGAGAACATCTTTAAGGCTAGCCAATTTTCATGCTGCAATATGTGATCTTTTTAGTTATGCTGATTTTTTTTATCTATGGCCTTAAAAAAGTTAAGTAGTTACACTGAACTAAAATGTATATAAAACTTTAAAAAATAACTTTCCTTCTCTCCAGCATCCTGACAGGTTGTAAGAAAGCTTCTCTGTGCAAAATGTAAGAAGTCAAAAACTTCACCTAATCACTTCAACCCTCCTGAGAATAAGCCTACTTGTTTCAGCTTATGCATTCTGGAGCTTTGGAAGCTGGCTTGCTAGCTGGCTTCGAGCCAGTCATCCTCTCTCAGCCCAACCTATCCCACAAGGTTGTTGTGAGAAGGAGTGGTGGAAGGAGTGCTATGTACAGGGCCTTGAGTTCCTGGAGAAAAGGCAGGATATAAATCTGACTAACTAACTAAATATTTACATAAGAACTGTACATACGTAGTTAGGCTCACACTTTGTTGGAAGCTAAGATTTCTTCAGTAAGCTGTAATGGCTGGAGTCACACATAATACTAGACAATAAAATGTGTCTTAGAAACCCAATGGCTGAATTAAGCTAAAACCAAAACTAAGCTAAAACCAAACACATTACAACTAGCTGCCAGTGTGTCAAGTTACTGGCTCAGAAGCAGGAACACTAATGAGATTAATTCTACTACTCCTAAGTGTTGCTCAAACTTAATGTGGTTGTTTAAAAATATTTTTCCTCTATTACAATTATATTGCCTGCCTTTTAAAAGGTAGCATCCTCAGGGAAAAGATGGGTACGAATAAATATTTGAAGTGGTGCTTTATATAAAATACCAACCGGAAAAAACGGGCAGGGTTATAATACACCCCTCTGCTGCATCTTTACTTTCCTTGGGCGACAGAGGTTCTTTGCCTTATCCCAGGCTGACAAAACCCCTTGTCAGTCTTGCCAGGAAAAAGGCAGAGGGAGGAGATAACCTGAACACCCCGGATAGGACCAAGGGTAAGTTCCTGTTCCAAGTGGAAGGTCTGTTTGTTTTATTCAAGGACAATATCATTGTGTAAATAAATGCCAGGCAATGAGAAGGGTGCAGAGGTACTGGTGAATGGGATAGGTATTAAGTGTCGTTTATCAAACACCAGCCTTGTTCTTCAAAAAAGGGTGCAGAATAAAAGGGTGTGATTAGAAAAAGGCTCTAGTTTAATATATACTCAGTCGATGGGTCTATAATAGAAGCCACAATGTGGAATTATTTATGCTTTCAACTGCAGCTCAGTGGTCAGCATTGAGAAATCTTTCAAAATGCACACAAGAGATGTACATGTGATTATTCAAACAGATTGAGTAGCTACAAATCTCAAATGAAACTACACAGAATCCTTAAGTTGCTCAAAGAAATTGTCTGTAGGATGCTTACAAGGAAGGCAACATCTAATATCAATGTTCAATCATGTTCAGTTACTACTTCTGAACATCAAATGCCCAAATTTGCACGATTAATTCATTATTTCTACTAACACAGTTGATCATTTTTATCTGCTTTTTAGAGGTGATACGTCTGATACAAAGCAATGGATTGAACATGGGCATTTTTAAAAATTAATCTCTGTTAGTTAATCCACTGTAGTATGGATTACTAAATTTGATGTCCCAAAAGTTGGAGAAAATAAAATCAAGATTAAAAAAAAAAAGAGATCTGCTAGCAACCTTAAATATATGTTAGACTTCACTGTCTTTTTATTTAGATGGACCAGGAACTCAAAAAACTGACCTGTAGATTTAAAGAGAATTCAGGAATGAATTAAAAGATTTGGCCAGATAGTCTGAATAACTGTCTTGGAGAAAGTTTTCTTGTGAACTGGGAAAAAGTCTAGTGGCAGTTAGCCAAACTTCCCTAAGACTGTAGCTTAGACTTATGATTAGAATTCAGTTCCAACATAACCATGTTGTCTGGGAATTACAGGAATTGAACTCCAAGATAATCCTAAGGCACCACCTTGGGAAAGGCTGCTGTATACATTCTTCGCCTATATTTAATGAGGAGAACTGTATGAGAGAATAATGTTGCTTATATTTAGTGATTTAAAATATTTACTTACATGGCGTATTGTACACAGCTAAACCTGGAAAGATCGGCAGAGAATCCCTGCAACATTTTCATGATCCTCTTATGTATCTTTTAGATATAATTGCCTTCCATTATCCCTAGCCTACATGGTTGATACGCTACTGGCTGAAGTGTTAAGAGCTGTAGTCTAACACATATGAAAGATGCCACACTGGGGAGGGCTACTCTAAAATGTGGAAGAGCATATGAAAAGAAGGGTTCAAAATAATATTTTTGATTGCTGTGGCATGGAGCCATGAAACCCAAAACTATGCATTGGTTTGTATCTTGGCTTTTTTGTCATTTTGTTTGAATTGCCATAGATAAAACTTAGGCCTGTTTGCATCACTTTAGAGTAACATGCTATGTTATATTAAGTTATACAGAACTGATAGAGGACTAAGGAGATAACCCTGTGTCTGGACTGTACCATTCCAGATACCAGATTCAGATGCCAGAAAGATGGCCAAATCAAGCTCAGAGAGCACCAAGGGCTCCACAGTTCAACCCTGAGCTACACATATTCTCTTCTATTGGATGGCCAAATCCTTCATATACACAAATTCCTCTTTCTAGTATTTCAGTGGGAAAGAGTTCTAATGCTGGCATATTCACTATTTTATGTGAATGATACATTATTCTACAAAGGAATGCTATACGGCGAAATCCACATCTTTTGTCTTTACAAAAGACAAACTTAAGTTTATCCCCATAACAAGGACTAAGCCAGAACAATATTGACCCAAAATTAATTGCTTATTGAAGTAGAGCCCAAATAGTCCCAACTACCACCAATTTGTTGCTAGGACTAACACTTGCTGAGCCTTTCAAATATTAATTTCCATAATTAACTAATATGATCCCTCCTGAAACAGTTATTTCACCTGTTACATGGCAGGACCAGGCCATTTGTATTTTACATAAGACAGATGTTGGTGCTAGTGATGATACTCACACTAATTGATGCTGGAAGGTAATAACATTAAACCAGTAACATACTGAACAGCTGTTTCATAGAAGATGACAAGACTTGTTATCTCTTGTCTTAACAGGCAGAACCAGGTCAAATGGGCTTAAGTTACCGAAGGATAAATTTAACTGAATATTAAAAGGAACTCCTTGACAGAAAGCAGAGTGGAACTAAGAACCTAATGGACTATGAACTGCCCTCACTAGAGATCTTCAGAGTTGAGGCTGGACAACCACAGGTTGGGGATATTCTTCCTTTAGATTTCCTGTATGAAACAAACACTTAAGCTTCCTACCATCCAAGACCCTGTATGATTCAATGAGCCTATGATGCTGTGTCTGATGATACATCATCTTCCTCAACTATGCCTCTCCCTTTTATCTCTGACCAAGTTCTCATTTACCAGATTAGTACTAAACACAGTATGTCTTGGAATAGTTTCCTCCTCACCCCCACCCTAGCAAGTAGCTTACGCACTTATTGTAGTTTATGCTCTGAGATAAGGCATAATTATGGTAATTGCTAAAGATGGTATAAGAAGCAGATATTCTTGAAGGAAAAAAAACACTCCTTGCACACTTCAAATTTGGAAATTCTATTTAATTTCAGGCAAGGCAACAGATTCAGGGGTGAATCACTGTTTATACATCCAGGGGGATGAATCAAGGTTGAAAAGAGTTGAAAGCTATTAAGGATACCCCCTGGTGAGATCAGAGGTTCTCGGCTTGCCTTTTTTCAAGCTTGTTATCTCCTATGGGTGGAGTTCATATTTCCATACAAAACCATAATGACCTGTCAGTGACCCAAAATAATCAGCAAGAGTATGAATCTAAAGCAGTCTGGAATTTCCTAGCTTCAACAGCAACCATTCTTTATTATTCCTTACCTTCCTGAATATTACTTTCCAAATGGTCAGACTGCAACTTAAATTTTTCCAACTCCCAAGGGTGGCAAGAGGGGAGGGGAGGGGAGGGGAGGGGAGGGAAGTCGCAGCCCGAAAGGACTCAGATTGGAAAAGGATGACCTAGCACAGTGTTTCTCAATCTTGGCAACTTGAAGATGTGTGGACTTCAACTCCCAGAATTCCCCAGCCAGCCTTGCTGGGGAATTCTGGGAGTTGAAGTCCACACATCTTCAAGTTGCCAGGCTTGAGAAATACTGATCTAGCTGGATAGAAAATGCTTATTGAGCCTGAAATCTAAAACCTTCTGGAAAGAGAATACTGTACAGGATCTTCTCTTTGGTTTTGAAAATGTATTTTATGCAAGGATATTACACTGATTTATAAATGTGGTATCTAGTAGTTCTGCTTCATTATTGCTTAGGCAAGTTTCCTCAAACTAAACCAGGAACTGCAAATTCTGGCCCTCAGATGTGGCCAAACTACAACTTCCACCATCCTTCAGCATTCACCATTTGAATGTGTTTCATCACATTTTTGCTTCAATTGATAACATTTGTTTTTTTCAAAAATCATGTTTAAATCCATATGCATTTTTGTGCTCATTTCTCCTAATATGTAAGTTATTATTTTTCATTAGATATATACTTTTTGTCAGCAGTTCTTCCCATTTAATGCTTTTTGTGTGTGCTTTTCCTTATTTTTTCCATTTTATATGCATTTTTGGGAGTTGCAAACTATCCATGATTTTTTTTAAGTGAATTTCAGCATGCAAGCATGTTCCAGTTCACACTGAGGAACTGGCTGAGTTTGCATAAACATGTGAACCATCCCAAGTAAAAAATCTTTTGCAGCAGGCATCATAGAGCAAGAACCATTCTGGGACCATTCTGAATTTACCAGCTGATAAAGTACCAACTACCATGAGACAAGACATGTTGGGAGTGGACCACCCTATTTGTGGAGAAGGTTGCTAATTTTAAATGGGGTGGGTAGCAAAATTAGAAGCACAGATTCCACATGTTCTGTTATCTCCTCCTGTCACCAGTGTTTTCTTTATCTTTCTCAATCTCTTCACCACTCCCCCTTCACAGCCAAGAAAAGCCCCATGTGTATTCCCAAAACAGCATTAGTAAGGAGCAGTCAGGGTGGGGCAGCCAAAGTTCACCAGCCCCATTGTGGGGCTATGGATTGTCCCTTTTCCAAGTCAAAATTTCAGGTTGCTCCTTCCAGTCAGTTGTCTCCCATGCACTGGGAGATATGAGGTGTAACTCTTGATGAGAGAGGCGGGTACCACCCTCCAAGCCTAAGCTATCTTTAAACTCCATAGGAAAATCTGCTCCTGCTTAAGCCATCTCATTCCTGGGGCGAGCATCTAAGACTGCCAAGCCATTGGCTGTGGCACCCGTTCTCTTTCAGGAATGGATGTGTGATTGAAAGAGGCCTCCAAACATATTTCTACCACATGTTCTCACTATCGCAACCTCACAATCAAAGCTGTCAAAATAACATCAAGAAAGCAGTTGTAAGCCTTTGCCTGCTGATAGATAGACAGAGTGTGTGTGTGTGTGTGTGTGTGTGTGTGTGTGTGTATGAAGTTTATCTCAGGAATCAGGCTGAACAAACATAAATCTGATCTATTCTTGAGCATCCCTTTTCTGTGAAAAGCTAGAATTCTCTCTTCTTCTTTTTTCTTCTGGCTATGCCCTGTCTCTGCATTTTTTAGATATAGCTTCCCTCACTGCCTTCAGATTCAAACAAGTTCCTCAGTCCTGATATTCCTACATTAAAATAAAAAGAGAGCAGCAAAGGACCAGTATGGCTGGATGGAAGCCCACATCCAGAAGATTTAGCCTCTCTGCAAGTCAGAGGTTGTTCTTCTCATGCTGGCCAACTGTGCCAAACCAGGAGGGAATTCTTATAAGTTTTCCCTTTGTGTGTGTGTGTGTGTGTGTATTCCTTCTCTGCCTGCCAAGATAAATCTCCAGTTCCAGCTGTGACATCTGCATTTCCTTTCTCTCCTTTCAGTAAGGAATGAACCTTCCCCCACCACACTCCAGCTTCACAGTTGAGGTTTCCATTGCTCTTTAAGAAAAGAAGCAGCTCTACACTTCCACCCATTCTTTACATGCTTTAAAACAAAAATGTGATGGTAAATTTTAGTGCTCATTAAACTGACAGTGCTAATAAGAGACAGGCATCATATGTGGAGTGGCTAAGCATAGTTTGGTCTGACAATGAGGTTAATGTACCTCAGCTCTTACTGGCATCTCCTCCCTGTATTCTCTCCCCCTTTTCCTGTTGTTTAATGCTTTCTTCTTAATCAATATATATCAATAAACATCTGACTTGGAGTTTCCATGCTTTCCACCAACTGATGGTCACCTTATGTCTTCATGGTATATGTGTAGTGATGGACACAAATGTATGCTCAAGGAACACATACGTACAAAACATGTGTGCATGCTAAGTGGTTTATGGACCAAAGGTCTATATGTATAATTGTGTCAATAACAC
Source organism: Candoia aspera (assembly GCF_035149785.1). NCBI lineage: Eukaryota > Metazoa > Chordata > Lepidosauria > Squamata > Candoiidae > Candoia > Candoia aspera. The sequence goes on along the minus strand of NC_086153.1, from coordinate 271,302,600 downwards.
ATCATCATATCTGACTTCCAAAAGGATTGCATTTCAAAACTGAGTTAAAACAATTTGTTTGGGATGAATTTCCCCTCATTTTTCCAATGGGTTCTCATCATTTCTAATTTCCGTTCCCAATCATAAGTTCATAGCCATCTTTCATACAATCTTTTTTTATAAATGGACCAGTTTCACATAGAAATCACATTACAAACATGGAGTGTAATTGTAATTGTGCTAACCCTACTTAAAACTCAAAGGGGCAAAAACTCTAAGCAGTTTGTTTCTTGCCATTTTCTTCTGTTTTGCTCTCAATTTCATAACATCACTTTCTCTTTCCATGAAGAGCAGTCTGGGAGATGTACATACAGATTCTCTCAATTTAGGTATCCCAGTTGCTTGCTTGGTTTATATCTTGCATTTCTACCAAATGATGCTCAAGGAGCTAAATAACCCATTGTGATGAAACCATGGTTAGCACAAAGTTAGTACATAAGTTCCAAACCTACATTAAGCTATGCTTGTTAATACTATCTGCCTCTCAATCAATTTATTTTATTTTATTTTATTTATCATATTTATATAGCTCACACACATGTGACTCTGGGCAGTGTACAACACAACAGTTAAAAACTCCATAGCAATCTAAAAACAATCAAACACTAAATAAAATAAGCATATAAAGTAAACATATAAATCATGGATTGTCAGTATGGCTTGTTTCAAAGAAGGAAGAGGAGGAGGGAACTATAGCTGAAACTATATCACACTGTTACATAAGTAAAAGAGAAAAATCATTTTTTTCCCTCTAAACTGTCCTTAGGAAAGAAGGAAGTTCTTGTACTTAAGTTTTTTTTTAATGAGGTAAGAATGAGGGTGCCACCCTTTACTAGAATGTAGGGGTACAGGGTCACAGGAGACTGGAATGCTAAGGTGGGCAGTCAAATGACACCTCGAATTACAGGTAAGTATGGCCTGGGAGAACAAAACGAAGCAGGACATAGGCTGATAGAATTTTGCCAAGACAATTCACTCTGCATAACAAACACTCTCTTCCAACAACCTAAGAGACTGCTTTATACATGGACTTCACCAGATGGACAACACCGAAATCAGATTGATTACATCCTTTGCAGCCAAAGGTGGCGGACATCTGTACAGTCGGTAAAAACTAGGCCTGGAGCTGACTGTAGTTCAGATCACGAACTTCTTCTTGCACAATTTAGGATCAGACTAAAGAGATTAGGGAAGACCCACAGATCAGCTAGATATGAGCTCACTAATATTCCTCAGGAATATGCAGTGGAGGTGAAGAATAGATTTAAGGGACTGGACTTAGTAGATAGGGTCCCGGAAGAACTCTGGACAGAAGTTCGCAGCATTGTTCAGGAGGCGGCAACAAAATACATCCCAAAGAAAGAGAGAACCAAGAAGGCAAAATGGCTGTCTGCTGAGACACTAGAAGTAGCCCAAGAAAGAAGGAAAGCAAAAGGCAACAGCGATAGGGGGAGATATGCCCAATTAAATGCAAAATTCCAGAGGTTAGCCAGAAGAGATAAGGAATTATTTTTAAACAAGCAATGCGCGGAAGTGGAAGAAGACAATAGAATAGGAAGGACGAGAGACCTCTTCCAGAAAATTAGAAACATTGGAGGTAAATTCCAGGCAAAAATGGGTATGATCAAAAACAAAGATGGCAAGGACCTAACAGAAGAAGAAGAGATCAAGAAAAGGTGGCAAGAATATACAGAAGACCTGTATAGGAAGGATAACAATATCGGGGATAACTTTGACGGTGTGGTCAGTGAGCTAGAGCCAGATATCCTGAAGAGTGAGGTTGAATGGGCCTTAAGAAGCATTGCTAATAACAAGGCAGCAGGAGACGACGGCATCCCAGCTGAACTGTTCAAAATCTTGCAAGATGATGCTGTCAAGGTAATGCATGCTATATGCCAGCAAATTTGGAAAACACAAGAATGGCCATCAGATTGGAAAAAATCAACTTATATCCCCATACCAAAAAAGGGAAACACTAAAGAATGTTCAAACTATCGAACAGTGGCACTCATTTCACATGCCAGTAAGGTAATGCTCAAGATCCTGCAAGGTAGACTTCAGCAGTTCATGGAGCGAGAATTGCCAGATGTACAAGCTGGGTTTAGAAAAGGCAGAGGAACTAGAGATCAAATTGCCAATATCCGCTGGATAATGGAAAAAGCCAGGGAGTTTCAGAAAAACATCTATTTCTGTTTTATTGACTATTCTAAAGCCTTTGACTGTGTGGACCATAACAAATTGTGGCAAGTTCTTAGTGGTATGGGGATACCAAGTCATCTTGTCTGCCTCCTGAAGAATCTGTATAACAACCAAGTAGCAACAGTAAGAACAGACCACGGAACAACGGACTGGTTTAAGATTGGGAAAGGAGTACGGCAGGGCTGTATACTCTCACCCTACCTATTCAACTTGTATGCAGAACACATCATGCGACAAGCTGGTCTTGAGGAATCCAAGGCTGGAGTTAAAATCTCTGGAAGAAACATTAACAATCTCAGATATGCAGATGATACCACTTTGATGGCTGAAAGTGAAGAGGAACTGAGGAGCCTTATGATGAAGGTGAAAGAAGAAAGTGCAAAAGCTGGCTTGCAGCTAAACCTCAAAAAAACCAAGATTATGGCAACCAGCTTGATTGATAACTGGCAAATAGAGGGAGAAAATGTAGAAGCAGTGAAAGACTTTGTATTCCTAGGTGCAAAGATTACTGCAGATGCTGACTGCAGTCAGGAAATCAGAAGACGCTTAATCCTTGGGAGAAGAGCAATGACAAATCTCGATAAAATAGTTAAGAGCAGAGACATCACACTGACAACAAAGGCCCGCATAGTTAAAGCAATGGTGTTCCCTGTAGTAACATATGGCTGCGAGAGCTGGACCATAAGGAAGGCTGAGCGAAGGAAGATCGATGCTTTTGAACTGTGGTGTTGGAGGAAAATTCTGAGAGTGCCTTGGACTGCAAGAAGATCAAACCAGTCCATCCTCCAGGAAATCAAGCCAGACTGCTCACTTGAGGGAATGATATTAAAGGCAAAACTGAAATACTTTGGCCACATAATGAGAAGACAGGACACCCTGGAGAAGATGCTGATGCTAGGGAGAGTGGAAGGCAAAAGGAAGAGGGGCCGACCAAGGGCAAGGTGGATGGATGATATTCTAGAGGTGACGGACTCGTCCCTGGGGGAGCTGGGGGTGTTGACGACCGACAGGAAGCTCTGGCGTGGGCTGGTCCATGAAGTCACGAAGAGTCGGAAGCGACTAAATGAATAAACAACAACAACAGGGGTACAGCATCTGGATCTTGGCCCATCAAATATTATTTGAAAATATAGTTTTAAAATATACACTAATTTACAATCCAGTAAGCAAATGTTCATATTCATATGCAGATTTCTGTAACGTAACTAAACTAACAGATGCAGAATAAACTAGCTAAGTAACAGATATTCTAACCAGATTGGTACAATTAGCAAATATTAAGATCAAACTGCAGTAAGCCTATTTTGTTTTTATTTCAACATTAATAGTAAGCTGGCATTTTAAGTAGTTATATGCAATTAATTGCACTCCACCTAATGCAGGTGCAGTGAAGTCTTACAGGGAATTCTCCAGCCTCTTCTGTCCTACAGCATTGCCTTTGTGGTCCCTGGGCCTTTCCTGTGAGTCATGAAATCCCCAATAACAACATAGAACAGGGTGAGGAATCTGTACCCCTCCAGCTATAGCTGAATTATAACAGCCAGCAACCCAACCAGCATGGTCAAGAGTGAGGAATGCTGTAGAGCTCTAATTCAACAGTGTCTGGAGGAGTATACAGGAGGATGTTCCTCTGCTGGTGGAAGAGGGGAAAACTAAGCAATGCCATTGCTAAGTTTATTTTATTTTATTTATTTATTTATCACATTTTGTCACTGCCCATCTCCCCCCCCAAAGGAGATTTTTATCCCTGATTTCCATAGACAGTTCCTGAGAGTCAGTGGGAATTGCAAGGAAGAGAGAAATCCCTGTTGTGAAACTTCCTAGCAATTGCACCAGGTTGGATACAACTATCTATCTCACAAAATAAATTAAATAATTTATTTTTTTAATTAAATAATTGTGAGCAATGAACACAAGGAGCAAAACCAAAGCCTATTCCTGTTGTAATGCTATAATGGAAGACAATAACCTCTAACCTCGAGTATTTTGTTTGGGATGAATTTTTCCCCTCATTTTCCCAGTGGATCACTCATCATTTCTAATTAACTTTCCCAATCACAAGTTCATAGCTGATTTTCCTACAGTCTCTTTTTATAAATGGACCCAGTTTCATGTAGCAATCACATTGTAACCCTTCTGCAATGGGACATTAACACTTATTATGCTAAGACTATGGGGCCCAGGTGAAAGTGATGGGCACTCCTGAGGAGGGATGATGTACGTAATGGTTATTTATGTTCTTCCCAGCAAGGAGATAAATGACAGGTACAACACTCTACGAATGCACCATATAGACTTTCATGCAAACTGAATTTCCACTGAAATAAAATGATACTGAAGGTTGATGGCCTAACATTCTTCATTAGTGAGGAGATACAGGAACTAAAAAAGGGAGAGCACATGTTCAGATCTAGGCAACAGCCACAGCCCCATCCAATCTCACAAGCATGGCTGTAATTTATAGAGTATGGTTGGATAAGGAATGTCAATATATCCCACAAATTATTTTTTAAAAAATATAAAACCTGCTCTTTTCTACGATGTGAGGGGAAAAAAAGACCTTTGTATGTGGACTGCTTGGAGGAAGGGCTGGATAAAAATGTAACAATAATAATAAACTACAAGTCAAATCAGCTAACATGGTGTTTCTCAATCTCAGCCACTTTTAAGATGTGTGGACTTCAGCTCCCAGAACTCCCCAGCCACCATGCTAATAAACGGCAACAAGCTAAATTCACAATCAACAAATAAGCCAAGTAACATATTTTGAAGATAAGAATTCTTAGAAACATAGGTGATATTCAGTTTGTTACAAGGTAGATTTATTTCTGGGAGGCAGTAGCCAAGTTAGGCTGTTGCAGCCAAGCCCTCCCTCCCCAAAACCCAAGGTCTCTGGTGGCACTCGTATACATACTCACTTGGAGTAAGTCCCTCACTATGCAGTGCAGCTAACACCCAGATAAGCATAAAAGTATAAAAAGAAGTCAAGACTTGTTCTTTCTCATTTTGGAGTACATGATACAGAATAATGGATTTCCATTACAGAAAGGCAGGTCTCAACTGAATATTTGAAGAAAGTTGCTGACCATAAAGAGCAGTTTGACTGTAGAACCAATTACTCAGAGAAGTGTGGGTACCCCTTCATTTAGTTTAAGCAAAGATGAGATAGCTATCAGTGGCCTAAACATCCCCTTCCAACCCTATTCAGGCCATCATCCATCATATCTGGATGACCACTTAATGGCAGCCTAGAAGTAGACTTTTAGTCATCTCTTTCCTGCTGTCTAGTGGCTCTCCAGATACCAAAGCCCTAGATTCTGTATCAGCCCAAAGCACATGGGTTCTATCAAGAGGATCTGGTAATATCAGTTATGGTACATTTAGGGAGTCAATGCTTTTCAACTTTAAATTTCTCTGCAGATCTACCACAGAGGAAGCCGTTTAGAATACTCCAGTCTCTTCTCCTTTCATACCACTTTTGCAGGAAAGTTGTATAAAGCAATAGTTATTTTAAAAAAAATCCTGTCAATTTCCTTGAGTTCTGGAATCCTTGAGTGTCTAAAAGGCTCTGAGCTGACATTCCAGCTATTCTGACAGAAGCAAGAATAATGGGTGGGAAAGGGGGCATTTTTACATAATCAAAAACAACAGAGAAAAAAAATACATTCTTCAGACTGCGCTGAGAAATACTGTTTTCCTATGTGTTAAAAGTTTTTGAGAACCGGCAGTGGAAGATGATATGTAAACTAGCCACATTCTTTATTCTTTTACAGAAGCCACAAGGAAGGCTCACCATTTGTTTTACTGCAAATCATTTCCCAGCAAAAGATCTTTACCAGATTTGGGTTATGCAAAATCTAATGCTGAATCCCACATGTTCTACAAAGGGTATCACTGGCACAAAACAAGACAAAAAGGAAAATATTCTGAAAGCTGCAGCATTCCAAGGAACAGGGTTGGAATGATTGGGTACTTGCCTGGGCTCCTGTCCCAGGAAGGGACCAACCAGAGCCCCCTTGCTGATCTGTTTTGCTTTTTTGCTATTGCTACTGTTTTGCTTGCCTGGCCAATAACCACAGGTTGCCTCTTTAGTTGCCTTTTCTTCCTCTTGATGGCCATACAATCTGAGCCCAGAGGACAAAACCCAGTAAAGAGGGACATTTCAGTCACAACATCTGAGAAAATGTCTGTTTCTTAATTTTGTCTTCATACAGGAAAGGTTAAGTTGTTTCTCTCCCAAATTCAGGGAATAGTCCTTCAACTCCACGCCAAACTCCGGATGCCTGAGTTTATAGGCAACAATACTGCATTCCACCTGAGGTATAGATTTACTCCACCATTTTTGTGCTTATCAGTCCTATCCCAATATAAGCAGATGCTCCTGGAAAATATGCTATACTGCAATATCATCAAGTTCTAGTAGACAATTTTCCATTTAAAGACTGAGTGACAGTCCTTGGAGATGAATTACAAGCAGAGATAGCATTGATTATTAGAGGTTTCTCAGATAACCAGAGACATAAGGGTCATTCAGATGGACTGTCAAGAAAGTTTGCAAGATAGAAGCCACAGCCTACTGAATAAAGGTAGTTTGCCCTGGAGGTAGAGAATGACCACCTTGGCGACATACTGCACTATCATAATCCAATCCGATATGGCCCTCAGGGTTTACTGAGATCCAGAAGAAGCAGTGGGAGAAGGCCGGTGACAAAGATTTCCCATCTACATGAAACAAATTACTTGTGAACACTATTATAGAGTGTAAATATTTTAAAAATACGTATCCTGCCTGCCTTTCAATTGAATGATTCCTAAGGTGTCATACATAATACAAATAATAAAAACAGGAAATAGAGAGTGGTGTGATCTACAGCTTTTAAAAAGTCTCAAATACTGTACAGCAGAGCAGCAAAAACTCTTCATAGCACATTCCCAAATACAATATTAATTCCTACTGGCTGAAGTCAATTTTTAAAAATTATGTCAAAACTCTGTTCAGTCAAACTTTTGTTTTCTAATAAAATTTACCAAGTTTGTCACTTAGGGTCTGTGGCCTTTTTGGGAGTAAGAGAAACAAATCCAGGCCCTTGTCCTGAACAGCTTAAAGTTCATTGTCTCCAAAGCTGATAACTCAGAGCAGAACCAGCTGACAAAAAGTAGAAGCTGAAATTGCTGGAATCTCCCAATAAAAGCCATTTCTGGAAGTGCATAGACTACTATAAATTAATCTGGAATAGAAATACAAATGTGACAATCCCCATCTTGGCTAAGGACAGAGAACAGAGACTTTTTATGCCTGAAGGATTAGATTGGGGAACATGAACTTTACATTCAGAAGGAAAAGAAAAAAGAACATAACTTTTGTTAGCATTTAAAAACGGCCTGGGAAAGGTTTTATACTGGCTTGTGTGTGTTTTGAATGGAGGAGCTGCTTTGAATTTATTTATGTCTAGACAGTATATGGATGAAGATTGCTGTGAGGATCCAAAAGAAACAGGCCCGAGTGGAGTAAAAAGGACAGCGACAACTCGGGGAGGAAAGGCCAGAGAGAAGCGGAGAAAACAGAAAGGAAGAAGTGAACTCCCTTAGCAGCCGGCCAATCTAAACGCCTGAAAAGGGTTAACTGACTCCCCAAAGAGACTTTCTAAAGAAACAATAAGAAATCTATCAGCTTATTGGACAGTTCCTAGAGTCCCTGAGCCAATGGGAAGGGCCTGCCAGCTGAGAAGGCTTTTTGGTGAGCAGATCAAGAGGAGTGCAGGGTTAGAATGGAGCAGGCTGTGCTTACGCGTTCCTCGGGGCTGAGGTAGGGACCCCAGCCAGCTTGCTTTGAAGGCGATTCGGTCTGCAGATAACAAAAATAATCTGAATCGCTCTGTGGTTGCTCCTGAAAGCAGGGCCGCGACACAAGAGTTGTAAGTGGCTTAGTAATGCTTTCTGCCTGTTCGGTCTGTTTGCTTTTACCACAGTTACTTCTTGCTGCCTGGAGTTAATCTTCTAATCGGAGTGTGACTTGGAAGATGGAGGGAAAATGCACTCTTTGTGCTACGGAATGCAGGCCATGCCGCGTGGGAGTGTTGTTAGTAGACTCCGTGCAGCATGGAGGCAAAAATCTCACAATTAGAAAAACACAAGGCAAATGCCACTTTAAAACCTCTGCTGTTTCCAACCCCCCAAGTCCTTCACGTAGCATTTGAACCTGATCCACAATCCTCTTCCTCAGGACACAAGCATCACAAGGAGGCTATCAACCCTATCTGTCGAAAGCTGAAAAAGCAGAACGAAGACTTCCACCAGATGAATATTCTGGATCTTCTGGTACAGTCACCCTACCCCACTACACAAAATAAATTGCTAGTATCTCCCATTCGTGTTTTTCAGGATATATATTCATGTGCATTTGTTCCTTTGCAAGAAAATTTTGCAGAAGATATATTCATTTGCATTTCTTGCTTTGCAAGAAAATCTTGAGGCTGCTATAATGGGAAGCAATATGAAGGGAAATTAAAATCAAAGCATTACGATCCTCCAAAGATTTCCTAGCACCTTTGCCAAAATTCTTTTGCTGCATTTAAAAGTCCCTGTAAAGGTGACCTACTAGCATTGCACTGTGACCAGTTTTGCAGCCAGGCACTTTTCCCAAAAGCTGTGACCATGCAGGTTGCTAGAGTAGCTGCACTGGAGAGCGGGGGAGAGAAGTTTTAAATAATGCATATAGGAAGAGACAGGCTGCAGGAACAGGATGCTGAACCCCAAAGCTAAGATGAGGCAAGAGTTCTCTCCAATGGACCACCTACAAAGTCAGCAGAACCACAGCAATTCAAAGAAGAATTGCATTTTTCAGCAGCTTCAAATAAATTGGCACAGAGTTGGAAATAAATTGAACAAGGTAGGGAACGCATGCAGAGCATGGATGCAGGAATTCTTTCAGTCCCTTAAAAATAGCTCCACTCTGGATCACATGACCAGGAAGGAAAAGGAAAAAGGGTTTAGAATGGAGAAGTCATCAACTTTCTAAATCTTTGCCCAATTGCTTCTCCCTTTTCAATGCATGGGAGGTGGCTGGAATTTTTTTCCAGCCCTTTAGTAGTGCCATTCTGGTCATGTGGCAGGGTCTCAAGAACAGAATGGATAGCTTCCAACCGCCTTTTGTATAGGACTATAGCCTCAGGGATCTTTTTTCCCCTGGATTTTTTTTCTGCAACCCATTGTCAAACTTGATCTTTTTTTTTTTTTTGCCAACCTCTCTCCACACACCAAATTTGGTCCTGTTCTGTTCCCTTTTCAGAAAGTTACTGTGCTGATAGACAAGAGTCCCAAATCTCTAAAAATTTATTTCCAATATTGCGCAGTGGGAAGAATCCAAGGATAATACAGAACTACAGCTGATCCTGAAGTGGCACAGAACATCTATTCTGGTGGAATTGCACTAGTGCTAGATCAAGATACAACAAATACTGGTGTGCTTTGTTGAGTCTTCAGATGCCTCCTGGCAGAGAGCTGCTGGCACTGCCATCAAAATCAGTTACTTCTTCATTCTCTGGTTAAAAAAAAAAAAGGTCGCCAGAAACAGTGGGAAAACAGACAGATGCTAAACGAAAAGCAGCAACATCTGGATCCCTGTAAAATTGCATACAAGAAGCAGAGCTCTTTGGAATAAAAAGCCTATTTTACTAACAGGTCCCCTTTGTTCCTTCTTACAATGCAACTGTGACAGGAGATGACACCTATTTCAAACAAGAATCCTAATCACATGGTTGCTAGCAAATTCTGCAAACCTCCCTCACCCTCTTTACCTTATCTAAGTTCCACAAAGCCACTGCATCCTCACACACTGGACACAGGCTTGGAGCAACTCATTTCCATTTGAGGACCAATTGAAAAAGTTGGTTTTGTTTGACTGCTTGCTTTGTGTCCTGCCTTTTCTCCAGGCTGCATAGAGTACTTCCTCCTCCAGTTTTCCTTCCAACAACCCCGTTGAGGTAGGTGGGATTGAGAGATAGTGACAGACTAAGTCACCCAGCAGATTTCATACATGAGACTGGGCTTGAACCTGTTCACTCTTCTTCCAGCCCCTTAACCACTAAATTACTCTGGCTCTCAAGGTGTGGTTGGTGATTGTTTCCTTTCTGCCCCCAAAATGACTTATTTTCATACTTGAGGGCCTTGGCCTCCCAAGGCCCATAAATCTATCCTCTGAATCATGCACGGGGGGGGGGGCTTGGGAATCAAGCCACACAACTAATATGGATCTACTAATCAAGATGTTAAAATTCTCTGAATATTTTCAAGCTTCCCCTCGGGTCCATGAGACTCTTAAGCTGAAAAGATATCTGTTGTTACCAGTTAGCTGATAGCAACTCACTACTAGAAGAACAAGTAGTAAATCTGGCTTTTCCTAACTGCATTCCAATTATTTTGCTTAAAGTTAGAAACATCATTCTTCTGGCTTGCTCCACCGGTAAATAAACGCTTAGTGTTAACAGCATTGAATGATACGTGCCGGCAGTGCAGGAGGAAAATATATATGAGTCAAGCAGCCAGTCTACAATCCATAAACCTCGCTTTCTCCAAGTGCTGTAATGCTCAATCCCCAAGATTTCAATAGTCAGTAAAACTATTTTGGAGTATTTTATGCACTGAGTATACGGTTATGTGGAAAAGAAAACAAGGTTAAGAATGCTTAGACACAGCTTAGTTTAGGCTAGAAGAACATCACCTTGTGCATAAATGCATGACTTGTGATACTAGCAGAAAAGAGAAAAGAACCACAGATAGAATCATAAAGACTTCCAACCTGATATTGGTAATCTGGATTGGTGGAGGGGTGAGAAGGTGGAGCTAGCAGCCATTAAAAAACAGGAACATGATTACCCTTGTGCTGGTAAAGAAGCCAGACGGGATAGAATCTATAATTCCAAGAAGAAAATGGTCAAGTCCAGGAAAGGCTCTGCTCCTGCATCCACCTCTGCTTTCTTGGCTCTCAAAAAATTGCTCTGTTGCCTACTGCTACTAGGAAGCATCAAGGGCTGCATGAGATGTGAAGTCAGCAGATCACATTCCTTTTCTTTCAAAGCTAGAAGAAGCAGTAGCCTTCTTGACTAAGAGGCCCAGCAGCCAAGGAGGAGCAGTAACTTTTTCAGGGCATGCCATTTTCTTGATCTGGATTGTTTCCCCACTCACAGGAGGTTGCTATTAGCTCCGTATATTTTCCTCTTCAAAGCACATTAGGATCTTGGGAGCCCAAGTGTTGTTTTTCTATCTGGTCTTATTCAGGGGATGTCCCTTGCAAGAGATCCTATTTGGAATCTCCAGATGTTGCATTTTATTTGGCCATATGGGGTTCAGTACTATCAATGAAAGACGGCAAGCTATCATCCCTTGTGTGTAGTTCTTTAGTCAGTTTTTGGATTCTGAATACTCTGAACCTAGTGTGGTTATTTTAGCTTTCCCATGGGTTACAAATTCTGGGTTCTGTAAACCCAAAGTGGTGACCATTCCAGGTTGAACAACATGGTCAGTTTAGATTTTGGTTAAATATCTGTGGGTGACTTGGGAGGTGAGGATTAGCCATAGCTAATTGAATAAATCACAGTTGGCTGGGATTTGTACAACATACTAACCCATTAACCAGTCACAATGTCTGTGTTCATAAAACAAACTAAGCTAAAATCAAATACTTAATACTTAAGCGAGCAGGGGAAACTGGGAGTTGAAGTCCATACATCTTAAAGTTGCTAAGGTTGAGAAACACTGGCCTAGTACAATGTGTGAACTTGGTAGAGTATTATGCAATATTTTATTTTGGTCACCAAAAAAGGTTGTACATTTATATGGTTCTATCCTATCAACTTTTTTTCCATTGCAATGACTGCAAATCATCTTGGGATTAGTCATGAGTCAACACCTGGAAGAACTTGTTTTTGCAAAATGGTTCTATTCGAAAGACAGCTGTGTTTTGTTAACTATAACTGATTAATCCTCAGTACAAATTATCAGGGAATTCCCTGTAAATTTATTTCAAGCCCTTCCTCTTTGAAGGGATTTCATATTAGATATATGTGATGGTAATGCTGCTCCAACTTCCCTCTGGCTCCCATGAAAAAGTAAAAAATCTAGTCCATTCTTAACAGATTGTGCAATTTATAAATGTGTATCATTAATCATACTTATGAGACCTAATAAATGTAGTTCAAACTTCTCTCTTGAGGTTATATCAAATACTTACCATACTCAGGCTTTTGCTTTTGAGTTGTATACTCCTGGAGGGGACTCCCCCCACCACTTGAAAGCTTAGCTTTCTTGTTCTGCGACAATGTACTGATCATGAAGAGTCTTGAAGGGACAAGAGTGCTGAAGGGCTCTTAACATCTGGTTAATGTTCCTAATGCTCAGTGGACAAGCTGTGACTGACAGTCACATTGTTCTTCCTGGGAAATTACAGGTAAAAGGCTATAATCATCCACAAAACCCACCCACTATGGAAGATTATTCTTTTCCCACTCCCACCCTAGAGAAGTTTGGGGAGTGGGGAGGAAGCAGGACATGATCTGTGATTTTTGTGTTCAAGAGACTGATTACTTTTGGGAGGTCCCATAAAGGCACAAGTTTTTGTGGTCTTTCTCTGGGATTCTAATGGGGGCTAGTGGATTTACTTCTTCCTTGTAGGAGTGTTATACTGTTTGCCTCTGTTCTATTTATATATTTATATGTAAATAGAAATACTACATAAATGTCGCAGGGCTACTGTTTTCTGCGGGAAATAGAATTCTAGTTAGTATTATCTATGGAACTCCTCTCTGCTCAAGAAACTTGAGGACAACATGCTAAGCCATAACATGGGATACTTGTTGCTAGCTTTGTGTATTATATGAAACTAGTCCTTATGGTCTATTAACCATAGTTTGTAACGTGTGGATTTGGCTAATTTTGTTGTATCCATACCATCTTTAAGCAAACCACAGCTTAATGAGATGTGTGAGCATTACCACAATGTTTGGAATCACACAATCACTAAGCCATAGTTTGTTTTATTTTATTACAGTTTATTCACCAAGCTATAAATTTGGTTTACAAACCAGAATGGTTTCATGCAACATGGTAAACCAGAACTAAGCATATTACATTATGGCTTGGTGCAATGTGTGAATGCAGTCTAGCTCTGTTTCCTAGTCTTAAGATTTCAGACTTGGCCCAGCAGAGGTATTTTCCCTGTTTGTACAATGTACCTAGCTCAATCAGACACTAACCCAATCAGAACTTCCAAGTAATTCTGTCTGTACACAGTCACACTAAATATAGAATTGAGTGTATTTTCTAGGAACAGCCTGGGAGGGCAATGTACGCTTCAAAAGTAGTTCAGCAGGAGTGTTTCAAGCCTTGCACACTAACAGCACCTCACTGCCACTCACTAAAGCAGACTGGCATTTTTTGTTGTTCTTGGATCCCCCATGAACCTGAAAAAAGGGTGTCACGCTCTAAAGAATCTACTCGTTCAAGTTAATACAACTCTTAAAGCAGAACACCTTTTTTTAGGCTCCTGCAGAAGCCTGAAAAACAATGAGCCTGCTGGAGGAATAGAGGGTACTATGTTCATAGTCATGCAGGTCCCAAAGCATTTCTTCACAATCCTCTCTGAAGCATGCCCAGCCCCAGAGCCTGGCATCCCATGAGCGTCCTGGCAAGACTTTGTCCTATAATGAGCTTCTTTTACATTGGCTAGACATGCACCAGTAGATGTGGCTTGGCCACTGCAGTGAATCAGTGTTTGGGAGGTGTGTTCTTTGCTCTCAAGCAGTAAGTTCAGTAACACAGAGCTGCTCTTCTCCAACTCTTTTTCTTGGAGGAATAGCATCAGCATCTGGTTCAAACCATTATGTGAACATGGTGAAACATCTCATGACATCACAGTGCAAATCTGAGCCTTTTGTACATACAATCTGACAGTGGATGCAGATCTGTAAATTAAGAAGTTTGCATTGTGACATTGTGACTCATGTTTTGTTACTGCCCCTGCCTCCTTGTGCAAGCCTAGGTTGATTAGGTAGTGGAGTGACCTTGGGTGGATGGGGTCAAAAGGACGGAGCTTCAATTGCATGCATGTGGCTGCCACGTTGACTTTTTTACTCCTGCAGATGCCCCATTAGATAGGCAAAATGGAACATGATTGATTGGATTGGATTTCAAGGCCACCCAAATCCCAAAAGACTCTGGGCACTTATAATATTTAAAAGTATAATTTAAAAGAAACATGACTGCCCAGACAACTTTTTGCATGCCAAAATTCAAAGAAAAATATTTTGTTCTCCATAAACATTGGTGTATAATCTTTAAAAATATTTTTCTCTTCTGCTAATGGCTTACCCCTTTCTTAGGATGGTAGGTGATTTTTTGAGTAGTTCTGATTATTGAGGATCAAAGTGCAAAACAAATATATGGTGACAGTTCTTTAGAAGCCCAACAGTTGATTCAGGTGAAAGTGATGGAAAGGGAAATAAATATTTATCCTCTCTCCACTTTCTGCTCATGAAGCCCTTCCCCTTCATTCATCTGGGGCAATTGGAGAACAGTATAATCTTCCCCTGTTTCTCAGCAGGCTCTCAACAAAGCACCTTTCTAAGCTAAAAACAAGCCAATCAAGATCTTGTTACACATATTCTTGTATGTAATGTACACTTTGGTCAGAAAAATGTCTCATTAGGATTTTTCAGCTTTATCTATGGGAGACATAGGCCAGCCTGTGTCCACAGGGGAAAATTAGTCAGAATTCATGATGACGAAAATCACTCAATGGAGACCATATCAAAGCTTTGTGGCCATAATAACCGAGTCACAGTCAAAAAGAAGAATCATTACAGTGTTTTCATCCTTATAAGTCACTGGGAAGGAACATCAAAAGACCCAATAGCTTAAAAGAGTGAAAGGCATCAGGGAAGGTGGTAGGCACATTTTTTTGCAAGCCTTAACTCAATTCCCCTGGTGCAATTCATAAATACAGTATTTATGGATTAATACAGTAACCACACTGTACAGTATTTATGAAATACAGTAACCACACTGACTAATTTTATTAAAGAAAACTACAGAAACTACAGCTGCAGCTCACCATCAGATACAAGCTTCATCAGCTGTGGCTCATGAAAGCCTATGCTTTTTAATAAGGTTTGGTAGTCTGAAAAGATGGTACCACTCCTTCTGATTTCTGGCTACTGTAGACTAACATGGCTCTCCTCCTATGGTAACCACTCTGGTGAAGCTCTGTAGACTTTCTTGTTCTCCTGATCCTTCATTGTCTCCTTTGCTGTCTCAATTAGCATGTTTGTTATAACTCCTTGGGTGATTTGGGAACAGTCACTCACCTTCAGTCTGATCGACCCAACCCCTACACAATTGCTGTGGGGGAAAACTGAAAGGGGTGCTATGTATGCCATCTTGAGCTCTTGGAAGAAAAGCAGGAAGTATATTTAACAAACTACCTAGGGCAACCTGGTCATACTTCCCAAGACTGGAAATTCTTTCAAAGATGGCATGGGGGTTGACAAGGAAAGCCAGATTTTGCTGGCAGTAACTGCATCCTAGAATCTGGAGCAATGGGAAAGATTTCATTACAATTATTGTAAGGGTAACTGAATCCAGAGAAAGGATGAATTCTGTAGGCCCAGGATGGGGAATTTTGGCCTATGGGTCTATTTCCCCGCTTCCACAAAGTTTCTCCCTCTTCTGCCCCTGCTATCATCTGTGGTAAAAGCTGCACCCCAGTGTTGGTTTGACAAGCATTGTTCTGATTTGTCTACCTCATGCTTTCCCTGAAGAAGAAAGATATGGGATGCTCAAGGCTGCCAAGGCTAGACATCTATAGACACCCCAGCTGGAGTATTTGCAAGCATCACTCTTGAAGGAAAAAGATGGCTCAAAGCATTTCTATGGCTTTGAAGTGGCTCCTCCTGGTGCTAGAAGATATATGGGCTTTGAGTTTTGCCCCCATATCCAGCAAGGTTCTCTAAGCTGCTCCAAGGGAGCGCTACAGCCTCTGCAAGAGGATGTGTATTAATTGAATCATTCAATTGTCCCAACCACTAATTTGGCCTGGAAGTGCTCTAGAGTAGAGATCTTTATATATTATATAAGAAGATGAATCTCTAGAATTGTGGATAGTTAGGAAGTATTCTGCTTTGGGATGTTGTTCATATTCTCATGACTTAACTGTCTGTTGAATTGGTTGTTTGTTATATGCCTTGTTGAAAGGGGAAGTATTGTTGTTACTGTTATTGCTGTACAGTATACCCTCTTTATCAGTCAGAGCAATACTGTAAAATATAAGCTCATCTCATATCATGGGCTTTGATTATGGAGCAACATTTTAAATGAATTTAAGAATTCATTTAAATGTACATGAATTGGAAGAAGAACTAGAGCAGAGGCAATTTTGCAAAGCCCCTCCAGGTTCAGTCCCTCACACTTCTACCTTGAGGGTCTCACATAATAAATCCAACACTGGCAGCTCCAGATGAAGCTGTGAAAGACGCCAGTCTAAAGCCGAAAAGGAAAGCAGAGCTGATCTAAGGCCTGGTGTCCACAAGCACTTCTCCCTAGTATACATGGAACAATAATTAGTTAAGTAACCCATTTTCTGCCATTTCATCACTGAAGTGGCCACTCAGCTTTCATTACCTAATTGATGACTGTCAGATCTAAAGTAAAGGAACCAATGAGTTTGTTAGATTCCTAAATTATGGGGAACAATGCAGAGTCCAAAGGAGCTACGATCTGACTTGACTCTAAAATATTACATAAAGTTACCTTCATTGTGTAGAAAATAAGGGTCAGTCTGTACCTCACCCTAAAGCCATAATACCAAAACTGACTGTGGACAAGCTTAGCGTGATGTACTAATTGCTGTCATCTGCCCAGAAGAAACCAGAGAGCAAATCCATTCACAAAGTAAATCAAATCCTGGCTTAATTCTTCCCTGCATTTTCTCTGTTTCTTTATTCTCTTTCTTTCTTTTGTCATCTAAAGGTCCAACCATCTCTTTGGCTAGTTTCTTGCTTTTAATATATGTAAATACTTTTAAATTTATTTTAATGTTTTAATACACTTGCTTATCAGGATTATTTTTCTTTTGTCTTAAACTCAACTCACTTTTTTACTTGTGTGGGTGGGGATATGTTCAGTCATTTTTTGATTAGGAGATAAAGTTGCATTTTCAAAAATGGATAAATTGCATATCTCTTGAACCCATTCCTTAACATTATGAATATTACCACTTTTCCAATTTCTCAAAGTACAAATATGTTCTTTTATGGCATAGATTTTATGCTATTTTGTAACGTTAGAGAATCATTTTTAATTCTTTTTTATATAGAATTAGAAATGGGTTTGATGTTTGATTAAAATGTGACATATATAATTTTCCCCTTTTCTGCCTTTTTGGGGGGCATGTGTTCAACTTGGGTAGCTGTATTTTTTGTAGTTTTTCATCTTTTTTTCTGTTTTTTTTTTTGTATTTTGTATTTTTTTTCTATTTCTGAAAACTTTAGCAAGTTTCTGAAAAACTTGCTAAAATAAACAATAATCTTTTTAAAAAGCTTGGGGGGTGGGAAGCAAGAATCCTTTTGGGTTTGACTGTACCATTCCCACTCATTTGTATCCCTTCCATCTGAGCTTCTTAAATAGTATTGAAGCATTCTGCTTCAATTAAATGATGCTGACATAAAACTTTCAAATAGTTTTAAATGTACCTTCATTTGATGAGACAGCCCCTTGGTTGGGATTTAAAGGCATTTTATCAATGTCATACGTAGCATTAATATTCTAGCTGAAGCAACCTTATGTTCATTAACATCTTATAAATCATATACAACATTGATATAAACTTTTTGTCTTTAAAGGTTTAGTTTATCTAAATCAACACAGTTCTCACTTTCTATTGTATAAGTACCAGTATACTTGATTATTATCTATATTCTATAATGTACATATTATTTGCATTTTATAATGCAGTAAAACAACTTGGGGAAAAGAATTACTCTTGAGAACCAGAAAAAAAAATGCAAACTTTTCTGAGCAATTGATTACTTCTACATATACTGAATCTATTTATCCTGTAATAACTCTTTCTAAGTGGTTTGACAATATTTAACATCTTGCTTCTGTGTACATCTCAAGTTAAAGCCAAGGGTCACTTTCCCTTCCTTGACTAACTATTCAGTCAATATGAGAGTATTGTAGTATTACTGTACTATAGTACTCTGACCTTTGGCTGCTTCCCCAAGTTCTTAAGACGATAATCAGATTTTTGGACAGAGGAACAATAGTTAGATCTCTAATATTAAATTAAATTACTTTAGAATGAGCCATTGAGATCCCACAACTTTGGACAGGGTTGCACTCCCCCAGAAGAACTTCTCCCTCCTGGACTCTTGGCTCCTGCTTAAACAGCTGGTGGAAGCTGTGGAGCAGCTGCGCCTAGGTTTGGCTGGTGCACCAATTATCAATCTCCCTGGACCAGGATGCACTGGTAATAGTAATTCATATCCCGTTCTCTATTTGGCTGGACTAATATAACACATTTGACATGGGGATGCCTTTGGAAGTGATTGAAAAGCTGCAGCTGATCTAAAATGCAGTGGCTTGGTGTAGACAGTTAGGCAGATGACCTTGCAGAAGGAAACCAGGGGCCATTAGGGAAACACCAGGTGCGAAAGAAACATGTGTTAAGTCCAGAGTAGAGAAAGAATGTTACAGAGAGGCTAGCCCCCCGCCCTGGTTCCCTGAGTATAAGAGGGAGGGAAGGGAAGACATGCAGACTTGGCAAGATCCTGTTACAATAGTCTACCTCAATGAAGAGTCTGTTTTCTGATCTGGTCTACCTTGAAGGCTGACACTTGGTTACTGGCAAGACAATTGTGCCAGTGCTGTAACACCAGTCCTGAAACTGCTTGCATTGGTTGGTAGGAGGTTTCTGGGCCCAATTCAAAGCCATATATGGAACAGCATTGGCCAAAATTCAATCTGGTTATCAAGTTCAAACATGGAAAGAGGGCCTGATGAGGAGCCCTTCTCTTCAAAAGGTATATGGGATGTGGAGTAGATGGCTGGCCCTCTGACCAGCTCAATTTTCTGAAATTCCCATCCCTGGAGTTATGTATGGCTGCTACCATCCTTGCATTTTGCAAGCAGGTAGAATCTATTTTGTTCCATTGAGCCTTTGGCCCAAATCAATTGGTTGGAGTGTCTGTCATAGAACCCAATTATTGTACTGTATAATTGTCTGTTGTATGATTATATTGTTATTTTATAGTTTGAGTTTGCTTTATATTTGCTTTCAGATTTAATATTTGATGTCCTGAGTATATTAGGCTTGGGGTGGGATCAAAGCATTATAAAAATAAAAAACATGGGTTAGTTGTGGACATATGGGGAAGACTGCATGGTGTACCATTGTTTACTGTAGCATCTGCGTGTGCCATATGAGAAGTGAGCAATGCATGCACCCAAGCAAAACCTTCTAGAGGATATGGCCTATAACATGTCTCTCTACCTGTTCACAATGGTCATGAGTTTATCACAGTAGTGGTCTTTGTGGTACGCATTGGGAGGAGCAGACTGGGGGAGACTGACAGCCTAGACCAGCATCACTGTGGCAATGGCCTTGTTCACGAAATGGCAATAGTGGAATGTTTGGAAGGAGCAATTGGGACAGCTGTTCTTGATGCAAGAGGGACAGGGGTTGTTGCCTCACTGTCTAAGTCTGTAGAATTAGAACAATTCTGTTGACCCAGAAGGGATTAGATTTAGCCCCAAACAGACCTAATCTGATTTGGAGTTTAACTCTCTCATGTCATAAAACTATTTACCAGATGGTTAGCTGTCCCTTCCAACATCTGTCTTAGAGATAAACTTCTAGAAAGCCCATGAAAACAGGGTTTTTCCCAGTATTCTATGATTGTCTCAGTTCCCACCCCCTGCAGCCACACAGGAGAGCAAGGTGTGGAAAAGGAGCAGAAGCAGATGAGGGATAAATCAAATACTGTGTCCATGGTGGTACCAACTCTGATCTTGCCAGTGTGAATTCTCCATCCCCAGGAAGGAAAACCGGCAAAAAGAGAAAAGGAGAGAAGTGACAGCTTCCCAACCTCTTTTGCTGGGGCTGGGCGAACTTAAAACAGATTGCCGATTGAGTCATCTTGTATCATTTGCCACCAGCCACAACTGCCTGGGAAATACGATGGCTGGGTTGTTGCAAACCCAGCCTAGGGGCATCTGCAGCTAGCCATGAGATAAAAATGATGAAATGTGTGTGGTGTTGTGATGTCACAATGCAAACTAGGTCCTGTGGTACTGCATTTGTGTTGTGATGTTGCACATACTGTATGTAACGGGTGCAGTTTGTATTGTGACATCACAACTCAGATTTATCACTCGCCCCCATCTCCAACCCCTTTGCCCCTTTGTGGAAACCTCTGCCTATGTGTTGATCTAAATCTCTAAGTCTGACATTGGGTTCCAATTGCAAATTGATTCATAGACCTAAATATCAGATACAGGGCAGCTGCTAGCCTTGGGGGTTTAAGATACACAAATCTCGTGACGAAGCAAAACTGAATAAGAGTTTGGAAAATCCTTGCAAAACAGCGAGAACTGTGTGGCCCTCTTATACCTTGGTTATATCAGAATTTAGTGCACCATAGTGCTGGAATTCTTATGAAAAGAAATGGTAACTACTAAGAAACTATGTTGCTAAGTAGGGTGCTGGGATTTGTAGTCCAACATCTGAAAGACACCAGATATGGCAAAGTCCTATTTGTCTGGCTGTTTAAAAATGCACCACGATACTACCTCTTGCAGTAAGAGAACTGCAACCATGGTTTTCTGATTTTTTAGCTTCAATTACTGTTTTGTTTTGTTTGTTTTATTCATTTGTTTAAGACACATCTTCAGATTGTTTGCATTCCTCCTCCTCCTCCTCCTCCCCCCCTTCCCCTTCCCCTTTTGGAACTTGTTTTCTGTAGATTCACAAAAGTAGTTCTTAGGGTGTCTATAGATGAAGATCATGCTCCTGAGCTCTGAAATAAAAAAATCCATAGTGATCTTCCTGCTGCAAAGATGAAGCTGCAGAATTAACTTGTGTTGTACAGGATTTTTTTCTTAGGTTTTAAAAATATCATTCTCCTTTTGAAGAGCTCATTTTGAATTGAAACTAGATTACAAATCTTCAACTAAATAAAATGATTATATTTACTTTGTAAAGAGTCACTCTTTGAGATGGGTGGTGATTAAATTTTATATAAATAAAATTTCACACTCAACAGAGATCCTTCACCTCCTTTATCGTTCTCCAGTCTAGACCTTCCAAATAAATTGAACTATAATGCTCATATTTCTTGGCCAGCAGCAAAATATCAGCATTGGACTCCAACACATCAGTTTGGGGAAAGAGATCCTGTATTTGTTGCTTCAAAATTTTCTTCTTGCAATTGTATTTCTTGTGGAAATCTTAAAATGTCCTACTTCTTCAGTCAGCTGTTTCTGAACTATTGCTGATTTGAAAATGTCAGTCCTTTGATATTTTCATTATTTCCTTCATGCTAAATGCAGTAGCATACCAGTGTACCATCTCAGGCCACTTGTCTGAAACCTCATGGATCACCAATGTCAGAGTCTCAGACAACACCTTTTTTAAAAAAGCCACAATCTAATCTTGAGCTCCATTCAGATGTGGAACTGCAATGCTGAATTTATTATTAAGTCTGATGATCATCCAAATGTTGTGGTAGCCCAATTGCCTTCAACATGACCATCCAGCTGACAGTCTCACCAACACGTTGTGTTTATTAATTTACAAAAGGCACTAATCTGATGAAATTATTTTATATTCAAATAAGTTTTAATTTGGGCTGGCATGTGGCTTCCAGCTCCCACTGGTGGCCTTCAGAGTCTCAAATGGCAGGAACAAAAATGTTTGGCTTGTTATTTGCGGAGGGTGGGGGGAGGAATGGAGAGGCTTTTAGATTGAAATGGGTGCCTAAATTGTTTGCATTTCACTCTTTAAAAATCGCTGCCCCACCCCAAATTCAATTCCTGCAGCCTATCGGAGTATCATTTTTCTAACTCCAGGGGTTCCATTTTCTATCAATCTCCATTTGCATATGTTTTTGTCGATTTAGGATAATAGAGAAAGCCACTTAGAGTAGTCAAAGATTGAAGAGGCCAACCAGTTGCAGTAAACAAAGAAATACTTTGTGCATCTGATGAAATAGATTTGAGCCTTCAAAATATTATGCCATAAAAATTCTCTGAAATGCTCTAACAGCTGCTTCTCTGAAAACTAGCCAGTGGACCATTACTGATACAGGGCGATATTTCAGAATGGGTATAAGGTGCTGCTTCTCTGAAGGTGCCCAATTGACTAGTTTGCAAAGTAGGAGAAAGCTAAGCTTCCCAGGAAGGGCCACTTGGACACACAAATGCTGTCAAGTAGCCTGTAATGGTGTATAATTTTTATTGAGAATTTTTACTTGAATAAAAGAAAAGTAAGAAATTTATAAAAGAAGGAAAAGAGAAAAAAGAGAGAGAAAAAAAGAAAAAAGTGCAGGAAACAATACAGTTAAAAGAAAAAGGGAAAAAAAAGACTTCCAACCTTCATTACAGAAGTTACAATCAAAATTATTATCCCTCCTCCCTCTTAAACATAGTAAAAGTGTGTTCCCTTATTCAACATTTTTTCAATCATCCAATCTAAAAATCATTATTTTAGCTCTTTCCATTTTCAGCAAAAAGTCCATAAAAGGTTCAGTATTCTGCAAAAGTACTTATTTTATATTGTATTGTGGGTACTTCAGTATATCTCCATTTTATACACAAATAATAATCTTGGTGGCCAACAAAATAGTATCCTTTTCTATGAATTTATACATCATAAACATATTCTTCCGGAGTGGTCCAGCAATGCTCTCCTCCATTTTATAACTTTCACTCCCTTTAATAATAATATTTTTATTTCAAATCTGTAATCCATAAAAGGGGAGTGAAAAATAAAAGAGGGGCTTTTTTTTCTCATGTCCATTACACTTCAGTCCCTTTCAGCACTCCATACTTCTGTAAGCACATGATCTCAGAATTTCATGTTTCCCTTCTTTTCCTACTTATCTCTTTTTTTAACACAGCCAGCCAGCCAGCTCCCTTAACAAATTTAAACATTCTTCTTTCCCACAGAGATATATATTACCTGTTTCTTTAATTTGAAAAATACTTTAAATAACGCAATAT
Source organism: Candoia aspera (assembly GCF_035149785.1). Taxonomy (NCBI): domain Eukaryota; kingdom Metazoa; phylum Chordata; class Lepidosauria; order Squamata; family Candoiidae; genus Candoia; species Candoia aspera. Next base: position 271,279,092 of record NC_086153.1, on the reverse strand, counting down.
TCCAGATTTAACTCTCCCTTTTGTCCATTTTTTAACTTTCTTACTCCAAAATCCCCATAAGCTTTTTGCATTTAATTCTTTTTAAATCTTTGTGACTGGTTCCTTCCTTTTTGCTTTAATCATTCCTCGATTGAAGGTACATGCACCCAGATGGCATTAGGTGCTTTGCTGCTCTGAAGGCCTCTTTACACTTAAATTTGCTCCATTTAAGTGTGGTTTAGAAAGTGGGTGAGGCAGACCCAGTGTCCTTTAAACAGGCTTCATGTGAGGCTGGGAGCATGGTGTTTTCTTCCGCAGCTCCTGGCGCTCTACTTGCAAGTTGTTTGCAGGGTCCCTCTGGACCCTGTGGGCTTCCTTGCGAGGAGCTGCCTCCCTGGAGCTCATGTGGATAATCACATGACTTCTCCTTGTCCGGAGAAGCTCCATTAGCCCAGGCATATCGCTCAGCTGTTACTCTTTGCCTCTGCATCATCCCCACTGTTTCACGGAGATATGCTCGTCTGCCATGTTTCCACCCGGAAGTCCACCTGAAGTGGTTTAGATAAGTAGGAGGACTGTGTCATAGCAAATGAGAAAACTGGAAAATTTGACTTGTTTTTGGATCAATTTGAGTAAAATTGATCCAATTTTTCTAAACTACATAGCGGAAGAGAGACTTCCTTCCCTTACCACATATCTCAACAATAAATAAAAATACGAAACATATACACATACACACATACAACCCAATGACCTGCAATCACAGAAACCGTTCCAAAGAATAGTGGTGCCTCTGACAACAAGGCTAACTTTGTGCATGCCAAAAATACTGCAAGCATATGCAGTACAAATATTCTAGCCAGCACATCTTTATATGCCATTCCTTATCACACAATAAAGTGCTGTCCAACATCCACATTTGCAGAGATACAAAAAGGTATCAGCGGCCTTGACTCCTCCTAGACTGACAGGAGCAGCAAAAATCCTTGACACTTTTCATTTCTGGTACAAAAACATCCACAGCTTGAAGAGCAGTAACTGGTAGAATACTGAATGCTCTTATGCAAAGCCCAGGTTTGATTTCTGGCATCTTCAGTTAAAATAGGGATGAGAAAAATCTTGACTTTATTTCAACTTGCATTTGTAGCTTATTTAATAGTAATGCACAATTTCATCCAGAACTCAAGCAGACCTTCCTTCCTTCCTTCCTTCCTTCCTTCCTCTTTCTTTTTTTTTTCTTTTTTCTTTTTTCTTTTTCTTTCTTTTTCTTTTTCTTTTTTCTTTTTGCTCCAATTAATTGTACATCTTGGGCTCATTTTCTGGAGGTTTTGAATGGCATTTTGGAAAGCTCTGTCTTGGACAACAGGAGCTGTTGCTTTCATCCAGGCCCAGATGGGAAAGACTTTCCAAGCAGCAGCTGAAATGTCAATCTTGTGGGGTGTGGTTCTTGGTTTCATTACCACTTCTCCCCCTGCACCCAAGTTCTATTCCAAATGTCCCAGAGATTATTTTTTTAGGAATTTTACTTTTATTGTTGCTTTTATTTCTGACAGGTCAGGGTCCTCTCTTTTTCTCTTCCTTCCAGCTACAGAGGGAGCAGGGTGTGTACTTAACTCTATGAATGTCAACCAAGGCAGTGACTCAACCCACTTGGCTCATTTTCAGCAAAAGTATTTTTTAGCCAGAACTTTTCAAAGAGGCCTTTCCAAAGTTATATTGCTTTAGATCGAACCAAGTATGCTAGGTTAACAAGATCCAGTTGGCTAATCTCACATGTTGTCCTTCTGATTAGTATAATGGAAAAGGGTAATACCATACCGAGTATGGTTTTCGTTCCTTGATGTTCATCCCAGTTTGCAAATAGAAAAGTTTTTCCTCCTGCTTCAGGTTGACAGGCCTTTGGATGTAGCCCAGGAAGAAATGTGAGCAAGACAAGGAAGAACTAAAGGCCAGTTTACCAGGCAATGCAAAAAACAGAAGATATATCTTCTCTGCCGTGTATGTGGATATGGCAACTTCTTATAACTCCTCCATCAGGAATGAGATGGGTACATATCTCTATGTACTAAAAACTACTGTGAGCTGGCCTGAAGCCTGCCAGAGTCATGCCCAACTGTTCCATATTCTGGCTGGAGAGTCAGAATCCTTCCTCTGAATAAACATGTAACACTGGCAGTTACTGTGGAGCAGTCAAGTAATCATCCACTGTATCAGTAGGAAATCAAACACCCATTTCCCAATATGGAGCCATCAAGGGAAAGGAAGAAGAGAAGGATTCCAAGCTGGACGATGGAGATTACATCATTGCCAGGGATAAACCCATGAGCCTGTCCAACTGAAATTGTGCCAACAGACCCAGATGACTCAGGAGTATGCTAGATACATCTCCAGCTGTTTGCACTCTCTTCTCCAGTTGCTCTCTCTGCTTAACATAGCCTCATTTGCCTCTTGCTTATGCTTCCTCTGGGAAATTGTTCTAAGAAAAAGATGGGGCTGAGACACCTACACAGGCAGTGCCATCTGAAGCAAACTGCAGTGACAACACCGATGATACTATTGCTAAATTGCCACAGTGACATACTTGCATTTGGACATCTGATGCAAGTACATAAAGCTTGGCATCTGTGGGGTAATATTGTCATGCATGTTTTGTCATTGGCCCCCACTTACCCACCCTGTGGACACCCTGTGGACACTCAAACTGAAAGTTTGAACAGACCATTGATCTGGCAGCAGAAGATCTACATCCTGAAGCCAGGCATTGTAGGAAAGGCTGTTTCTCATCTGCCATGGTTTAACCCACTAAAAGTTCAGGAGAGCATTTCACTCTTCAGTGTCAGGTGGCATACAAGTTTAAATATTAATAGTAAATTTATTGTTGTTGCCTGGAGAATGCTGGATTAAATCCTTAAAGAGTAAACACAAAGAGTAAAAATAATACTTGAGTCTTCGTATATAGTCAGTAAATTCCTTTTAATAAAAATCCACCCATGATACTGTTAGAAATTGGATGGCTTTATTTGTTATCCTTCAGGCAACTGGAGATAAACTAGCATCCATTACTACTTTATGCTCTTCCTCTACCTGTCCCTGCCACTTCTCCCACCTTTTTTTCCCAGCAAATGCCACACTTTGAGCAGGGGGTTCCTGAGAGCAAGACATTACAAGCGAAATGGTGTAGTGGGTAGCGGGAATGGCTTTGAGAGACAGGAGGAAGAGTCACTACCAAGACAATGGTCAGATAAACTTGAGTCTGGGGCTGAACTGTAACCTGAGAAAATGCTTCAGACAAGCCCCTCCATAGTTCACATGAAAATAAAGGGAAGGAAGGGGTAGCACATTCAGACTTGCAAGATTCTCTTACTATATTTTTATAATAAAAATAGTATTGGCCTGCATGACTTTGGTTTCCTGGTCTGGTCTACCTTGAAGGGCTGACAAATGGGCAGAGCCTCTGAGTCAAGAGTATGCTTTAGCAAACCATGCTGTACACTGGTCTCTGTAGTAGCAGAGCATGGGCCAAATCCCTGAGCATTCCAAGACTCATATGAGCCATTGGGTTTCTTTTGGGGAGCTCCTCAGAGCAAGGCTGGCTATACGAATGCCTTGCTTTGAGTAGCCCTCAGAGCAAATTAAGGCATAGGAGAAGATGGTTGTTCTAGAGAGATGTGCAACTGTTAGTGCCTGGCTCTGAGCGTTCAGAATGAAGTACTGGAATGACTAGAATCCAGGGGCAGAGGGGGTATGTGTTGCATATATCATTAGCATGTAAAAAGGGATGGGACTTTGTTCCTGCCATCTTGACTTTTTTTAACCCCCATGAACTCCCATGCTAGCATCTCCTGGCAATAGGTCAGGAGCACAATGGGTAGGCTGAGGTTGTGGTGCCTGTCCCTGATCTTCCACTGACTCATCCTAATGACAAGGTTGGCCCTAGTTACTTCATGGCCAGTATTAAAAAAGAAAAGAAAGAAACAACCAGAACATTTATCTTCTGAAAATCAGATTTAGGACCACCTTTCTTTAAAATATTAGGGAGACTTGTGTCCCAGCATGAAGTAGTAGGAAATCAAAGAAATAGAGATGAAAATCCTCTGATTTGAATGGAATCTTTATTACTCCCTTCTCTAACAATTATATGACCTCCAAGCATGCAAAACAAAATCAAAACATACAAAAAGCACAGTGGTCCCTCCTATTTTTTCCAAAGGAACAACCCTGTGAGGTATCTTGGGCTTCTCTCAAGACCATGTTCAGGATTTAAGGAATGTAATTGGCTTAATTATCCATTTCATGCATAGGGAGGTAGGATAGTTTGTTCCAGGAAAAGTAACAAGTATCTTTTGCAACTTGCAAGATACAGACATTTATTTTTCATCACTCAGTAATTTAGCCACAATGCTACATCTCTAGTTAAAATACTGGACTAGGTGGCCCATGTTCAATTTTACCCTCAGCCATGAACGTTCATTGGACATGTTTTAGGCCACTCTTAGCCTCAGAGGTTGCTTTGGGGAAAATTTGTAGCAGGAGGAAGTGTTATGTACATTGATTTGAGCGGCTTGTGGAGCGAAGGTGAGCTGCAAATATTGTGAATATTACTTATAATAGTAGATGCTTTTCACTTGGTGGGTGTACTTAGACCTCTATCTGAGAAAATATAGATTTATAACACAGGCAGAAATCAAAGCAACTGAAACATTTTCTGAATATCTCTGGGGCAGAAGAACACACCTGAAAATGATCCAGATGTATGGTCTGAGATAATCTAATACAAGATTGGTAGAGCTGAAAAAAATGGGAACTGGAATGATTTCTTTCAAGAGTCTTGCCTTCTTCTGAGTAATAAGCCTTTCTTTTTTTTTAAGTTAGAGGTAAGTATGCAAGGAAAAAGAATAGACAAGTTTCTATGTCTAAGTTTGTAAATTTTGCTAAGACATAAGTCTAAACCATGGTTTATACAGCATGATGACTAGGTTCATGCATCATGCTAAGCCATAGTATCATTTGTTTGGTTTTGCCTTAGCATGATGTGTGGCCTCAGCCACTGTGATTTGTAAATCATACTTTATGATGTAGCATTATGACCGATCTTCATCAATAAATCATACTTGAAATAAACCATGGCCTACTGTGATCTGTAATCCCAGCCACTGTATAGACCAATCCTATGCATTACAAGCTTTGAAGGAAACTCTTAAATTAATTAATCTCTTTAAAGACATTTCCAATGTTTTCACTCCTTGCTGCTGGACTAACAAAACTACAGTACAGTAACTAGCCATAACTCAAAAGGCTTATTTATTTAAGGATAAACTGTCAGCCATTTATAAAGTAGAAAATAGGGCATTTTCTATGTAGGCCACAGGGCTGGGCTGGCATCAGCACTGAAGACATCTCTGTACCACTCAGAACAGCTGGGACAGCTGAAGTCCCTCTGAGCTATGGAATCCAGCAGAACTGAAAATTACTCAGAATGCCTGGCTAGTCTTTTAGTTCCAGCCAGGGAGAAGAGAGGGAATGTTCAAGCAGAATTAAATGCATATGGCCCTTTTTAATTAATTAAGTTTTGCATCCATTGCAAAAACAGTATTTGCTGTCTCTCTGAAAGGATGTTAAAAAGTTTACAAAGCCATGTGTAATCTGCTGTGCAAATTAAATGATAAATGGTCATTTAAGTTCTACAGAGAAGGATCCCGCATCATGCTTCTCTTGCTTCCTTCGTTTTTCAGGTAACGTCACCTGAATTATCAGTGGACTCTCAAACCATTTTCTTTGATCTTCTTTTAGTTTGTCTCTGCAAAAGCTCCTCACAGTATTTATAGCCTTTTTTAATCACCTTCAAATAAATAATATATTTTACAATAATAGTATATCAGTTTTAATTTAATCTTTATCTGCAATTTTGTCTGCACATACACAGCCTTAGAAGCAGGTATTCCAACAGCGGAATGAACCCTGTTTAATCCTGACACAGAATAGAACTGGAATTATTTATCTGAAAGTCTCTATTGAATCAAGCTTGCGCAGACTTGTACAAACAGTACAAACAGGACTTTGACAATAAAGACCAATGAGCCTTGGGTTCAACTAAATGCTTGCTTCAATCTGCAGAAATCCCTTTGGATCAGGATTAGGCTAGCTGATGCTTTCCAGATGTTTTGGATTTCAACTACCATAGATCCTAGAAAGCATGGACAAAGGAATTGTAGATCAAACATCCAGAAGGTACCAGGTTACCTATCTGTGGTTCAGATGAATAACATGTTGGAAAATGGAAGGCACAGTAGACACCATGGCTGACCCTAGTGTAGCATCCCTCTCAGGAACACAAGAAAATCCTGCTGGATGAGACCAAACTTCAGCTTGCTTTTTCCACATTGGTCAATCATATGCATCCAAGGAGCCCATACGAAGAACATAAAGGAAATAACATTTGGAAATGGTACCAAGAGAGACTGAGTTCTAATAAGAAATAATATTGAACTATTGATAGCTATATCTGTGATAGCCTTATCATAGCTTTATAAGCGTTGTCTAATCCTAATCCTAAACAGAAGAAGGAGGGGGAGGGGGGATTTTTTTTTTTTTTTTGGCTGCCTGACTCCCGGCAACTCTGGGTGGATTAGGCTGGTAGATACCAGTACGTTTCATAATGTAATTGTGCTCTATGTAAAATCGTACATAGTCTTTCCCAGATTGCCCATCATTTAGCTTCATTGGTTGACACCAGGTTCTACAAAAAGGGATGACACATTTTTGAGGTTACTAGTTGATCACAGTAATAAAAAATTATACAAGTGTTCTTGTTCCTTTGCATCCAACTTCCAACATAAGTAGAGAATGGATCTATCTATAAGGGCAGATTCAATATGTCAAGCTAAAAGCTTTATATTACTTACCAGTCCACTGAAACTTATGGCCATATTAGATGTAATGCCAAATTTCTAAAAAAAGGAAAGTAGGTACAGAGCACTGCTTGAGCCTCAGCCCCCTTCTCCTGCTAATCTTGCTGGGCACCCTGCCACAGCCTGAACTATTCTTGGTGACTGAGATGGCTGCTTTATGCAAGTTCTGTCTACCATTACTCCAATGCAGTTACATGCCAACTATTTTGTTGGGTGGCTTCTGCTGCTTTCTCACCTACCTAAAGCCATAAGGAATCTACTTTTATCAGTGCCACTCCTCTGGAAAGCTATATTTCTAAAAGCCATGGGCCAAATCCCTTGTTCAAGGAGAAGAGAGTAGAGTTGGCTGTTAGGGATGATGGAAGCAACACCTCAGTTTCCCAACATAAAATCAAGTCAGCCAAAAGCCCTTTTTCAAGTCTGAGTTTTGCTTCATTTCAAAGATCAGGACTGCTACATTACAAATGTCTGGGAAATGTCTAGTCGTAGCTTAAGACAAGTCTAATTGGATGGTCAGGAAAGCTGAAAAGTAGAGATGAAGGTAACATACTTTTCACAGCACAATGGCATACAACCCTTTTATTCTAACAATGCTATTTACTTTCATTACCTGCTATATAATGCTAATGCTTTACGTTAAAGGGTTCTTATGATCTTTGCAAGGAAAGGGGAGGCAGATCTATTTGCTTGTCTTGGATGGGAGACCAGATGGAATACCAAAACTCCAGGCTAGATGAGGACGTTGAAAAACTCCCTGGAAGAAGACAGGGGAACACCACTTCCAACTCCAACTGTTGCTAAGAAAGATGCAAGATTATCTCTGTAGCCATCAGATGTCAAGCTCAACTCAAGATCTTCTTTACCTATTTTACTGTGATCTTTGGATCATCCTAACATTGGCTACCCCACCTTTTATCTCACCTACCTCAATATGCACTGGTGTCACTGATCTGTCATAAAGTAGAATAGCATTTTGGTCAGACCCCATTTCAAATATTGTGTCCAATCCTGGATACCAACTCTGAGGATTCAGAGAAGCTGGAAATGGCTTGCAACTATCAATATGCAAGCTGCTGCATTTTGCACCAAATGCAGTTTCGAAGTAGTCTTTAAGGGTAGGCCCAGGTAGAATGCATTGCAGTAATCCAATCTGAAGGTAATGAGGACATAAATGACTGTTGAAGAAATGAAGCAATGACTCTTGAAGAACTATTTAACTTTCAGAAGGACAACTGAGAGGGGTTATGACTGATTGATTGATTGATCGATTATGTGCTATCAAGTTGGTGTCAACTCTTAGCAACCACATAGATAGGTTTTCTCCATGATGACCTGTCCCTAACCTGGTCCTCCAAGTGGGGTTATGATAGCACTCTTCGAATACTTGAAAGGATATGACATTGAAGGTCAACAGCTAATTTATCTTGTTCCAGACTGCAGGACATGGAATAATGTCTTTTAAGTTACAGGAAAGCAGAGTCAGATAGAATATTAGGAAAAATCTTCCTAAGAGTATTTTGACAGTGAAACCAATTATGCAGAGAGGTGGTGGGCTCAAGCAGAAGCTGGGCAGCCAGTTATCTGAGATGCTTTGATTTGGGTTCCTGCCCTGGACAGGGGGTTATACTCAATGGCCTAAGCCAGTGTTTCCCAACCTTGGCAACTGTAAGAAGTGTGGACTCCCAGAATTCCCCAACCAGCTATGACTAACCAATTTTGAATATGGAATAGCAGAAATCTTTTCAAGCAGGTAATCATGAAGCATGAAGTAGTTTGCAAATATCTTACTGTTGTACAAAATTATTCCCAAATCAAAATATTGGCACTAAGGCAAAATTGAATTCCCAGTCTCTAGGCTGTGTTACACCAGAGTCAAATGTGTAGCTGGATCTAGTCTGAAATGCCTATTACTCCATCCAAACTCAACGAGATCTGGCTCAGCAGTCCCAACAGCCAGAGATTGCCTTTGTTACTTAGCAAAATATTTAATATGTGAAGTTGTCTGTTGTTATTACTGGGTTTTTTTTTTACCTATATTTCAAGTTGTCGGAACCTTTCATAAATTTTTTAGAGCAGTTAAGTTAATGAGAACATCCTGCCATTTACACTGTCAGGAGACACAGAAGGGTTATTGTGAGTTTCAAAATTCAGAAACAGTCAAGTTTGGTGACTCTCTGATGTCAGTGGCGGAAAGCCAAGGAGAAGATGAGAACAAACAAAAGCTGTAAAGGTGACGGTAACACCTGAGAGGGACCATCTAAGTCATGACATTAAGAAAAACAATGAATGAATAGAGGCCTTTTGGCAAGATTAAGCAATGCTGCCAAAATCTAATGCTGACAGTAGAAAAAGTGCAAAAATATTATGAAAAAGCTCGCTGCAATCTATAAGTAAATATCAAATGTAAGGAAGACTAATCTTACTCATGGACTCCTTTAAGGAAAGTTGAACACAGGTTCCCCAAAGTTCAAGATCAGGTGACAGGTCAGAAAAGAATATGTGGTTTTGTCCTTGGTTGTTCCTTGATTATCACCCCCAGCAACACTGGCAGGGCAAGCTACTGTATATAAACAGGGAGCACCCCCCCCACTCACTCACACTGATGATGTTACCCAGTCGGGTAATGAAACGTCTGCAAGCAAACAACCAAGCTCAGAGAGTACCAGGGACTCCACAGTTCAACCCTGAGCTGCATATATTCTCTTCTATTGATAAGATGATGTATTGGAAACTCCATTAAATCTTGTTAGAAAAGGAGTTGCTGATGAGGAAAAAACAATTAAGCCAATTCAACAGAGCAACTTGAAAATATAACAATATGTGCATTGCCAGCAAAAACATTTTATTTTATTTATTTATTATTCACATTTCTATTACCGCCCATCTCCCCCCAAAAGGGGGACTCTGGGTGGTTTACAATAAAATTCTCCTTAAAACCTCAACATCATAAAATCACCGAGTCAACACCTACAATACTAAAATAATAAATAAATATAAATATGGAATCCAAGTGGGAAATTTCCATTCGGTAGGGAGAACTCTAGGGACGTGGTGGCGCTGCGGGTTAAACCGCTGAGCTGTCGATCGGAAGGTCGGCGGTTCGAAACCGCGCGGCGGGGTGAGCTCCCGTTGCTAGTCCCAGCTCCTGCTCACCTAGCAGTTCGAAAACATGCAAATGTGAGTAGATCAATAGGTACCGCTTCGGCAGGAAGGTAACGGTGTTCCGAGTCGTCATGCTGGCCACATGACCCGGAAGTGTCTATGACAACGCCGGCTCCAAGGCTTAGAAACGGAGATGAGCACCGCCCCCTAGAGTCGGATTCGACTGGACTTTACGTCAAGGGAAACCTTTACCTTTACCTTTTTAGGGAGAACTCTACATCACCAGCCACCCCCAGGAAGAGCTGTTGCCCTTCCCATCCGAGGCAAGGCGGCAGAACCAGGTCTTCAAACCCTTCCAGAAGGTCGGGAGCGAAGGGGCCTGCCTCACCTCAGGGGGTAGAATGTTCCAAAGGGCGGGCGCCACTGCAGAGAAGGCACAAATACTGACAAATGAAACTTGCTCACAAAAACTTGCATTCTACAAATAGAAAATAAAATCCTAAGTACAGCTGGATAAACCTGGGATATCCATTTTCCAATCTCCTTTTTAACGAAGTTGTGTGGGTATTTAGCAGGGTGGAAAAGGATCTATCCTCCATTCTGAAATCAGCTTTTCCAATTGAAATCAGTTACTGAATTTATAATATATAATTCTCTCCACTCTTTCAAATAGCATTTTAAACTATTTTTACATTTCTTTTTAATCTTGATTGATAATTATATAATCTCATCAATTTTTCCCACCCTATCCTTCCAACAATTTCTAGAAAAAAAGGGATAGCAATCCCCCCGCCCTAACACTGTGATTACATGAACAGCCTGTCTGGTTAGAATGGCATGCTTATGGAGGTTCCTTACAAAGAGCCAACAATATGAATTCACTATGCAGGGTTTAAACAGCATTTATAAATAACATTTGCTGTGAACATATCATCTGACTAGAAAACAGTCATTTACCTCAGTTCCCTAAGGTTTCTGCATACTTGTGTAATTATGACAGGTTAGCAAACATTAGCCAAAGTAATATAATTTACTATATTAATTACTAGAATAGTCACTGGTAAAGAGATTTTAAATGGTTGCCTGAACACTGCATAAGATAGGAGAAAGATAGGAGAAAACCTTTATTAAATCTATTAATAGGTTTTCTCCTATAAAAATGCCATAAAAAGTACAGTGCAACTGGTTGAAAACAAAACAGTAAGGTGTATTTAATGAAGTTAGACAATTTGTCCATTCAACTCATCATGTACTCCAAGTAGTAGCAATTCTCAATAGTACCAAATACTGTATATCACATGACTTGTTCCCAGGCCCTTTCTTCAACTGAAGATTTAGGTGACTAAATTTGAAATATACATATATAAACAAACAAACAAACTGAAGCTGCCAAGTGCTCTGTTTGCATGGCACACTGAACCATAAACTAGATAACCATATTTTAGCCTAGTAACTTATGCAACATGCTTGTGACATTAGCTTTTGATTCTGCATGTCATGGAAACTCAGAAAATTAAACAAACCACCATACAGTTAACTGTGGGTAATCATGTGCAAGTACAACCATGAATTGAACCTGACACCTTCTCTATATAGGTCATGGCTAGAGTCGTTGTATTATGATATTTCCGTAGATTCCTTCATTTTTTAAAGAATATTTTTAAAATTTATTTTCTGTCCTGCCTTTATTACTTGTATAAATAACTCAAGGCAGGGAGCATACCTATTACTCCTTCCTCCTCCTATTTTCCCCACAACAACCCTGTGAGGTGAATTGGGCTGAGAGAGAGTGACTGAATCCCTTAAAATAAAATTTGTAGTTCTAGTATTGTAACTCCAGAGCTGCAAAAATCTGTACCTTCACAGATGGCAACAAAGAGTTAGCGTATTCGGTATCTCTCTGCTGCCATCTCTTGATCATGTAGATTTTGCAGCTCTGGTAATGGCTCTAATCCCTATTGCTGAGAAAGAATGAAACACTGAGGACTGCACATCCCATTGTAGGAATAAAAAATGTTTCTGTGGAGAATGTAAGAGCCACAGAATGGTTCAAAGTTTCTGTTACTATTAAATTGCAGCAAAGCAGTGTATTTTAAGACAGTTTGCTCTTAAATACATGATACTTACAAATGATCACTTCTGGTCTGAAATACTAGGGAGGGGGCATGGATTCTTCCTCTCTAAATGAAATCTCAGCCCACAAATTACAAATTACAAACACTGTAAAGAAATTGTATGTAATGTAAGAAATTCTGCCCTGAGATCACCTTAGGAACAGATGGTTGGTGCTTTTTAGATCAAAAAGGGTTTTTTTTAAATTTCTGAGCTGTAAATTATTGATCTGTGCAATATACTCTCAAGCTTTCTCTCTGAATATGGCAATGCATAGAAATAAATAAAGAAGCACAGAAATATATTAATTTCCTAAGTCTTTACATTATGGCTGTGTTCTCATGTTAAGCTTATCCATAGTTAACTGAACCAATTTTCTGGGTTCACACAGCACACTAAGAAAAATAAATGGCTATTAATTACTGATTTATGTAGGGTATGTACATGGCCAATGAAATTTAAAGTTGTTTCTTCAGTATTTAAGTTTGTATAAATAATTTAGTTATTAAAACAAATACTCTTCTTAATTTCAAGTAAAATTTTCATCTGTTTCTTTTAACATGAAACACCAAAAGACATATTATTTTATGGGAAAGAGGCAGGTTCAGATAGGTTTCTTCAAATTTCCACAAGTAGTGCTTTCCACAATTTAAAACATAGGCAGTGGAATAACCCATCAAAGCACGTTAAAGTATGTCTATTAGACTGAATACAAACTGAGCTTCCAGAAGAGTCAATAGAGTTATTCCTTTTTGTTTATTCATGTATCTATTTGTATTATATCCTTTTTCTGGTCCTTAGGTATTACTATTGTGTGGATACATAAGCTTGTTTCTTTACCTCCTTCTTCCTGAAAATATAGGACCTCTCTATACTTCTGGAGAATTTGTACAAACTACAGAAAATAGGATGAAACTAGAAAATAGTAGAAGTTAACTCATATTAATATAGATGAAAACTTCACCCTAGAATCAGATTTCACCCATTCTTCTAGAATCAGAGTGATTAGCAATTATGGACAAAGAATGATTAATTAGTAATTATTATTTTCATTTTTCTCACTTCTAACAGTAACTGTGTGAATTGTCTAAAAAGTGCTGAAATTGGAGTTCTACAAACAACTCAAGAAGGGACTAGAAAAATACGCAGAGTGAAGGATTAGCACTCTAACAATGCTGTTTCTCTGATCATGTCTGGAAACTCTTCTTTCAGTAAAAATGAGATCTAAACCATTCAATAGATCTTTTGTATTATGCTGGCAATAGCCATTAAATAGTGACATCATAAGCCCAAGCCAGTAAGTTCTAGTATGATTTTTAAGGCCTGAAGAACTCTTATGCAGATACAACCACAGAAAGACAGGGAATACCTCATTTAACTGATGGGGCTGAGAGGAAAGAGTCACTTTTCAATCAATACTAATTCAGCATAACTTTGTTGTAAACCGCCCAGAGTCCCTCTGGTGGGAGGAGATGGGTGGTGACAAATTTGATAAATAAATAAAATAAAAATAAATACATGTCTATCCTGAGAGGCTCCATTGGTAGACAGATGATCTACAAATGGATTCCACCAGTTCTCCCATGGTGAGATTACATTTGCACTGAGGTGCCAAGGCAAATATGTCATAAATCCCAGCTGGCTAATCAGTTTAACCCATGTTCACCCGCCCAACCACCACACTTTGAAGCTATCTTTGGGCTGGTTCCTACATGCATACTTATTGCTTGAAGATGATGAGATCAAGTGATAGCAATATAAATTGCTCAAATACTACAGAACGGATACATTTTTCATACTGCAGCATCCACACACATCTGGCTGCTAGGTATCCTATGCTGAGCAATTATGCAGATCTATATAAACCAACCCACAGCTTTCAGTCTTGGCTGGTAGCCAAGAATGCTGTGGCGGTCCCCAGAATTTCCAGTGGAAAACGGTCGCTGTGTGGATCAGTATGCAACACGTGTTACTTAGCCGGTCCTGCCATTAAAACCAGTAAGTGACAACCGGCAACCCTGATTTTAACATGAGGTAGCTGGAGACAAATCCAGGGGCATCTCGGTGTACACCTGGCCTCCTTCTGCCATGCAGGAATCCTTCCCTTCTTCTTGCCTTGGTCCAGTAGCAGATCCATCCCCCAAATCCCTTGGAGGGGCCGCTTTACGAACCTTGCCCTCCCCCCACTCCCGCTTCCGCCCCCGGCCGCAGCCGCAGCCGTTCTCCGGCCGCTCCACTTACCACATTGTTAAGAAAATCTGCTTCATTCAAATCGCCCAAGTCCAGGAAGCTGGAGGCGCCCCCGGGAAAGGGCTCTAAGATACCGTCCATAGTAGAAGAGTCAAGCCGGAGGACGGCACGGAAGAGGTGGGAAGGAGGAAAGCCGCTTTGTTCCCCGCCAGCGCTGCAGGATCCGTCCTAAAACTGACAGGCGGTGCGCCTCACTGCCGCGCAACCCCGCGCAGCGGTTCCTCGGGCGTCGGGCAAAGGAGGGCTGCGCCTCCCTCTCCCGAAGGAAACCTGTAATCCATGGGGAGAACCGATTGGCGGGGGGATCGCTTTCCCAGAGGGAGCGGCGGACGCTCGCAATGGGGGCTCGAGGGGGTGGGGCCGATGGGGACCCCTCCAGTCGGGGGGGAAAGGGGGAGCCGGAGCGAGGCTGACGGTGAAGAGAGCGGGCAAGGGCTGAGGCAGCCCCCTGGAAAGTCGGAAGGAGGGGCGCCTCCGGGATCACTGCCCAGCTGTCACCGTCACACTCCTTTCCCCAGTCTCAGCAGCTTGACCGGCCCCGTGCCACGCCTCCTGCCCCCTCCCTCGGCTCGCTCCGGGATATTTAAGAACGGGGGCACCCTCCTTGGGCTCTGATGCAATCGAGAAACACGCCCACCCCGCCGCTTCCAATGGGAGATCGCGACCGGCAGGAGTGGGGAGGCTGGCGGCACGGCGTTACGACACGCTTTGCCGTTCAGTGGTGTTAGACGCGACCCACAACTTCCCAGCGGCGGAGGAACCAGCATGGGAGCACCGGCGTGGTCGAGTGCAGGAGAAATCCGGATGATGATGATGATGATGATGGTGGTGGTGGTGGTGGTGGTGAGAGAAGCGACTAAGGCCGTCTGATGCTTCGCGATTGCGTTCTTCCGGAAAACAATCAGCTGCGCTCCTCCGTCTGTTTATAGGAAGAAGTGATGCCTGTTACACTTCTTAAAAGTTGCCTGATGGCCATCAGGATGAGGAACTCAGCTGGATGTTTGAGGTTTGCATAGGTCATCAAGACCTATAGCATAATAAAAACATTTTTAATTTGTAGCTTGTTGAGTCCAGCATTGCGCATTCCTCCTGAGGCCAATTACATCCATTCAGGCAATAGCTGTCTTCTGTGTTGCTCCCCAACAGGTGGTCCTGAAAGAGACTTTCCTGTGATTCCCAAGGCAGCAATGGACCATTAAGACTGTTGCCACTGATAGCCCATGCAGTGGTGGAATAACAATTAAATAACTTCCCGTTGCTTGCAGGCAAGAACCTTTCTTCAGCACAGATACAACTCAAGAATTTAAAGTGGGCATTTTCTCCACATATATACCTTTCTCATGATACGATGGGGTGAAAACAGGAGAAGAGATAAAATACAAACATGTGAATGTAAAGGGCCCACATTCTCAAAGTAGCAGGGAAAGCTAACCAGATCTGCTTGTCAGTAACCCTGAGTTTACACTGCCAGTAGAAGTGATCTCATTTCCTGTAGCCTCTTTAAACACTCTGTAATTAAGGATTCAAACACCATTTAAGGGTTTAGGGAAGATTACAGGGCTTCCTATAAATGGGATTATAGATCCTTAAACAATTGCATCTTCTTTCTGATAAATATCTAGATAATCCACTTAGAAAAAAGAGCCAAGAAACTTTTTTAAAAACTTCGAAAGTCTGTAATACTGCAGTTCAGTACAGCATGCCCTGCAGAGCACTGCTTGTGGAAATTATTTTCTCCATCATATTGCAAGGTAAACATACTGTATATAGTAAATTGCAATGCTACACCTCATTCGTGTATGATGCAGCTTAAAGTTTAGTATTAATTTGAACTAGTGTCCATACTATAGAATGAGCTGGTAAGCTTTTTAACCACCAAACACCAACATGCAACCTCATGCAATAGTGCAGATCCAAAAACAATTCAAAATAGCCAGATCTTGACATTTGAACTATATGTAAGAACAGTGCATTCTGACAGAATTTTGGAATTCTCATCTGAAATCTCATAAAAACATATATAATATCATCAGAATTTTGTAAAATTTGGTAATCTTGAGATTGCCTTTTAAAAATTTAAAATACTACTTAATTTTTAGAATCCACTAATTCCACCTAAGAGTGGCATCTGCAGGTATTGTGGGGGTGATCTCTTCTGTAGAAGAAATGGCTTCATTTAGGATGTGTTGGCAAGAGACATCCTTTTTTCTTCCAAACCAATTAAACAATTTGTTCTCCAAGCTTTATAAAACTGTTATGTCTATAATCCTCATCTTTATATATCCAAACCTTCTGTGATTTCAAGCCACCATAAGTGTGTTGTAGACAGACAATTATTACTCAGTCTTCACTGTTGAAAAGTGAAAGACTACACTGTTTGTGAGATTACGGGAGTTGAAATCCAGTATGTCTAGTGAGTGAATCTGACCCAAGCATCTTCTGACATTTTGTATGGAATTGCTTAGCCTGTAAGGTGAAAGCCTGGCAGTCTCAACCGCCTCTTCCAGATTCTCTGGGTATTCACATCTTGTCTCCGCCTCCTGCTTTGAGTAGCAGTTGGTATATTTTGTAATTTGTAAAATATAAATTATATTTTATAATTGGCTGGGGTTGGTATATCTTATAATTTTGTGATAATATTCTTTTAATAATCATTTTATCTTTTTATAATGATTGTTTTCATTTATTCACTGTTTTTATTTTATTGTTGTATGCTGCCCAGAGTCGCCTTGTGTGAGATGGGTGGCCATATAAATGTGAGCAATAAATAAATAAGTAAAATAAATAAAGATGCTAGAGAGTTGGAAAGAGGTCAGTATAGCACTAATACCTAAAGAGGGACAAGATTTAACAAGAAACTATAGGCTGATATCATTATTGAATAATGACTACAAGTTATTTACAACAATTCTGGCTGAAAGACTGAAAATAATTTTGCAAGATTTTTTTCATGAGGGTCAGTGTGGGTTTTTTTACCTAAAAGACAGTTAAAGGACAATCTTAGAAATGTGTTGGATATTTTGGAATATTTGGAGCAACATAATGAAAAAAGCTGCTTTGATTTGCTTAGATGCAGAGAAGGCCTTTGACAGTTTGAATTGGGCTGTCCTGTTCAAAGTTTTGGAAGATAAGAATTTTGGAGAGAACTTTATAAAATGGGTAAGATTGATTTACACTTCACAGAAAGCATAAATAATTGTTAATGGAGATCTAACAAAACCCTGTGAGATACAAAAAGGAACAAGACAGGGATGCCCACTGTCTCCTCCCTATAGTGAATAGAGCTATAAGACAAAATGAGAGGATTGTGGGAGTCAAAATTAAAAAAGAAACTTGTAAGTTAAGGGCTTTGCAGGTGACTTGGTGTTGGTTTTGGAAGATCCTTTAAAGGACATTGAAACATTAATGGGCAAATTAAAAGAATTTGATGCATTAGTAGGTTTCAAGATCAATAAACAGAAGACAAAGACATTAACAAAAAACATGAAAATAGAAGATCAAATAGAATTGATGAATAAAACAGGTTTTAAGATTGAGAAGAAAGTAAAATATCTGGTTATCACTATGACAAATATGAATTGTATGTTATTTCAAAATAATTATGTTAAGACATGGAATGAAGTTAAAAAGGATATGTGATGATGGGAGAAACTACAACTGTCATTGCTGGGGAGAACTTCTGTGATAAAAATGAATGTCCTGCTTCAAATGTTTTTGTTTCAGACAATACCTATTTTGATAACTGATGAACCATTTAAACAGTGGCAGAAGGATATATCTAAAGTAGTGTGGCAGGGGGAAACAAAGAGTTAAATATAAGGTGTTACAGGATGCAAAGGAAAGAGGAGGATTGGGTTTACCTGATTTGAAATGGTATTTTGCAGCTTGCTGTTTGGTTTGGATGAAAGAGTGGGTGCTGCTGAGAAATAGAAGGCTATTGGAATTAGAAGGACATGACCTGAGATTTGGGTGGCAAGGGTATTTGTGATACGACAAAGTCAAGGTTAATGTGGATTTTAAAAATCATTATGTTAGACATGCCATATTGAGAATATGGAATAGATATAAATCCAGGTTGTGCCCGAAAACACCTTTGTGGCCCTCAGCAAAAGAAGCATTGTATAGACGAGAAATAATAGGCAAATACAAATGGCTAATTTATCATGAGATACTATAATTTGGTCAAGGAGAATACAAAATAAAATCAAGAAAAGAACTGATGGCAGAGGGACATAGTTGCCAATGGTTTTCTTATTTACAGTTATTAGAAAGATTTAAAGTAGACGAAAGTGTTTATGGTTGTGAACATTGTAAGACTGAGTTCGAAATGGAAATATATACAAATGAACATGTAATTGCTAAAATGCTGTTGGATTATTTTCCAAATAGTAGTTAAAAAAATTTTTTTTTCCAGACTCAGAGCCGGATTCTAATGCCTTCCATTTCCTGCTTTCTTTTTCATTTTATTCCTTTGCTAGGTAGACAAAACACCTGTTACCATAAGCCAGGAAGAAACTAAGGAGGGAAAAGAGCAGCAACATGGCATTGTGCTAGACTTTCTTATCAACAGCAAAGGGAGGCTATAGCTAAAAAGTTCACAAGTGGATACTGTGTTTGCATTTGGAAACACATACATGCAAGGGAAAATATGCACACCATGTCTTAGTTTTTCACTCAGATCTCTAGGAATAGCTTGGGGGAATAAGGCAATGGGGAGAGAAAATATTAATTACTGTTGTTTTTATGGAGAAATTCCATGAATGCTCTATCTTAATGAACAACCTGAGGCTATGCCAGAAATAAAAGAAACACAAGTAAAGCTCTGTGAAATGATTGTATCTTCTTTGGTCTCTGATAGCAGTCCAGATCAGAACATCAGAGACTGACTGTCAGAAACTGCAGAAGAATCTATGCACCAAATGTTTGGGGATTTAAGAAAGCAGATACACTGTACTAGGCTGGCACATAGCCATCTTCTCCTATATATACTGTATATCATCCTGTAAATGGAAGCTCATCATTAGAAAGTACCTCAAAAGTGTAACACTGGTGGATGTGCTGCCAGAATTCATGGGAATATTGCCAAAGCCCACCAGCCAGGGGCTATGCTGTCTACAAGCTCTGTGGGCAACCCACATACAGGCTTTGTTCACTTGACATACTGACTCACAAGACTAGCCAATATGGCCGCAGATTCGTTTTGGATCCCATAAGGATGCCTCAAAACACACAGAGTGCATACAGAACCATTTTTAAACATTTGGGGGGTGAGGGGGATGAGGTTGAGAATCACAGCCAGTAGACAGCAATGCAATAAAGTTTCTGAGAGGTGTTTGGATTTCTGGGGTGAAGTATTTTGTTGGTTTGGTTTGTCAGGCCTAAATGAAGGCTTTCATAATATTTTCCCTTCATTGATGTGGTTATCTGCTCAGATAAATGCAAGACCGTGAGGCAAGTTACATTTCCTTGCTATCCATCCAGACCTGGATACCCTGGGGAATTGAACTATAATTCATTTCACAAGCATAACAACCTGGATTATTTTTGTTGTGTTGGGTCTTTCAGCTAATCCAACATACCCAACTCTGCTTTTCACCAGCTGTCTTGACCAGCAAATTTCCCCTTACTCTTTTCCTAGCTGACTTTCCTAATAGCTGCTGTCTGCATTTCTGAAAATGCAAATACATTTTCCTCAGGAATGTATTGAAAAAATGTCCCTGGTCCTGGTTAAATAATTAACATTTCCATGGTACCATGAAGGAATATTGCCATATCTACCAAGGTTTAACTGTCCTTTCCTGGGAAGGCACAATGAGAATATTTTTATCAGCCTTTTAGACGTTCAGATAATAATTTAAAAATATACTGGGTTTCTCCACGAAATTGTTCAGAGGGGAAAATAAAGAGCAGTCATTCTCTTCTATTTCATCATCTTCCCAGTTCAAATAACATTGTTTTAGTCTCTGGCAGCCTCACCCAATGATGGGTAATTACAGACTTTCACTTGGAGGAAACAGAGACAAAGTAAAGGAAACCTTCATTAGAAACTCATCTTTCAAACAGAAACCCCCAACTGTAATGTCTGTGGCAGGGTGCCAAACCCATTCACCAGAAGAAAATGCAAGTTTATGCAGTAATAACGGGGAGAAGTGTTAAAGCAATTTCATAGGATCGTTTCTACACATGTGTTCAGCTGCTGTATTAAGTTAGGGAAGGACTTTGGGAGATGTATAGCTTTGGGGTTTTTTAGTAATAAAGAAAAGCCCTTTGCCACCTGCCCCAGATTTATTCTTCCTATTGGCAGAGCATTCTTAAACCTACATTATACAAGGACTGGAGTAATATCAACAAAATGTTCCCCTTATGTAATATGTACACAGTCTGGGAAGGGAACAATACATAATGTGAACATATAGAAAGGCCATACTCTCACCCCCATCTCACCCAGCGCTTTATCCTCTTTTACCCGTTCTTCTTGCACACCTAGGCGGTTCCATCAGTGACTCGATTGTGCCAAAGGTATATTTGGCTGGCTCCATCAAATGATTTTTAATTCCACAACAGGAGATCATATATTATATTAAACACATTATATAATATTCTTACTGATAGGTAGGCTGGCTGAGCAGGATTTGTGATATGTCTTAGGTGCTAAAATAATTTGCTTTGTACACTATATCCCTTAGAATTGGGTGTGAGGTATGGCTTTTGCTACTATACCTTAAATATTACAATGTACTGGCCAGCCCTTGTTCCAACAGCATAGCAGATTCCATATTTTTATATACAGTATTCCCTTTAAGTTTGAAAAAGATCAAAAACTCAGAACAACTCTACAGAATAGCATCTCAAAATAAAATAAAATGATATTTTAATAGAATATTCCATAGGGAACAAATGATAGCCCAGCTAAGTAGCAGCGCCTACCTGATTTTGGCTGGTCTCAAAAAGTTAACCAGGATCAGATCTGATTAATACCAGGGCTGCAACTAGGGGGGGAGGGGGGAAAGCGGGGCATGGAATCCATGTTTGCCCCAGGTGACACAGACCCTAGTTGCGGCCCTGATTAATACACTGATGAAACCACAGGAAATATCATGGCTGTAGGCTAGCCTGGGAAGTCAGAGAAATATTCTGGAAGAAGGTGATAACAAACCACTTCCATATTGTTGCCAAGAAAACTATATGTACATATTAATGTAATCATCTCAGATCTAGCTCAACCTGAAAGAGACTTTACTTACAAATTATATAGAATATTATGTTTAAGAGTAAATTTTTACTATTACAAAATTTCTATATGTTCTTATAGCAAAAATAAAGATTTGTCTATCTTTCTGTCTCAGCACAAGATCTGTCAAAGATAGGAACTTAATTCCTCAGCCAGAAACTTATAATTGAGTTTAGGTTGAAATCAATGTTCGGTTTTGTGATTTTTGCACATGCAACATTTTCCTCAAAATAATGTGACATAAGATATAATTCAACTCTCTCTAATAGCTTGGGTCTTAGCTAGGGATCCAAGAGTAAGGAAGCTTTGTTTATGCAGGGACCATGTTCCAGCATATAATCCCAACTACAGGTAGTCCTCACTTAACAGCCATTCGTTTAGTGATGGTTCAGACTTTCAAGTGCTGAAAAAACTGACTTACAGCTGGTTCTCACACTTACAAACATTGTAGCATCCCTACAGTCACATGAGGATTTGGGCGGTTGGCAACCGGTTTGCATTTATTTATTTATTACTCAAATTTAGCCACCGCCCATTTCCCCCAGAAGAGGGACTCTGGGCGGTTTACAATGAAATTCCACATAAAACATAAACATTAAAATCACTTAAAACAATTATGATAAAACACAATAAATAAATAAAATCCCAGAGAAATGTAAAATCCAGGCTGGTGGGAGGGACTCTAGGGTGCGAGCCATCCCCAAGAATGATTATTCACTTTCCCGCCCCAGGCAAGATGGCAAAACCAGGTCTTCAGGGCCTTCCGGAAGGTCAGGAGTGAAGGGGCCTGCCTCACCTCCAGGGGCAAGATATTCCAGAGAGCGGGGCCCACCACAGAGAAGGCCCGCTTCCTGGACCCCGCCAAATGAAATTCTCTTATGGACGGGGTCCATAACATGCCCTCTCTGGATGATCGGGTGGGGTGGGCCGATGTAATGGGGATGAGATGGTCCCTCGGGTAACCTGGCCCCATGCCATGTAGGGCTTTAAAGGTAATAACCAACACCTTGAATTGGACCCGGAAGCAAACTGGCACCCAGTGCAGCTTGCGCAGCAACGGTGTTATATGTGCCCACCTAGGTGCACCAAAAATAGCCCGCGCGGCTGAATTTTGGACCAGCTGAAGCTTCCGGATACTCTTCAGGGGTAGCCCCATGTAGAGCACGTTGCAGTAGTCTATATGGGAGATAACCAGGGTGTGAGTGACTGTTCGGATGGCTTCACGATCCAGAAATGGGCGTAACTGGTGCACAACCCGAAGTTGCGCAAAGGCCCTCCTGGCCACGACTGCCACCTGCTCTTTGAGCAGGAGTCGTGAGTCCAGGAGAACCCCCAGATTACACACTGAGTCTGTCTGGGGCAGTGCCACCCCATCCAGAACTAAAGATGACAGTTTCCTGGAAGATGAAGCCCCATCAACCCACAGCCAGTCCGTCTTACCAGGGTTCAGTTGAAGCCTGTTGTTCCCCATCCAGACCCGCACAGCCCCAGGCACCGAGAAAGGGCAGTCACTGCATCACTTACCTCACCCGGGATAGAGATGTATAATTGGGTATCATCAGCATACTGATGATACCTCAACCCATGGTGACCGATGATCTCACCCAGTGGTTTCATGTAGATGTTAAACAAGAGAGGAGAGAGAACCGAACCCTGTGGCACCCCACAATGGAGGGGTCGAGGGTCGGATCTCTCCTCTCCTATCACCACCAACTGGGACCGGCCCTGGAGGAAGGAGGCGAACCAGCGCAGAACTATGCTGCCCACCCCCAACTCCCTGAGCCGTCCCAAAAGGATACCATGGTCGATGGTATCGAAAGCTGCTGAGAGGTCAAGGAGAGCAAGGATGGATGCACTGCCTCCATCCCGCTCCCACCAGAGATCATCCATAAGTGCAACCAATGCAGTTTCTGTCCCATATCCTGGCCTGAAACCTGACTGAAAGGGGTCCAGATAATCTGTTTCCTCCAGGACCCTCTGGAGTTGTAACGACACCACCTTCTCAACCACCTTCCCTAAAAAGGGGAGGTGGGAGACTGGATGAAAATTGTCCAGAACAGTTGGGTCCAGAGATGGCTTCTTGAGGAGGGGGTGCACCAGTGCCTCCTTAAAGGCGACTGGGAACACCCCCTCACTCAAGGATGTATTTACCATTGCTTGGACTCAACCACATGTCACCTCCCGAGCTGCCTTCACCAGCCAGGAGGGGCATGGATCTAAATAACAGGTGGTGGCATTCACAATCCGGAGGATCCTGTCCACTTCCTCGGGTCCAACCAGATCAAACTGCTCCCAGATAACAAGGCTAAAACATTTCCTCGGTATCTCCACAGACCCTGCTTCACGCATGGAGTCCAACTTAGACCGGATCCGAGTGATTTTATCCTGCAGATGCTCAGAAAACTCTTCTGCACTGCCCTGTAGGTGGTTCACTGGGCCCACCTTCCCCAAAAGGGTATGTGTGATCTTAAACAGGGCCGTCGGACAGCAATCTGTGGATGCAATAAGAGTGGAGAAATACTGCCATTTCGCTGCTCTTACCGCCACAAGGTAGGCCTTAATAGTGGCCCTAGCTTGTGTTCGGTCAGATTCGGTCTTTGTCTTCCTCCAGCGGTGCTCTAGGCATCTCTTAAGCCTCTTCAAAACTCTCAGCTCCTCCGTGAACCACGGGGAGTGTTGGGTTGGATGAGGCAAGAGAGGCCGCACAGGCACGATCCTGTCTAAGGCCCCGGCCACTACCCTGTTCCAGGCAGCAGCCAAGGCCTCCGCTGGACTGTGCAGCAGATCCCTGGGCACCTCCCCCAGCTCCCTCTGAAACCTCACTGGGTCCATCAGTCGCCGGGGGTGGACCAATCGAATGGATCCTGCCTCCCTGCGGAGGGGAGCGGCATAAGAGAATCTCAGGGCCACCAGGGTGTGATCTGACCATGACAATGGGAATAGATGCAGCTCTCCCCTCAGATTACGTTGCCACTGCTCCGACAAGAAGACCAAGTCTGGAGAGAGACCACTGTCTCGGGTCGGGTCCCAAATGATCTGGGACAAGCCCATGGCTGCCATGGTAGCCATGAACTCCCGAGTTGCCTCCGAGGCACGCCCCAGGGAAGGCAGATTGAAGTCCCCCAGAACCATAAGTTTGGGGAGCTCCACCGCCAAACCCGAGATGGCCTCTAGCAGCTCAGGCAGGGAGGTTGCTACGCAGCTGCTACGGCCTCCAGCAGCTCAGGCAGGGGGGCTGGTACAGTAGCAATACTCCCAACTGTTCTCGGGAACCCAACTTGAAGAACAGGGTCTCACACCCGGCAACTTGTGGGGCAGGGCCCCTGAAGGCCACAAGAGACTCTTGGATGACAGCAGCCACCCCTCCTCCCCTCCCCTGGCATCTCGGCTGGTGCCACACCCGAAACCCAGCTGGGCACATTTCCGAGAGGGCTACCCCCGCTTCTGAGCCCAGCCAGGTTTCAGTGATACATGCCAGGTCTGCCCCCTCCTCTGCAATCAAATCGCATATGAGGGGGCCTTTGTTGTTAACTGACCTGGCGTTAAGCAGCAGCAGCCGGAGACCAGGGCCCTCAAGGATCTGCTGTCCAGGGCCCGGGTCTGAACTTGGAGGGCCGGATCACGCCACCGGTAACAAACACTGGGGGCGTCTTCCCTGAAGATGGCCCGCCCTCTGGTTCCCATCATAGCATCCCTGACTCGTCACCATCTTGATGATATACCCTGCTCTATAGCCCCCAGAATTTTCAGGCCCGGTTGGAAACTCCACTCCCAGACCTCCAGAAACCCTGGGTGGAAGTAAGGGTCTCCTCCCCCATTCACCCATTCTCCAGAATCAATCAACAGCCAGGCAATGGCCAGCCCCGCAGCACACCAGCTCACGCTCTCGGCACTGCGGGAGTCTAGCCAGAGCTCCGCACACCTACCCTGTGCCCCCCTCAGCCTCTCTCACTGGTCAATAGGGGAGCGCCCACCCATTCCTGTCCCCCCCCCGTCTCTCACACAGGGGGTAGACACTCTCTCACACTCTCATGCACAAACACACAACTCTGCCCTACCTGAATCTCTCAGCCTCGGAGGGGAGTACCACACCCACACAGGAGGGACCCTCTTAACTGCCTGCCGTCTCTGGGAAGGTTAGGAAATGACTCGCACCCACACCCTAGCCTCCCCCTAAAGTCTTCCACCAGGAGGCTCTGGTGTGGAATCCACTATCCTGGAGACCGTTGTTCCATCCAGGCCTGGCTGTCCCATCCGGGTCTTGTCTCTCTGCCAGTCCACCACTCCACCAGCTACTGCCGGGGCCCAGCCTCGCTGCCCGGGACCAGGGCCCAAAAAAGCCCCAGGCCCACCACTCCTCACCACATGCCGCAGAATCGCCACAACCACCAAAGCCTGGCCCGGCCGTCCCATCCAGGGCTCGTCGTTCTGCCGGCTCATCACTCCACCAACCGCTGCCAGGCCAGCCTCACTGCTGAGGCCCAGGGGCCAGGGGCCAGAAAAACACCAGGCCCGCCACTCCTCGTCGCAAGCCGCAATCGTCGTGAGCCCCCCAAGCCTCATTGCTGAGCCACCGAGCCTTGTCCGGAACCAGGGAGATGCTAGGCCACACCTCCCCACCGTCGAGGCTGTCGTATCGCCCAGCTCCGGCCCGTTCAGCTTGCTGCAGGCCACAGAGTCCACCGGGACCTCCCAACGCCCGCCACAGCCCCCCACTCACCTCCAGTCCAGGGATTGAAGTCCAGGCTGGGAAGACCGACGAATCCAAGCCCGGGCTATCCAAATTAAGCCTAGGCAACTCTTGTCCACCTCAGCCCCATCAGCAGCAAGGTGGGGGGTTGGCCAAATGGACCAAAAGAGCCGAAAGCCAAAAGCCCCCAAAATTCCACAGCGCTCCCGTCGCAGCATCCCGTGGTCACGTGATCACCATTTTCGACCTTTCTGGCTGGCTTCTGGCAAGCAAAATCAATGGGGAACAGCATGATTCATTTAATGACCACATGGTTCACTTAATGCCTGTGGTGATTTGCTTAACAACCACTGCAAAGGACATAAAATCAGGTCAGATTTGTTTAATGACCACTTTGCTTAGCAACTGAAATTGCAGTCTCAATTGTGGTCGTTAAGTGAGGACTACCTGTATAGAGAGAGTAGGGCGGGGGAGGAAATTTTTCTAAATTCCCAGTTACCCAGAAACTCCATCCCATTCTGAATAGTTTTCAGGAGCAAAAGGGGCAATACTAAAAAAAAAAAAGAGTTAATGAAAGTTGGTTATTACCTTCCATCAATGAGCAAAACCATGTTTGCCAGCAAAAACCAATAGCTTTTCAGAACATAGTAATCTGGAAACAGTTATTTTTATATATTTTATATCAGCCTTCCTTAATCTAGTGTACTACAGATGTGCTGTGGCTGCAAATCTCAATATTCCCAGCCAGAATGGCTACAGACCCTAACCTCTTCTCCCAATGTGTAGAAAGATGCAATCCCACGGTAATATGGCAAGGTTACTGTTTTCTCTTACACATTCTACTATATGTGATGGTTCTGTAGCCTTTTCTAAATGTAGAGGAAGGAAGGAATGGTATGTAGTAAGCACACTTAAAAAATAACGTAAACGTAACACAGACAGATCCTTGGGTTTGAACACGGATCTGTCCATATCAAATCTAAAGATAGAGTGGATCTTAATAACTTTTTTCCTATGCAGATCATGCAAGAAAAAAGCACCCAAAGATAGACTTTTTGGGAAATAAGAAGGGATCTAAATTTATCATTTACATGAATCTTTTGCTGGTGTCCTTTCTACATGATTGGGCAGGTTTATATTAAACACCTGACTTCATCAGCTTTGCATTTAGTTGTAGAAGCTCATCCTATGAATCTTAAGAGTTCCCTTTTGGACCATATCAAACACTGAATAAGCAGACTTCTACTTGTATAACAGGACTTCCCATTTGTTATATTTATTAGGAGAGGCTGTGTGTTAGCAATATTTGAGCCACTGCACTAAATGTAGCTGGGTGGAATTTTTGACAGTGGTCTTAACAATTTATCCTTAAAAATGGTTGTGTTTGGCCCCTCTGTGTTGTCTCAATTCTTCCTACTACAACATGGCATTTTTCTCCTTCTCCAGGTTGTATATAAACTTCCACATATAAACATAGCTACTTTGTTTCCAATGGTACCTCAATCTTTTGGAGCAGTTCAGGGAGAACTTTACAGGAATGGGGATCCATGCTGATGGCAGTTTTTATTCCACTAATTGACAGACAATAAGAACACAGAAATTCCCCTCAGGCCAAGGCCCATCTTATCTCAGCATTTTGTTTCTCACAGTGGCCAGCCAGGTATTTCTGGGGTATCCCTCTTCAGGCACTGAACACTGCAACTGATATTCAGAGGCATAGTGTTTTCAGCCGTCAGAGCAGCAGCAGTATAGCATAGGTTATTGATGTTTCTTCCTCCAATTTTAAAACCACACTCATCTTCTTCCAGTCCAGCTTCCTTCAAAATATATTCAGCACATAGGCTGAATAAATAAGGAGAAATATACAGCCTTGTTTTATTCCTTTACTGACCTAGAACCAGTCTGTTTTACCATGTTTCACCAGACTGTGGGTTTCACATGAGAACAATGAGATATTCTAGGATCCCCATTTTCCTTTGCACATTCTACAACTAGACATAGTTGACACAATTGAAGACCTTTCTCTAATCAATGAAGCACATATAGACTTCCTTTTGGTTTGCTTTGACTTTCTCAATTATCCAGGATGCATGAGAAATAATGTATCCTATTTCTTGGCCTTTTCTAAAGCCAGCTTCAACATCTGGCATCTCCCTTTCCATGTAGGGCTCTAATATGCATTGGATGATCCTAAGGATTGTTTTGCTAGCATGTGAAATTAAGGATATTGTACAATAGTTTGCACACTATGTTAAGCCTCCTTTCTTTGGTATTGGTATGAAAACTAACCTCTTCCAATCTGCTGGACACTGTGTCATTCTCCAGATTTGCTAGCATGCTTTGGTTAGAACCTTTATTGATTCTGCTTGCTATATTTCTGTAGATACTCCATTAATTCCTGTAGCCTTCTGACTTGATGATGACCAGAGTGCTGATCTAACTTTATCTTATAGCACTAGAGGTTTTTGTAAGTACGGAATATCTTCTAAGGTATCTTGGATGTTGACATCTCTACTGTACAGAATTTCAGTCTACTCCTTCCATCTTTGTTTGATCTTCTTGGAATCAGTTATTATCTATCCATTGTCATCTTTTAGCATAGCAATTCAAGATTAAGTTTAGTATACCTTCTGAGTTCTGAGGTCTTTTGGAAAACCTTCCCTTGTTTTAATGTGTCTGTTTCCATCTTCAATGTATTTACAGATGTTGTTGTCATAATACTGCTTCTTGTCTCTTCTAAAAGCTCTCTGAAATTCTTTGTTAAGAATTTCTTCCTTCCTGAGATCTTTGTCTTTCTTGGCTTTGGCTTCTTTTCTTGGCAATTTTCAGTTTGTTCTGACATTTAGTTAGCTTTCTTCTGAGTTTTTGGTTTGGTTTGGTTTCATCTTTAACAATCTCTTTTCACATCTATCCTTAACAATTTCTTTGATTTCATTCCATAGTTCCTCTGGTTCCTGATCAATGAGTTCAGGACTTCAAAGTGATCCTGATGGTCCCCTTTAAAATAGTTTAGGATTGCACCTATGTTGATTGTTGAGGTTTTCCTACTAACAGATTAAGACTGCTATATGTGGCTAGTCATTTTGGCCGGGTTAAAAGGTTGTATTAGATTGTCTCCTCTCACGTGCTTCATGCAAATCACCTGGGGGGGGGAGGAAACCTGCCCGGACTTGTTCTCACTTCCTCTTTCTCTCTCTGCTGGCAATGTAGGCAAGCAAGGCTTGCTCCAAAGGGAGCTAAGTCCTTTAAATATGTTTTGTTTTTTGTTTTTGCTTTCTGTAAATAAATTATTTTTATAGAAATGCTTGGTGTGTGACTTTTTTGACCTCTCCTGAGCTAAAGGCTTTCCCAGCATCTGCCAACAGGTTATGTGCCCAGTAAACAACGCAGTAAAACCCAGAGAGAAAAGAGAGATCAGCTCCACACCTCATGCACAATTTAAAGGCAGGTAGCAAAGACCTGTGAAGATTTTCTTTGGAGCCACCTGGAGATTTTCCAGCAACTGCCGGTCTGCAGGACAAAGAAGCCACCTGAGGTGACTTGCAAAAGAAGGAAGAAGCCATTCCTACCTCCCAGCCCTCAGCGATGCCTCTGGAGCGCCTATCAGAGACCAACTATTTGAATTGGGCCCTGAAGATGGAGATGTATCTTCGCAGAGAGAATCTTTGGCTGCCAATTGGTGAGCAAACCCCCCAAAGTTCCAGTGCTAAATGGCTGAGACAGGATGAGTGGGCTAGAGCCACCATTATCCTGGGAGTTGAGGACAATCAGCTAGTCCACGTGCGAGGCATGCAGTCTGCAAAGCAACTTTGGGACGCTTTGAGAGACTTATATGTAAAGGCAACAGCAGGGAGTAAAGTTACTCTGACGAAAAAGCTGTACAGAGCCTACCTTGCAGAAGGAGAAAGCCTTCCTGAGCACCTGCATTATATTCAGCAGCTGTTTGTTGAGTTGCAGGAGAGAGGAATGGAATTTACACCTCTCACAAAATCCTATATCCTCCTGTCCTCACTAAATGAAACATGGGACACGCTGATTTGTACTCTGGAGGCTATGCCTGAAGCAGACCTCACCCCATCGTATGTTACACAGCGCTTACTCGCTGAATGGGAGAAGAGAGAGGAAAGATCCCCCCCCCATCTCTTCTGGAAAGCTGCAATACCAGAAAACAAGGGAAAAGAAGGGAAAGGAAGCTGAGGGCACAGCGCTAGCAAGCCAGCGATGCTTCACTTGTGGTTCAGCTGGACATTTGCAAAGAGACTGTGCCATGAGACCCAAGAGTAGAAAGACAGAGAAGAAGAACACAAGGGCAACACAGAAGAAGGCTCTTCAGACAACCCAGATTGCACAGGTTGCTGAGAAGGGTAATTCTGATGTATGGGTGTTAGATTCTGGGGCCAGTTGTCATTTATGTAATTGTAAAAGCTCTTTTGTGTCACTGTCTAAAACTGAAAGACAAAGTATATCTTTGGCTGATGGGTCTGTGACCAAAATTATGGGACAAGGTGACTTGTATTTATCCTGCTTAGGAGAAACTGTAAAAGGTGTGTTGTATGTGCCAAATTTACGATCAAACCTTTTATCTGTGGCACAATTGGCTGCAACAGGGTATATCATAACATTTAAGAAAAATGGTTGTGAGATACGTAAAAATGGGAAATTGTGTGCTACTGGTATGTTAAAAGACTCCTTGTACATTGTGCAAAATGCAAGGAAGCCAAGCTGAAAGTCTGCAGTTGGCAACACTCCATATCATGACCAATGTGTACACCAGATGCACAGGAGATTTGGTCATGCTAATTTCAAGTATATAGCACAAATGCCACAGCTGTGTGCTGACCTAAAGATAAAACCCTGTGATAAATAGACTGTGTAGTTTGCAAAGAATGCAAAACACTAAAAGCTCCTGTGAGTAAGCACAGTGACAGAGTTACAACTAGACCTTTGGAAATTGTACACTCTGACATTATTGGTCCTTTTGCTCCAAGTCTTGGACAAGCAAGGTATGCAATGACCATCACTGATGATTTCTCAAGATACACATTTATCTACATCTTAAAACATAAAGATGAAGCATTTGAGAAATTTAAAAGTTTTGTGACATGGGCAAATGGAAAATTCCCTAGGCCTGTATCTGCACTCCAATGTGATAGAGGAGGAGAATACCTTTCTCACAAATTCAGAAGGTTCCTAGTGGAAAAGGGGATAGAACAAATTCTTTCTAACCCTTACACCCCTCAGCAAAATGGTATTGCTGAAAGAAAGGGCCGAACCTTGCAAAATGCGATGGAATGCATGTTAAAAGATTCACAATTATGTTTTAAGTACTGGGGAGAAGCTTTATCTACTGCCACTTATGTACAGAACAGGTTGTATAACTCTGTGATTCAGGACACTCCATTCCATTTGTTTTATGGTGTGAAACCAAAGGTAAACCATCTTAGAGTGTTTGGTAGCACTGCATGGGTTCACATTCCAAAACAGCAGAGAAGGAAAGGAGGCCCCACAACAAAGAAAGCCATCTTTGTTGGCTATGAACAAAGCCAGAGGAGCTACAGGTTCATAATGGGAGAGAAATTAATAATTAGCAAAAGCGCTGCTTTTGCTGAACAAAACTGGGGGAGATTAAATTCTAGCTCTCCAGTTGAACTGACCACAAGAGAACAGCAAGGACTCGCTGATGGTGATCTTTTGCCTGATGAGGACATTAAACCAGAAAAGCAAACTGAAGATCTGTCTGATGAGATAGATGCTTCTCAGGAAAAAGTGATAGGAGTCAAAATGTAAGCCCTGTATTACCTCGCAGATCTCAGAGGAGTAATAAAGGAATTCCTCCATCACGTTTTCAGGCTGAAACAGTAAAGGCTTTTCACATATTCACAGAACCTGAGTCTTTAGAACAAGTGAATGCTTTACCACCTGAGATTGCACAAAATTGGCATTCTGCCATTCAACAGGAATTAGCATCCTTGAAAGAAAATAAAACATGGAAACTGGTAAATCTACCTCCCAATGAACGCTGTCTGGGTTGTAGGTGGGTTTTCAAACTGAAAAGGGATGCTGATGGCAAAATCCAAAAATATAAAGCAAGGTTGGTTGCAAAAGGGTTCACTCAAAGGAAAGATTTAGACTTTGACAAGACTTTTGCACCAGTTACTAAAGGTGAATCAATTAGATTACTGTTAAAAGTTGCTGCACTCAAGGGAATGTCAGTTAACCACTATGACATTCAAACTGCATTTCTCTATGGTGATTTAGACCACAGATTATACATGCAGCAACCCCCTGGCTATGAAAAAGGGGAGAATCTAGTCTGTGAACTGCAGAAGTCAATCTATGGGTTAAAACAAGCTGCTAGATCCTGGAACCAAAAAGTAGATGAAAAACTGCAGAATTTTGGTTTTGAAAAAGGAAAAGCAGATCCCTGTGTATATATGAAGGACAAACAAGGCTGTATGTATCTGTGCATTTATGTTGATGATTTGCTGCTGTTCACATCAACAGAAAAACAAAGGCTCGATTTTGAAGCCTGCATGAAAAGCCATTTCACATTAAAAAGCCTTGGAATTACAATAACCTAGGTTTGGAAAAACACAGGAAGAAGAATGGTAGCTTTCTGTTAAACCAAAGGGGAGATAATGGTAAAGTAATGTGAATGGAAAGACATATAAAGTTGTCAGAGAAGATTGGTTATGCATCTTAATCTGTAGTGTAAAAAGGGGAGTGTTGAGGTTTTCCTACTAACAGATTAAGACTGCTATATGTGCCTAGTCATTTTGGCCGGGTTAAACGGTTGTATTAGATTGTCTCCTCTCACGTGCTTCATGCAAATCACCTGGGGGGGGGAGGAAACCTGCCCGGACTTGTTCTCACTTCCTCTTTTTCTCTCTGCCGGCAATGTAGGCAAGCAAGGCTTGCTCCAAAGGGAGCTAAGTCCTTTAAATATGTTTTGTTTTTTGTTTTTGCTTTCTGTAAATAAATTATTTTTATAGAAATGCTTGGTGTGTGACTTTTTTGACCTCTCCTGGGCTAAAGGCTTTCCCAGCATCTGCCAACATTGATGCTGTTTAGAAAGACATCAGCTCTTTTGCACGGTTGAACAGCCCCATGGTTTTCTATTATGCTGGATATTTTTTATTACTATTTAAGTATGTTTATGATTGTTTCTTTGTTTTATTATATTGATTTCATGTTTGTAAACTGCTAAGAGCTGGTTAAAACCAGTGGTATATAAAGTAAATAGTTAAACAATGTACTGTTTAGTAAGTCAAGGCAGCTAACTGCTTACCCCTATGGCACCCAACTCTCTGTTGTTATGTTTGGAAAAGCAGTTGAAGTGAAAACTTCATAGTGCTGTTAATAGTCTCTATTTAACATGTATTAGTCCCAATGCATTATCTATCTCCCCTGTACCATGCATTCTCTGTTGTTTCCTTGCTGGTATATCCTCTATAGCTCCAACAATATTGACTCTCTGTATGACTTTAGAATTTTTACTTAGAGTAACAGGAAACAAACATACTGTACACTTGCTGAATTTTAATCTTTTTTCCTCACTTCATCATGGAAGCAAAGCAAAAGGTTTACATCTTCTGTCTCTTCCATTCAGACATGTTGACACTGCCACTTGGTCTTTCCTCTGATGCAGAGTGTTGACGTCAGATGGGGTGGTTAATAGCTTGGAGTGTGTCTGACTCACTCAACAGTGGGGTGTGGGGTGAGATTCGTAGCATGTCCTTTTCTCTTTCACATGGCTTTGTTAGGATTTTATTTAAATAATAATAATAATGTGAAATCTGATTCACAACAAGAGAGGCGGTGCCATTCAGTTCAGGCTCTAATAGGCATCTCCGTGGCAACTGATTTTACAGGCATACTTGAAGTGTCACTATTATAGCAAGTTATAATTATTGTCCCTTGTCAGTCAGCAAGAGCAGCCTATTGTTTTGTTACAAATCTGTTGGCTGTGTTGGATAGGCACAGAGGAAGTTTATTACATCTGGACAGCAGCACTAGATTGTAGGAAACCTATTTAGCTAATCCAAGGACAGGACTTGGTGAGTTCAAGCAAAACTTTATACACATATGAGTTCCAACTAGCTTCTCTCCATCAAAAGCAGCTGAAACAGTTCCAGGCCCTATTTGATTAGCAGATAGATGGAATTTCCTGTCTGGTGCTTGTGGGCAGCAATACACCCATGTATATACCAAGATCCCTGCTCTACTTGGCTTTTATTATGTTTAGACTAACTATTTTAACTTTGAAAAGATGGTATGCTAGCACACTGCAAAATAAAGTGCCAATCTCCAGCTGTACACAGATTTATTTCTAATAATGCCTCCCCAGGTTGCTTTTCAGTATAAATTGGGGTGGGTGGTGGGTTAACCATCATATCAATCGTAACTGGAAATTTTGTGAATGGAAAAACTTCTGCCACAACAACTGTTTTGCAAGAGTGCTGAAAATATACTTTCAAATTCAAAATGTGACCACCAGGCCCCCCAAAATCAGGGGCTTTGGCAAGGCTTATGAACAAGCTGTGTCATGATGACACAGAGTAGCAACAAACCCCTTCTCATGTGGCCATAGTCCTCAAGTAGCACAATGTCTTGGATAACTTTGGTCACAAGCTGTGTTCTACAAGTATGTTCACACAACACCCTAAGCCTGGCTTATCAACAAGGGGAAGAGACACACAAACTGCTGGTTGCTGTTTCTGACTTTGGAGTGACTGAACAGATAAACATTTCCTGTTTCTCCCCATTTTTTCATTTTTTGAAATGTAATAAATAATAAAAGTAAAATACTGTGACTACAGGTAGTCCTTGAGTTATGATGGTAATTGGGACTGGAATTTCCATCGCTAAGTAATGCGGTCATTAGGCGAAACATCACATTACCCCATTTCTTAACAACGGCAATCCCAGCACTCCTCATTGCCATCATTAACTGAATCCCACCAGTCGTTAGGGTGAGGATCCACCCTTATC
Organism: Candoia aspera; assembly: GCF_035149785.1. NCBI lineage: Eukaryota > Metazoa > Chordata > Lepidosauria > Squamata > Candoiidae > Candoia > Candoia aspera. The sequence goes on along the minus strand of NC_086153.1, from coordinate 271,243,829 downwards.
CAAGTCATTCCCAGCCTGGTCTCTCCCAGCCTGAGCCTCAGTAAGGTAAGGGACTGCCTCCTCTTGAACTCCCCCCACCTGCCTATCTCCCCCGCATCTCTGCCCTTTTGGCCACCCTGCACAGCGGCACCACTCAGCTGCAGCGACAGTGGCGGCAGCACTGGGGCTGAAGTAGAGGCCTGGGGACAATGGCAGCTGGCTGAGACTACTTCAGCCCCAGTGCCGCTGCCCTGAGGAGTGCCACTGTGCAGGGTGGCCAAAGTGCAGAGGTGGGGGGGAGATAGGTGGATGGGGGGAGTTGAAGCACCCCTGCTGTTGTAAGTGTGGGCAGGCTGTCAAGTGACCACAGGGGCACTACAATGGCCATAACTTTGGGGACTGGGTGTAAGTACCATTTGTTCAGCACTGCCATAACTTTGAATAGTCGCTGAATGAACAATTGGAACTCAAGGACTACCTGTACTGTAAGTTTTTATATGGCTTAGCATGTTTGCATGAATTTGTCCAAGTGGGTTATTATGGTTTAGGGCAATGTATGAACCCATCCTATGTTTTATTTTTTTTCCCCAATAGCTCAGCTGAATTATACATGTGGCTGATGGGAAAGCCAGTGCAATCTTTAGCTAATGTCTGGACTATAGGCATCAGAAGTCCTTAAATGGCAAAGCCACTTGGATTAACCTGTGGGGAAGCTCATCTAATATGTTCAATCAGAACTTTGATTAGAGGAGAATAATTTTCTTTGCTAGAAGGATCTTATAAACCCTATTTTACAAGTCAACCACTGGCACAGCAAACAATAGAAATTAATTATTGCATACTGATAGGATGCTATTACAGTTACTGTTCAATGCTAATTGGAGTTATTTGCACCACTCATAGTACGTTGCACTGCAATTGATTTCTAAAAAAAGTCAGGCTATTCCACAATGTAATGCTATAGAAGATTGAGGAAGGCCATTTGCTTTATAATATTGAAGTAGTGCATTAATATTACTAAACGTGGGTAGTTTATCAGTCAACTATTTCCTTGACAAGTACAGTATACTGTCTTAGCATACTCAAAAAGTCTCATTTTCACTTTTTGACCGATCAAGTAAAAGAAATTTTTTTCTTAAAGACCTCAGATATAGAGATGACAAGCCATTGCACATTGTAGTCTCCTGTGGTATTATTGTTATTGGTTAATTAAGCCTGCCTGTGATCTAGAATTATTGCTTAAATACCGTGGGCTGCCTGAATATGTTGTAATTGCACCCTCACTGGAGTTAGTTGTTCCAGAAGCTCAGTAAAGGCAGCAGCAGAAACACCTTCTCCTGGTTCTAGTGTTTTTTGTTGAGTTGGGAGAAAAGACACACCAGTGCTGATGAAGTGGGGTTGTTAAAAAGGTCTCTGGGCACTTGCCTAATCTTCAGACGGGGAGAAAGAGCAGTTTAAAACAGAGGATGAATAATGCTGACTCAGCCACAGTGAATAAAGACAAAGGGGGAAAGCATAGCAGGATGGTTAGCTTTATTGGGAAGGCAAATATTAGAATGAGAGACTTGAACCATTTTTTGAGGCAAATGAGATAGCCGCTGGAAAAAAAATGTCTCTGTTTCACTGAGTGTCACAGGAAGCAAAGCATGCAGCTAAATTAGGAAACTTAACTGCCCTTTGCCATTCAGCTTTGCGGAACTAATAAAAATAATTCAAGAACATTTGCTGCCAAAATCACCACTGATTGCAGAGCATTTCAGGATTCATAACTGCAAATAGATGTGTGCTTTTCTGCAGCAAGTGCAGCTGAATGTACACAGCTGTCAAAGCACTGCAACTTTGGTGAAGGGCTAAAGGATGCAGTGAGAGATTGGCTGGTCTGTGGAATTTAGAAAGAAAACATTCAAAAAGGACTCTTAACAGAGGCAGATATAACATTTAAGAGAGCATTTGAAATTGCTATCTCCATGGAAACTACTGCTAGAGACACTATAAAAAGCAATCCACTGCTAAAGATAAACAACCAAGCCGTTACTTGAAAAGAAGGGCAATAATGCATGCTATAGATGGCAGGTCTGATAATAATGAAAGTGAAACAGGGTTAGCTAACCTGGAAATCTATAGCATAAAAATTGAAATCAGACCAGCAGCGGTATAGCTCAGATTAGAAGTGAATGGCAAAGCTTTATCAAATGGAATTGGAAATTCATTCTGCTATATTAGTTGTATCATAGTGTGGATTTCAGCAGCATTTCAGAGCTGCTAAACTAAAGCTAACAGAAATACAATTAAAAACATATTCTAGTGAAAAGATCATTCCCGTAGAGTGATAACTACAACTGAAAATTACATTAATTAGCAAAGTATGTTGGAGATATATGTTGTGAAAACAGATGGGCCAGCACTTCAAGATCATGAAGTGCTGTTGAAACTGGCCCTAGATTGGAGTTCTATCAACAGCCTGCATGCTACACTTCCTGTTGTGGAGATCCACTGAGAATGAGTTGAAAAAGCTACAGAATAATGCTGTACCTGTGTTCAAAGATGCCATTGGATCATTCAAGTGCATCAAAGGTAATGTTCTGGTTAGACTATGAGGCGACTAAGAAGTAAAATGGAATTCTTTATTTACAATCCAACTATATGCAATCAATAATTGTCCCTTAAATAATAGTTCAATTCAAGCCCAACTGGACAATGGTAGAGAACTTGGCAAAACAGCGAAGTCAGGTTCAGCTGGAGAGCAAGGCTATGTCGCTGGACTGGACTCGACTGGAACCTGTGGCAAGGCAGCTAGGCAGGACTTGACTGGAGGCCGTGGCAAGGAGATGCGACAGGACTCGGCTGGAACTGGCGGCGAGGTGACTGGACCAGCCTCGGCCGAAGGACACGGTAAGACATCAAGGCAAAACTTGGCTATGGATCGCAATGAGGTGACAAGGCTAGGTTTGACTGGACTCCATGGCATGGCGGCAAGACTGGACTCGACTGGGCTTCTTGTCTGGAAGGCACGACAAGACTCAACGGAGCTTTGAGACAGGCCAGCAGGACTCGACTGGACTTCATGACTGGAAGGCAAGGCAAGACTTGATTGAGCTTCAAGGTGGGGTGGCAGGGCTCAACCTGATTGGATTCGTGACTGGAAGGCAAGGCAAGGCAAGGCAAGACTTGGCTGGATTGCACAACGAGGCAGCAAGGCAAGGTCTGGAGGACTGGGAAGCCTCTGATTCTGTAGCAGCTACAGGGCAGGGCTCCGAGATCAGTTCCGGCTTTTCTTCTTCCAAGGAAGCTGTTAGCTCAGTGGAACGTTTGTCTCCGGCAACCCGGTCCTTGTGCTGGCTCCTTTTTATTTTGTTTCCTTTGTGCCATTTTTCCTCTGGAACCAATCGAGCTTCCCTTTGCTTGGCGTGCTTTACAGCTCACCTCTCCCTTGCGCTGATTGGTGGTTTTGAATCCGGCTCTTGGTTCTGTCCAGTCGGCTGCTCAGGACTTTTCTGCTCTGCTGAGTCACTCTGTGTTTCCATTTCCCTGAATGGTCTAGTATAAGTTTTGATTTCCCCTTCCTCAGCCTCAGAATCAGACTCAATCCTTACAGGTAAAATACAATCACAGGAAAATGTCACACCAAGGTTTCACAAAGCATGGTCAGTTCTATATCAATTGATCATGTGCCATAAAGTCAGGGTTAACTCTTAGTAACCACATAGATAGATCTTCTTCAGGAGGATCTGTCCCCAACCTGGTCCTTCAGGTCTTCTAGCAGTGCATCCATTGCCGCTGTAGTTGAGTCCATCCACCTTGCCACTGGTTGTCCTCTTATTCTCTCTCCTTCCACCTTTCCCATATTAATAGACTTTCCAAAGAGTTAGGTCTTGGCATAATATGTCCAAAGTATAATTTGAGCATGGGTTGATTTGTTCATAAGGGACGCGGTGGCACTGCAGGTTAAACCGCTGAGCTGCTGAGCTTGCCGATCAGAAGGTCGGCGGTTCGAATCCGCGTGGCGGGGTGAGCTCCCATTGCTAGTCCCAGCTCCTGCCAACCTAGCAGTTTGAAAACATGCAAATGTGAGTAGATTAATAGGTACCGCTTCGGCGGGCAGGTAACGGCGTTCTGTGACTGTCATGCTGGCCACATGACCACAGAAGTGTCTACGGACAAACGCTGGCTCTTCGGCTTTGAAATGGAGATGAGCACCGCCCCCTAGAGTCGGACACGACTGGACTTAATGTCAAGGGAAACCTACCCTGATTTGTTCAACGATCCAGTTGTTTGTTTTCTTGGCTATTCATGGTATTCTCAGGAGTTTTCTCCAACATGCATCCTATATGCCAAATATGAAAAGGTAAAAACTGAACTGAATTGATGGAAGCTGAAGGGATCTATTCAAACATTGGGATAAACCTGTGGTTCCAGTAGCTAAAAAGAACAGAACTGTCAGGATCTGTGGTGATTTTAAGGTAACCATTAATCCATTATTAATGGCGGCTGAACAATAACCCTTGCCTAGAACTGAGGACATTTTTGCTAATCTTACAGAGTTGTTGCTTTGGGGAAAAATAGGAGGAGAGAACACCATCTTGAACTCTTGTATGAAAGGTTGAACTCTTTTATAAATCTGGCAAATGAATAAATAAATACATTGGTAGAGGACAACTTTTCAGCAAAATGTAGCAGAGGCTTATTTACAGATGAAAATAGAAGAAATCCCAAGATATTTCTAATCATAAATAAACAGAAAGGGTTATATCATTACCTTTTGCAAGGCCCTAAAAACCTAACTTTGCCATCAAATCTGGGCCCCTGATAGTATAGGTAAGTACATTTCATGATTAGTTTGAATGTTTATGAATGTTCTCAGCTGCTATGTTGTTTCTGTTGTTTTTAATTCTGGTTGTTATTATTGTTTTTTATTCTATTTTAATTGTTTTAAATTGTTTTAATTGTTAGCTGCTCAAAGTCATGTATGTGAGATGGGTGGCCTATAAAATTATTAAAGAAATAAATTATAAATCAATAAATTACAACCAACTTGTTTTTGGAGTAGCCCCAACACTAGCACTTTGGTGGAGAGCAATGGACCACAGCTGTCCAGGCACCCACTGCTATTTAGGTGATATCACTGTACCTGAAGAAAACAATAAGGTGCTTCTGCAAAACCTCAAGAATATACAGATTGGCGGACTATGGCCTTCAAGCAGATGCACCAAATCTGAGTTCTTTAGATTAGTAAAATATATTGCAGTCACACCACTGCTGTATAAGGCTTACACACGTGCACAGGAAAAATTCAGGCAGTCATGAATAAGCCCAGGCTGCAAGATTTGTCACAGCTGGAATCCTTTTCAGGGTTTGTTGATTATTGTAAAAGTATCTGCCCAATATAGCTCTCATGCTATCCCCCTTGAGCACTTTACTTCAAGAGGGGTGGGCATTGCAGTGGATGAAACATTACAAACAAGCTTTTACAGAAACACAGATGATGGTGGAATAAAACCCAGTGCTCATGCGTGCGCTTACTAATGAAATTCCGTAAGGCATTGGCATAGTTGTGTAACTTAACAAGAAAGACAGCAGGGAACCCCAGTATCTTTTGTGTCATGCTGCAGAGAGGAATTATACCAAATGGATAAGGAATGGCTAAGTTTGATTTGGTCTGAAGAGTTTAACATTTCAGCCAGTACTTCTACGGAAAGGAGTTTATCTTCATCACTGATCATCCACTACTGTTAATCTGCAGTCCACATAAAGGGATTCTGTTTACAGCAACTGCTTGAATACAGCCTTGGGCTTTGTTACCCGGAGGGCACAGATATAAAATAGAATTCAAAGACACACAAAGACCCAGATGTGGACAGATTGTCTCATTACTTCTACAGGGTAAACAATCTGAAAAATCCACATCAGATGAAGATTCCTTTGACATGTTCTCTCTCACAGGAATCTTTTAATACATCTCGGATGATTCAGAGAAAAACCAGGAAGGACCCAGCATTGTCTTAAGTCTATAGAGCAACCTAGATTGATTGGGAATCACAGCAGAAATCTCAGTTTAGAGCAGGATTTCTCAACCAGGGTTCTATGAAACCCTAGGGTTCCACGAGAAGTCAGTAGGGGCTCCCTGAGAGATCACAATTTATTTTTTAAAATATTTCAAATTCGGGAAACCTCACATTAAAGAGGTAAGTTTCATTCTTTATTTTTAGTTTAAAAACACTGTTAATGCATATATACAGGCCGACATATGAAACAAATATAGTAATTTTATAATTTTTGGCCTCTATTTGAGCCTGAATGTGCAGGGGTTCCCCGAGGCCTGAAAAATATTTCAAGGGTTCCTCCAGGGTCAAAAGGTTGAGAAAGGCTGATTTAGAGAGTTTCAACAGGGCTGTGATAGCACCTGAGAAGACAAGCGCTATCCCACATATCCCAGTACCTAGCTTTATAAATATAATATGTGGTTAATTCTCAGCAGGGAATGTTGTATTGAGTTATTGTTACTTGCTTATTAAGCCTTCCTGTGATCATGGCTTGATTACCTTGGGCTGCCTATAAATATTTACATTCTTGCACCATTCTAGGAGTTTCAGGAAAGTAAGAGCAGAAAATCCTAACTCTAGTATCTTTTGTTGAGTCAGCAGAAAAGACACAATACACATAAGGCAGCAAGGGTGAGTCCACAATGATTTTAAACCTAAATTACTCACCCTCTAAATGTGGTTTAGGCTCTGACTGACACGGGCATCATGACTTTTTAAATTGTGTTTCAGAAGTGCAGGGGGAAAGGAAGGCCAAACAATACTTCTGAACCAGTGGCATTTGTGTGGGTAAGGGATAGTTTTGGGATGCCACAAACAGAGGGAATTAAAACCCACTGTCTCTGCTAGAATCAAAATTGAAGGTCCCAGAGTAAAGGCCTTTGTGACAAATGCTGGCATAAGGCTGAAAATAATTTACTTTCATGTGCAAAATATTGTTTGGATGAAGAGAAATTCCAAAATGTAAGCAACTACTCAGAGCAGCTGCTTGATGCCCTTTGGATATATTGGACTTTATTTTCCTTTTTTTTTTTTTTTAGGATTATGGGAGTTGAAATCCAGCATAACTGGAGGATATGGGCATGGAGAAAGCTCACCCTGATGCTCAAGATCTGGGAATTGAATGGACTGAAGGAAATAGATGAACTTGACAGTGTTTCTCAACATGACTGCTCTTTTTAAATTATAAACGACTCTATAAGATCATGCTGATCCTGATCTAGGAACAAAGTAAAAAGTATAGTATTTCTTCTTGGCTGTAATGCTCCTCAGACACTGTTGTCCTTCCTTATTCCTCCTGTGAAGACTGCAGTCTACCTCTATCTACCCCCATCTATCATCTCTCTCTCTCCATTTCTCTCTCCTTCTCTCTCACACACACACTCATTTATCATTCATTGAGGAAAATTTGAGCATGCATCATTTTTACCTTCTCATCCATTTTTATCCTCATAATCATACCAAGAGGGAGGTTAGGCTGAAAGATTATCCTGCGAACTTTACAGCCAGTGGGGGAAGAGAACTGGGTCTCCTCAGGCCTACTCTGATGCCCACATCACTCTTCCATCAGACTGGCTCTCTTTGCATTCTATTATGCAGAGTTTTCCAACAGCTGCTTCTTAAGCAGCCACTGTAAAAGAATATATGGCTTTGGTGAAACCTCATTCTGTCAGATATGCATAAGATAATGTTGTCAGCATAAAGGCATTTGTGAAATTTAAACTGGCGGATTTCCCCCCCCCCCCGATAATGTAAAGGTAGGTGTCCCAATGATATGGCCTGGTTCTACTGCTCCCCTGGGTGAGAAATGGCCAGTAAAGATCATGAATCTTCCAGTCAAATGAGAAGCAGCCATTTTTGCAGATGCTCATTTTGTGAGAAGCATAAAATCTCCCTCGATTTGAGCTTGACTTTCAATGACTTCATGGACATGTCCATGCAGTTGTCTTGGCAACAGCACCAAAGTGGTTTGCCATGGTCTTCTGGGATGTTTTTAGACTTCCCAGTCTTGGCTTTTGCTGGCAATATAGTCTTCTGATAACTCTCTCTTCTCTCTTCTATGTTCACACAACATGGCTGACTCAGAGAGTTAGTTTAACCCCAAAGTATACAGAGGTATTTTGGGATAAAATCAATCCTCTTTAGGCTCACTGCTGGGTTCACATGATTTACACACTATAATTTATTTAATCATTTCATGTGAATAATGCCTAAAACTGAATGGAGGGAGGTAGGGAGATACTTATTTATTTATTTATCCAATTTGTCCCCGCCCATCTCCTCCCTTTAGGGGACTCTGGGCAGTTTACAGTAATCGATTAAAACAACAATTATAAAATCCACAATATAAAATTACAATAATAAATAATATAAATAAAAGTAAAAAATAAAAAAGTCCAAGTGGCACAAGAATCTAAAGCAGTCCAAGTGTGGGAGGAGTGGTCTATAGCAGCCATCCCCATGTGGATCTATTCCCCTCTCCGCCCCAAGCGAGGTGGCAGAACCAGATCTTCAGACTCCTCCGAAAGGCCAGGAGCAATGGGGCCAATCTCACCTCCAGGGGCAGCATGTTCCATAGGGCGGGCGCCACTGCAGAGAAGGCCCGCTTCCCGGACCCTGCCAAATGAAGTTGTCTTAGAGACGGGGTCCGCAGCATGCCCTCTCTGCATGATTGGGTGGGATGGGCTGATGTAATGGGGAAGAGGCGGTCCCTCAGGTAACCTGGGCCCATGCCTCTAGGGCTTTAAAGGTGATAACCAACACCTTGAATTGGACCCGGAAGCAAACTGGTACCCAATACAGCTCGCGCAGCAGCGGTGTTACATGTGCCCTTGTGTTACCAGCAGCAGTGTTACATGTGATAGATAGATAGATAGATAGATAGATAGATAGATAGATAGATGGATGGATGGATGGATGGATGGATGGATGGATGGATGGATGGATGGATGGATGGATGGATAGATAGATAGATAGATAGATAGATAGATAGATAGATAGATAGATAGATCTCATAACAACGTATGTGGACAGAAACTATAAGGCAGCATAGTGATAGTATGAATGATACTATTGCACCATGCTATTCCTGCTTTCAGGCAAGCAATTTTTAATATATCATATGCCTCTTGAATATATTATCTATTTATCTCATTTCTATCCTCCCATTTTTCTTGAAGAAAATCAGTACACTATTGTTGGATTTTTTAGTCTTAATAATAGTTCTACAAAATAATTCATAAAATCATAGGGTTGGAAGGGACCTTGGAGGTCTTCTAGCCCAATTCCCTATCCAGGGCAGGAATCCTCATACCACCCCAGACAAATGGCTGTTCAACTTTGCTTGAAAACCTCCAGTGAGGGAATATGCACAACTACAAGATATGGGTTGTTCCACTGCTTCATAGCTCTGACAATTTGGATCTCTCTGTGTCAAGGTTCCACCTTTTGGTTCTTGTCCTACCAATGGGCACTATGGAAGATAAACCCACACCGTGTTCCCCATGACTATCCATCTGAGAGAGAATTTGCACGTGGACAAATAATGAGCTTCATGGTAGAGCAGAAATTTAAACCATATTTCTACATACCATGTTTAATATACAGCTACCAAATTCTGAAGAGGGACGCGGTGGCGCTGCGGGTTAAACCGCTGAGCTGCCGATCGGAAGGCCGGCGGTTCGAAACCGCGCGGCGGGGTGAGCTCCCGTTGCTTGTCCCAGCTCCTGCTCACCTAGCAGTTCGAAAACATGCAAATGTGAGTAGATCAATAGGTACCGCTTCGGCGGGAAGGTAACGGCGTTCCGAGTCGTCATGCTGGCCACATGACCCGGAAGTGTCTATGACAACGCCGGCTCCAAGGCTTAGAAACGGAGATGAGCACCGCCCCCTAGAGTCGGACATGACTGGACTTTACGTCAAGGGAAACCTTTACCTTTACCTACCAAATTCTGAGGTAGTTCCTCTGCTTTTGATCTACTGACTACCCATGATACCTCTATGAAGAGCTTCACCTCTGGATTTCTGTAGATGAAGATGCTGTCCAGATCAGAGGAACAGGGCATTATTCCCTAATCAGTCTGCAATCTCAGCCCAATATTGTGTGCCAAGCTTCTGGCCCCAGGAGAGGATATTTCTCTGCTTCCAAGCAGTTTTGAATATTAACTCTTCAGTTTGGTAATTTCTTCGTTCACATACTTCATGAAACTGCACTATGCAGAAGTACCATGTACACAATGTATGAAAGCATTTGAGGCAGTAAAGGAAGTATGGTAGTTTCACAGAATTCTCCAGTTTTACAGGCATCCTAGCAATTCACTTTCTCCCCAGCTTGAATTCATCTTTCTTGAACAGGGATGATCAAAACATAACTTCACTTTTTAAATAATCTTCACTGGTCCTTTATACATGGGTGTTAGGTATTCTCTTCTGCCATGAGCCACATATTGCCTAATATTTGCAACCAGCAATATTGTGTCTTTGATTCTCTGTCATCAAATAATATACCTATCCCTCTTCATTTTTTCCAGGTTATGACAAAAAAATCTGGGTCCAAGATGGGCAATTATATACTTTTGTTCTTTTTCTAAACCTTACAGTAAGTATTATTTTGGGAAGCACATGCTGAAAGGATAAATGAGAGATGAAAGGACACCATACACTCAGAAAGAGGGAGAGGGAGAGAGAGAGCTTTTTTTTTCTGATGGATTGACATCCAGTTTCAAAGCTTGGCTGAGGAAAAGGTATTAATAATCACTGAGGGAGATATTTGCAGAGCAGAATTAATAAGGGGAGGTCCAGTAACAGTTTCATCTACACGTTCTCTACTGCAAGTGCTCCCCAGACCTCAAATTCTACATTACAAGTGAAACACTAACTGAGAACTAAGTTCTTCTCAGGTCCAGTTCATCTTTTCCAACCTGGCACCTTCCAGGTACATTATTTCCAATCATCAGCATCATTTGTGGGTGACACTGGCCAGTAGTTTTGGGCAGGAACTTTACAAGTGAGAGATATGGGCTGCTACTTTTCTTGCAATACCATTTGCCTAACTTCTACCATGTTTACGGGTATCAGTTTATGTCAACATTGGATACAGTTTCAGCAAGGCATGGGAATGCCAAAGAGCCAAGGCAACTTAAATATCATCCTGCATTACATGGAGCAATAAATATTCTGATTCTTACTATATCTCCTTTTCCTGTCCCACCTGAACAATCCCATATTGTTGGGTTTAGGATTTTTTGTGCCCTTTGATACATATATTGCCCATCAATGCATTTCCACACAGTGCCTTCCCTTTTCTTCAGTGGTTAACTTGGAGATAATTTCTGTCTTGGATCATACAGTCCCAATGCTGCAATTTACTTTCTGACCTCAAAGGCCCTGCATTTCCAAATTACAATTCTTTAGAAAAGCCTCTGTCTAGTGGCTTGAGTGTCTGTGTGCGTGTGTGCTTTTTTATTTTTATATATAAATGGTTAAATAGTGGGTGTGGATGAGAGGAGCCAGAACAAAGGAACACAGTGGGAGAAGGCTGATAGTACCAGGATATGAAAGATACAGAAGTAAGAAGGATCACTACGTTTTGGACTGGAAGAGTTAGTCTGCTTCTTCTGTGTTTATCACTGCCGTAATGCTTTTAACTGCACTGGATGATTTATATTTAACCCAATTTATGCATACTTGATCTTGTGAGGTTATGGTGACTCTGAATTCAAAGAAATCCAAGGCCTATAATTTAAATTTAGCTAACAAAATGAGGATGGAGGCCACTGAATTCTGAGCTTTTGCTAAATATAATAAAGGTACTATACATCTTGGAATTCTGTCAAATTGCAGGCAATTCTGCCTTCCCTGTCCATCCTTTAAAGTTCTTAATATGGCAGTTTATTTTTCTGCAGTGTCTGCTTAGAAGTCAGGTAGTGTCAACCTACTGTTTCCTGTTTGCATCAGAATTAGTATATCCTGGTTTGAGATGAAATATTTTCTGTCAATAGGTTATAAAGTTTGCATACCGGGAAAAGGATTCTTTACAAATAGGTGTGTGTGCATCTGTGTATGTACACTACATAGAGTTGCACACAAAGGATAAAGCTGGCTGCTTTATGAGTCTCACTCTATACCACAAGAGTTCTGATTTTTTTCAGAAACTTATTTGAAACAACACATAGCATTGATTTTATAGTTTATTTTTTTAACAGACTCATATTTCTGCAATAACCATAAAAGAAGACAGGAAGACCTAATGTGATCTCCTGACATTAAGAATTCATGGCTTTCCTAAATTTATTTGAACAGCCATTTTCCATCTACTAGTATTTTCTGGGTATTGGTATCCAAGACAGAAGCCAGAGGTGCAATGCTTGTAAATTCTGATTCAGGTTTTTAAATTAATTTTGATGGCTTTGTTCCTTTTCTGATTCTGGGGTCAATGAGCCATCTGTAGCCTGGGGAGAAGCTTAATTAAACTCGGATAGTACAGAAAGAGCTTCCAAGAATCTCCCTGCCTAATATTTTTCCCCACCCAGCATATCTGTCCTTCATGCACATCTGGATAAAAGCTTGTATTCAAAGAGCAAAGAAAACAATAGCTTTAGGCACCATTTCTCTGAGTAAGGCTGTGCTCCTGACAAGTATTGCAAATTCTTGCATCATATGACAGCTACAGAACACCAAAAATGATAACCTGGCAACAATTCCTGTTGTGCAGGGTTATCAACTCAAAGCAAAAGAAGGCATTTTATAATTTTTCTAATAAAGTGGTTTTTTTTAAGTGTGATCCTAGGACCTGTGGGGGTCCACCAAGACCCTCTCAGGGGTCTGCAAAATCAAAATGATTTGTCAGCCTATTTTAAAAAATAATACAATATTAAAACTCCATTGCACAATCATGAGAAGTGGTAGAAGCAGCAACTGCATCAATTTTAATTTTTAATATGGTAAATATTGATAACTGTAACCCACATAAACAAAAACTCTTTTGGGGTCCTCCATAATTTTTGAAAGTGGGAAGTGTTCCTGAGAGAAAAAAGTTTAAGAACCATGTTCTAATATATTATAATTAATTTTATTATATCAGATATTCTTCTCTCAAGCCTTTGAATGTTGATTCTGCAGGGTAGGATGACTGACTCATTTGGATCCTGTAATTTGGTTTTATTGATGGCAATATCCCTAAAGAGGGTGACGTCTGGAAGCAATGAAAGTGGTATCTCCATCTTTCTGTTACAAGATATTTCTTATATTTCTTGTATATCTTGTGGAATATTTCTTAGGATTTCCTCCCAATTGATAGCTGTCTCACAAATCCACCTCAGCATGCTATGACATTTACTCTAAGGAAATTGTATAAAAAGTGAATGTGCCTGATTGCCTTCAGCTCCCACTGGCTATGACAGCAGACCACGGAGAGTCCTGAAGAGAGTATCAATTGACAATGACTTCCTTGACTGAGCAAGTAATCAAGCCCTTTTACACTGCTGGAGTGTCATTTATGGGATAGGCAATCTGAAGGAGCACAGCTGCAATTATGTGACATTCATTCACCATCTAACAACAAGATGCGGAAAGAGGTTGAGAGAACAAATGTAAATACGAGCCTTTTCACGGCATCAGAGACAAGTGGAAAGGGCAAAAGAATCAACTCTCCACCCGCCTTGAGGAATCCACATCTCCCCAAACAGTATGTGCGGAGAAGAGTCCAGCTTCAGCAACTTCAGATCGGATCAGAGGAGAGTTAACAACAGCAGAAACTGCTTGGAAAAACACCAGCTGAACCTCCTGCTCAGCTGTCCCATCCTCCCTTTAGAAAGTGCAGCAAGCCTCAGCAGTAGAAGGTATATTCAGTCTCTTGTAGGGTATCAGTGGCATCTGGAACTATCAATGATAAATTCACTGTGCCAGTGTAGTATCATCTAGCACTAATGACTACTGTATTTGGTCTTTTTGTATCCATCAGAACCTGCTTTGGGGGTTTTAAGGCTGTTTTTTCTTAGACAAGATGGTTCAAAATTTTCAAAAAGATCTCCCATTCCAGCCCTCTAGGCAAAATTCTGTGAAACAATGTGCTTGCGGGGAGCTGGATTTTGAAAGGGAATTAGCAGAGCAATTAGCAGGATACACCAGGCTTAAAAAGTTTAGCTAATTTGAGGTGTAGTATGCCATCAACTAGTGAGCGTGATTAGTTCCTGGGTCTGTAGGTTGTGCTGCCCCAAATAGTTGGGTTGACTGAGCAAGCCACAAATTCATGTGCTGTGTACATACAACCAGTGGCAGAACAAACTTTGCAGTGGTAATAAACTAGTGAGAGAGCATGCTATCCATTTTGTCACAAACAATGCTGAAAAGTATCTCTGAATATGCAGCAGCTTAGGAATGCATGGTCCTGTAGCTTATTTACCTTATAATTGCTTTTTCTTATTTTTCTCAAGTCAAGTTAGTCATGAATAGCTTAGTAATAGGCATAAAGTAGACCATCATCATGCTAAATTATCATCTATCTTGTTCCCCACATGACAAATGGTGACTATACAGTTAATAAGGTAATGGCCAATATTCATACTTTCTACATCATTTTTCCTTGGACTTCACCATTTATTATGTCTCATCCCCTCCTCCTAGTTTAAAGTACAATTCTGGCTAACATGTCACACATCTGATGAAGTGGACTCAGTGGCATAAAAGCTTATGCCATAATAAATTTAGCGGTTTTTAAAGATTTTTAAGTTTTTTCATTGTATCCTCTTCAGGCATAGGAATCAGCTTAGCACCCCACTATTACTCCATGCTATCTTATTAGCCTAGATCCCATGGAAAGGCAAAGCTGTTATTCTATAGACACTTATTAGAGAATAAGTCCCATTTGCAGCAGTGCAACATGTACCTCTGAGTAGACATGCATCTCACAAGATTTTAAGTGAACTTAAGCCTATTGATGTCACAGGATTTAAATACATAGTTCTATTTATCTTATACCTCTTCTACAGATCTTTGTTTCACCTGTTTGTGATCTAATTCCAGCTTTGCCTATATTGGCCATATGAAGAAGGCAGAAGACTATTCAAAGAAATTATACAAGTTGTGCTTTCCTTGTGGCTGTCATGCTCCCCGATCAAACGTTCCCAGAACATCTGATTGGACTTGCATGCATGAATGGAGTTAACACATGTTGGGACTTGCGGGTCAACCGAATGGGAGGGGGAACATGCCAGGAGTGCGAAAGTATTTTGTTTGGATTATCTCTGTTATCCAAGGTCAGGCTGCCAAGCTTCTGGAGACATCTGCAGGGAACTGAACTGACTGGCACGGAGAGGGGGCTGCATGACTGGGAAAGGGAGAGGATTGCACTCATTGGGTTGTTTAACTTGGGGAAAGTGCAGGAATTTTCATTTGCAACTTATTCACTGTTCCGTATACTACGCTCCATTAAAATGATTTCTACTAAACCACATTATGAATCGATTTTGATGGCAAGTTGAGTAATACAGTCATCACATAAAGTTGCGAATCAATAGTTAGACTCTACCTGGAGATATTAGTGACCAGAAGAGAGTCCAAAATCTTACAGGATGTCAAAACTGGCATCTGAAGAGTCAACCCAACCGATGGGGAAGAAGAGACAGTGTCATGTTCATCGTTTTGATGTGTCTGTACATCGTAACGGTTCGCATGCCAGAGCGCTGATGCATGTTCCTAGCTGGGAGGGAGCTGCTGATAAACCTTGCACCGAGTGCTATATCTCTTTGCGCTAAGCAGGAATGTGTTTGGGTTATCTTTTTTGTGTCAAGGTCTTTTTGCCCGTTGATCAGCAGAACTCGTTAGGAGCACCTGGGAATGTGAATTTGAGACAATTGAAGGGGGGTGGGGTGGGACTTTGTTTGTAACGGGGCTATTTAGTTTGATTTCAGGCACGCTTTTCTCATTCTCAGCTTTCTTTGTGTTTGCACTCTATTCTTAACAAAATCAGAACATAAACTTTGTTTTTGAGTCTGAGCAATTTATTGGGAAAGGCATTCATTACAGACAGCGACTCAGCCGACAGAAACTGAGATAGTTGCTGAGTCAATGGTTGAATCTGATGGAGATTCGGAAACAGAAGGAGCTGTGGGAATGTCTCTGCCTCAGCCAAACTGTACTGTGGAGGTAGACACTGAGCTGATTACTCTAGATGACACTCGGGGGTCCAAGGCAGCAGCTTCCTGGCTCCAACCACCCAGTCACCCCAACCTCAAAGGGGTGGAATGGGCACCACTCGGAGATAACAACAAAGCACACAAGAGTGGCAAGATAGGACGGAGGGTGAAGTCACACCGGCAATCGGTCAATCAATGGATGTACGACCAAAGGGTATGAGATTCCACCCTAAGCACCTGGGACCTGAACTTTTTCAGCTGAAAATTGGTAAGTGTGGCCTGGGAGAACAAAATGAAGCAGGACATAGGCTGATAGAATTTTGCCAAGACAACTCAATCTGGATAACAAATACGCTCTTCCAACAACCTAAGAGATGGCTTTATACATGGACTTCACCAGACGGACAACACCGAAATCAGATTGACTACATCCTTTGCAGTCAAAGGTGGCAGACATCTATACAGTTGGTAAAAACAACACCTGGAGCTGACTGTAGTTCAGATCATGAACTTCTTATTGCACAATTTAGGATCAGACTAAAGAGATTAGGGAAGACCCACACATCAGTTAGATATGAGCTCACTAATATTCCTAAGGAATACGCAGTGGAGGTGAAGAATAGATTTAAGGAACTGGGCTTAGTAGATAAGGTCCCGGAAGAACTATGGGCAGAAGTTCGCAACATTGTTCAGGAGGTGGCAACAAAATACATCCCAAAGAAAGAGAAAACCAAGAAGGCAAAATGGCTGTCTGCTGAGACATTAGAAGTAGCCCAAGAAAGAAGGAAAGCAAAAGGCAACAGTGATAGGGGGAGATATGCCCAATTAAATGCAAAATTCCAGAGGTTAGCCAGAAGAGACAAGGAATTATTTTTAAACAAGCAATGCGCGGAAGTGGAAGAAGACAATAGAATAGGAAGGACAAGAGACCTCTTCCAGAAAATTAGAACCATCGGAGGTAAATTCCTGGCAAAAATGGGTATGATCAAAAACAAAGATGGCAAGGACCTAACAGAAGAAGAAGAGATCAAGAAAAGGTGGCAAGAATATACAGAAGACCTGTATAGGAAGGATAACAATATCAGGGATAGCTTTGACGGTGTGGTCAGTCAGTTAGAGACAGACATCCTGAAGAGTGAGGATGATTGGGCCATAAGAACCATTGCTAATAACAAGGCAGCAGGAGACAATGACATCCCAGCTGAACTGTTCAAAATCTTACAAGATGATGCTGTCAAGGTAATGCATGCTATATGCCAGCAAATTTGGAAAACACAAGTATGGCCATCAGATTGAAAAAAATCAATTTATATACTCATACCAAAAAAGGGAAACACTAAAGAACGTTCAAACTATCGAACAGTGGCACTCATTTCACATGCCAGTAAGGTAATGCTCAAGATCCTGCAAGGTAGACTTCAGCAATTTATGGAGCGAGAATTGCCAGATGCACAAGCTGGGTTTAGAAAAGGCAGAGGAACTAGGGACCAAATTGCCAATATCCGCTGGATAATGGAAAAAGCCAGGAAGTTTCAGAAAAACATCTATTTCTGTTTTATTGACTATTCTAAAGCCTTTGACTGTGTGGACCATAACAAATTGTGGCAAGTTCTTAGTGGTATGGGGATACCAAGTCATCTTGTCTGCCTCCTGAGGAATCTGTATAACGACCAAGTAGCAACAGTAAGAACAGACCATGGAACAACAGACTGGTTTAAAATTGGGAAAGGAGTACAGTAGGGTTGTATACTCTCACCCTACCTATTCAACTTGTATGCAGAACACATCATGCGATGTGCTGGGCTTGAAGAATCCAAGGCTGGGGTTAAAATCGCTGGAAGAAACATTAACAATCTCAGATATGCAGATGATACCACTTTGATGGCTGAAAGCGAGGAGGAACTGAGGAGCCTTATGATGAAGGTGAAAGAAGAAAGTGCAAAAGCTGGCTTGCAGCTAAACCTCAAAAAAACCAAGATTATGGCAACCAGCTTGACTGATAACTGGCAAATAGAGGGAGAAAATGTAGAGGCAGAGACAGACTTTGTATTTCTAGGCACAAAGATTACTGCAGACGCTGGCTGCAGTCAGGAAATCAGAAGACGCTTAATCCTTGGGAGAAGAGCAATGACAAATCTCAATAAAATAGTTAAGAGCAGAGACATCACACTGACAACAAACGTCCGCATAGTTAAAGCAATGGTATTCCCCGTAGTAACATATGGCTGTGAGAGCTGGACCATAAGGAAGGCTGAGCGAAGGAAGATCGATGCTTTTGAACTGTGGTGTTGGAGGAAAATTCTGAGAGTGCCGTGGACTGCAAGAAGATCCAACCAGTCCATCCTCCAGGAAATAAAGCCAGACCACTGACTTGAGGGAATGATATTAAAGGCAAAACTGAAGTACTTTGGCCACATAATGAGAAGACAGGACACCCTGGAGAAGATATTGATACGAGGGAAAGTGGAAGGCAAAAGGAAGAGGGGCCAACCAAGGGCAAGATGGATGGATGATATTCTAGAGGTGACAGACTTGTCCTTGGGGGAGTTGGGGGTGGCAACAGCTGACACGAAGCTCTGGCATGGGCTGGTCCATGAAGTCACGAAGAGTCGGAAGTGACTGAATGAATAAACAACAAAAGCAAACAAATCCTGGGGCAACTCAACGTCAAATGTAGATTTTTACCCTGCATTTCTAATTGCACTGTAGCATATTTGGTCAAATGTTACTCAATGCAGAATTACCAGCATTTAAACATGTATACAAACCATGAGGGATTATCTGGACAACCATCTTTCTAAGAAGTTGGCTACAATTTTAAAAGAACCTGAAATTGAAAAGAGCTTATTTATATTGTATAGATAAAGTTGCTCTGATGGAAGCTTTTTGAACAGAACCCAGCAGATGTGTTGGAGCACAACACTCCAAATTCCCAGTCGGTTTTGTCTTTGGTCATGCTGACTCAATATCTCTGGAGGGCACCCAGGCAGAAAGTGTGTGTAGGACTCCAGTGTTGCAAGAGGAAACCCAAAGACCTACTGGACAGCATGGTTAGCCTAAAAATTAATCTAGACTTAAAGAAGGCACTTATGTTACTACTGTGATCCTTAAAAGTGGATTGAATATTGAAATCATACCTTTTTGTTATAGACCTCATGCTTCTGCAATAGAAAGGGTGGGGTTACAGCTAGTTTGCAGTGTCTGATTTCTTTTTTCAGAGTTGTGAAGATATATGAGCCACAAGAAGTCTTTAAAGTAACATACCTTCAGGCAATGTCTGCCATCCCCCAAATGAGGAGGAGAGGTGAATTTGTGTGAAGCTCATTTCTTTCACTGGATTGTCTCTGAGAGCAGAGCAGCACCCCTGCCAATCCCTCAGGCTCCTCTGTTCTGAATTTCTTACAGTATATACTTTAGGATGAAAATGGGGCTGGGGGAGGGGGAATCAGTTTTAATTAGATTTCCTTTATATAAAACTATACTTGCAAGGGAAAATAACTTTCCAGATCTCTATTTATGATAATGGAAGAGGAGAATTCTGGCTTTTTTCATTCCTTACATCAACCTTCTCCCAATATGACCAGGTGTGTTGGATTATGACTTGCATCATTCCCATCCACACAACCAGTGGCCAGGCTGGTTTGAAATGATGGAGTTTAGAATTTCAATATTTCTGGAGGTCATCAGATTTAGGAAAGCTGCTTTTCATTATCTCTAAATTTCTCACTAAAGAGAAAATAGAAATTGCCTTATAAGACCTAGCCAGCAGTAATACCTTTCTCCATGTTTAGCTATGGCTATGCAGGCTAGAAATTCTGGGAGCTGAAAGCCACCTTGCTGAAGGTTGCCAAGGTGGAGAAAATGGCTGTATTCCAACTGCTCTCATAGATGCAACATGAAACCTCCTTAGGCCTAGTATTAGTCTAGGGCTAGCCAGCCTAAGCTGTCCGATGGTGTTCCACTTTAGTTTCTATATACTGAAACAAATTGGATTGGCAGTTGCACATTCCTTCAACGTTGGTGTCAGGATAATGTCTTCTTTTGTACCTGAGAGCAGCAACAGGTCAGCCACATGGCATAGAAACCTCTGTCATCCCCACAACTTTTTGTGGCACTCCACTCCCCAACACCTGCTGCTTACAGCATTCATTTCATCCTGCCTAATGATATGGCTGGCCCTGAGCTGAGTCTGCTCCATATGGGTAACTGATTGGCAAAGGACCTCTAAATTCTTGGGCAGAGCTTTCTCCCAGCCTGGCAACCTGAATGCTATTTGACTTCAGAAGATGGGAAAGAAAGCATGGATCATTTGCTTGCAAGGCACATGCTATACCATAGAGACATGGGGTGTTTGTTTGTTCGTTTTTTCTCCAGTGCAATGATTATCAGGATGAGTCAATCCTAGGTAAGAAAACAAGACATCTGAGAAGAGGTAAACCCCAGAAACAAGAAGCCTGTTTCCTTAACTACAACGGACATATTTGCCCCTTAAAAAATGCTGAGCTGTAGGGTCTCTTTGTATCCCTGATGCAGATAAAATCTCCTCCTTCAGTTGGACCCACTGGCCATACTGACTGGATTATGAGAATGCTAGTTCAACACCTTTGGCAGGCATAGGTTATGCATAGGTGCTGTGTTAACCGTAGCCCTATGTGATAGCAAACATTTATAATGAATGAATGAATGAATGAATGAATGAATGAATAAATAAATA
Source organism: Candoia aspera (assembly GCF_035149785.1). NCBI lineage: Eukaryota > Metazoa > Chordata > Lepidosauria > Squamata > Candoiidae > Candoia > Candoia aspera. The sequence goes on along the minus strand of NC_086153.1, from coordinate 271,222,965 downwards.
AATAAATAAATAAATGCTAAGCAGAGTTTACTAAGGGTCAGTACCCTTAGCTCCCAGCTGGCTAGTAAACTATTTTTTTTTAACAAATTGGTTAACTTGTTAGAAACTGGATTCATCTATTTACTGATCACTCAGTGCAAGCATTCCACAAATTGCTTGGATTCTGCTTCTTCTAAATACTAGCCCTTAGTAAGGTACGTGGATTTATGAGAGTATATTTTTTCAGAATTACTCTTTTTTGTTATTGTATCACAGAATTAAGAGTGAAAGTGTGTTGCTTTAGGTCAGACTCTGCTAGCCTAGTGCTATTCTGTAATGGTATGTGGGAATGACCTTGGGAGACAGGAGGAAGAATGCAGATTAGAAAACGGTCAGACAAACAGTAGCTGAGCCTGCAGAAGGAATGGGGGCATGGCAAACGACTCAGAAGGGACCCTCCCTAGTTTCTAAGACTGTAAAGGTGACGGGGGAGAGATGTACTTTCAGACTTGCAAGATTCTGTTAATGTAACCTTACAATAAAGTTAGAGCTAGTGCTTCTGGGTGTGCTTCTTGTCTGGACTACCTCATAAGGCCAAAACCTTCATATGTACTAAATTTCAATTTCCATCATGACCAGTCAGCATAGTTTTGCCACCTGGGAGAAATGGGAGCTTAAATTCAGTGCATACAGAGGGTAGCAGGTGAGAAAGGCCTGGTGTTGTTGTGTCAAATACCTTAGGTAGGGGCAGGTATGGAAGCTCATAGAGCACTTCTGTATTTAGGAGAAATATGAATAAGGTTGTCCTAAACTCACCCTGCCTTAGTAAAGAAGTTATATGTCATAAATAGGAATAAATAGGAAGAAGTTTATTATTGTTATGATAAGTCCATGTAAAAGTACTACCAGCACAATCCATTTTTATGTCCTGCTTGCAGTTGCACATTTTCAGTTTACATATGTGAAACTCCCACATCACCTCACAATTGACAACCGACTAAACAGATACATTTGTGATGACAATTGTTTCTTGACAGTCAATGGTATAATTAGGTGGACTGTCTAGTTAATGCAGAAGTATAGGAAACTTGCCCTCTGCTGGCCGGACAAAGCATGAATTGACGTGCTTATGTCCCTGAAGTACACAGTGGGCCCTTTGACAGAATTCTGCCAAAGAAAACTCATCTTAGGCCCCAGCACAAACACTAATTTTGCATAAGAACAACAAGCAGATGGCTATCATGTATAATGGCATTAAAACCTACTGTCCCTGTACTGGGACAGTCAGGCAGGAAAACACATGGGTGAAGTACTCTTGATAGATTCTGGACTAGTAATACATTTAAAGCAGAGAGGAGGACTACCAGTTCTGTAAACATATTTTTGCAAGCATGTCATGCTGAAGGAACGTGCTCAGCCATTTACAGTTCCTTGTCTAGGTCATGATATTTAGGGAACAGAAGCTCTTATATTATCATGCCGGTAAAAAAGACTCAAGGGGATTTCCGAGGTGCATAAATGGAAGTATATGCATGAAGTAATATATGGGCACTTTGACATGCAGCAACCTCCCCATCACATCATTGAGTTCCACTCAAAGAGCTGGAAATCAGTCTGAGTGCCCCGCAAGGGCCTTTGTCATATGCTTGACATCTCACGGAGAAATTGTCATTGTCGTTGTCATCTTTTTACAGCTTTGCAGCTCTATGAGCCTGGTGGGGACAGGTGGCAAAGAAGTACCTGGGAAGAGCAGTATGAGTGAGAGCAACCTGCTTCCCCATACAGTAGATAGTCTTGTTGTGTAGTATGGAAATAGCACTGGGAGTAAAGCACAGTGCAAGCACACTCATAGCTGCCTGCTTTCAAGGCTTTATAACATTCATTGAACAAACCTCAGGGGATTTCCTTGGCTCTGCTTGAAGACATTCAGCTCTACTTTCCTTGGCTTGTATCCTCATACTCTTCAAGTGCCAGAAATGGAGATGCTAAAAAAAAAAGGTTTTAAAACAAAAACTGGTTTGGGCATGCATGCACTGCTTGTTCTAGTATATGGAGGGGATGCATGTTAAGGGCACATTGCAAGCTACGAACCTTTAAAAAAAATTGTTAAGATTTTTAGGAGATTTTAAAGCATAGATAATATAAGAACTCTCAGCTCCCAAAAAACAAAATAACTAAAGGTTTTAATACTATAGACACACTGGAACTACTTTATATCAACTTAAGTTGGAAGCATCTGGCATGATTCTGTCTATTTTAACTGGCAGAGGCTATTAATTAGAGGTCTTTCCCATCAGTTGTTGATTTTTTCCCTCATTAATCAGAAATGCCACACACTGAAACTTTGCATGTAACATTTATACTCCATTATTACACTATTTTCCTTCCTCTAAAGAAAGACAACAGCCATAATCCTTGTGATCCAGAGACATCAGGATCCAAGTTTTCTTCTGGCAGCAAGTGGCAGCAATTCCAAAACAGTGACACAAAAAAAGAGATTTAAAAGGCAGCTTTCCAGTCAAGATAAATTGTTTGGTTGCATCTCGGCCTTCTTGGTGATTGAAATATTCATTCATAATCTTGATTGACTAATGCATTCATGAGATGTATATCCCACCTGTCTTCCAAGAATTCAAAGCAGGATTCGTGAGATTGCTCTTCATTTTATTCCCACAACAGCAACCCTGTGAGGTAAGTTGGGAAGAGAGTGAATTTCCATGGGTGAGACTGGATTATACCCTATATTCATAACCCAATGAAGCCAAATTATCTATGCTTTGTACATGCTAACTAGAAGGGGAAAATTATGCCCTACTCAGCTGCTTTTGCAGGGAAAATTCTCATCTCTATGCTCACAGTCATGTATACTATGACAGACCATCCATCTTTCTGCTTGTTTTCACATTTAAATGTGAAACAAAAATCTGCAGTAAGGTCAGTACCACTAAGGCTAGAATTAGGCTAAGCTTACTCATCCTGGCCTTTGGTTGGTGTGGGTCAGTTTCAATGTGTGAAATTCAAATGGAAGTCCAGTAATGGAATAGCTCTTACTTGGTGGGATTGCTGTAGGATTGTGTCTACATCACAGAGCAGGAACAGGAGGTTAATGATTTATTTAATCATCTCATCCCTGTTTATATGATAAGGCTGTTTTAGACTAAATCCAAACTATACCACCAACTGAGTTTTCCTATTCACGTGACATGTTCACACTTCCTAGATCCAGTTTAGCTTATCAGGTGAACAAGGACTAGGAGTACACTGTTTCTGTGGATTGTCTTGAGACAGCACCTAGCCTACATCAAAATAGGATCAACACGGCTAGAAAGACAACATAGGTATTTCTACCATGAAACTAAGATAGCACAACAAGCCTAGGTGATAGTTAGGAGAGATAGCTGATCCAGTTGTGTTTCACTCCATGTCCCAATCAAAAATAAGAATGATAGACTACAGGTTTTAGAGACACTGGAAGAGACCCAAAGATCTGAATTTGCTTCTGTATGCATCTTAGTGGGAGGTCTCCTTAGAAATCTTTAGAAGAAGCATTTATTTGTTGAAGTGCTTAAGTGCTGTTTTCAACTACTCCCAACCTGTATATCCTGTATATCTTCATGAATTAAAAAGTAACATTCCAATTGTGGCTTCCTTCCAAAGGAAACAAGATGTGGAGAAGCAATGTATACATGCAAGTTTTCTCTGCTCACATACGCTCGTTGAACAAAAACAGGCTGATCACATTTTAGCCTGGTATACAGTGAAAGACCAGCTTCTGTAATTAGGTTATGGTTCAGTATGTCCTACAAACCCAGGTAACTGGATTGTGTAAACAGACTGTGGTTAATTAGCTACAACTAAACTGTTACAGGAACACAGGTGCTGCATAATGTGGGAATGCTTTGCATTTCCCAGGGCAAATGAATTGTTCTTCTCTGGCATACTGAAATGTCCTTGTTCAGAGTTTTGAAACTACAGGTAGCAAGGCTTGAGGAATGCTGAATTCATGGGAAGCAGTCAGTGGGATATGATTGGAACATTCAGGACATGCCTGGTACCCTTTCTTCCACCAGAAAAAAAAAGTTTACTTCCATCCTAGCAGTTCCACAGGAGGAGAACAAATGTATACAGAGGAGAAGGACACATGTTGAATTCTAAATGCTGCTCACCCTCACTTTACCTTATGTGAATTTGGAAGTGGATTGACTTCTGCATCTTGGCCCTTGATAAGTGGAGGAAGCTTTTAATGCCCCAGTTTCAGCATTCTTCGCCCAATATTTATAACATATTTTCTCATCTCATCATTTGTTCCCAGCAGGAGCCAATAGAGGGTGCCAAAAGAGCAGATATGGCAACACGAGTAGCAGAGCATCCTTGTTGGGTTTTCTTCCCTCTAACTTGCTATTTGTCCGATTCAGCAGAAGCCTGTACTGTTGCTGCTTTTTAAAATAGGGTTTTGCAGTGCAAGAAAGTTACACTTCTCTTCCTCCCTCCCTCCCTCTCTCCCTCTCTCTCATTTTTCCCCACCAATCCACTGTTTTGTCTACAGAAACTCATTATCTGTGTCTGATCCTCCCCAAGAATCCTGTGACCTTCTCATTCCAAAAAAAAAGGCAACAAATGCACTTACATATACAGGGCTATGCCCTGTAGCAGATACAATTCAGAGAAACAAGTGAGAAGCCTCATTGCCTTGCTTGCAACAGTCCGGTGTGGCAATTAGCACGGCCACGCCAAGATTCAAAAGTCAGGAGGCAATATAAGAACAATGCAGGCATTTAAAGCAAGAATGTTCTAAACCTGGTTATATCAACTAATTTACTTACAATTACAGGAATTCTGCCCTTGTCCAGCTATTCATTCCTAGCTGTAAGGTATAATCTGAACCTTTTTAAAGCTTTTCAGAGCTTATCAGGCATCAGCTCCCCAAACCTAGGAGTAACATATCTGGGCTGCAAAAAATCTGGGCAATTTTTAGATGCTAGCAAAGAGAGACAAGGGCGCACATACTCTAACCGTGGCATAAGGATGCCTTCCAGATTGTTTTTAAAAAGCATATCCTCATGACATTGTCTTTGCCTCATCCCCAACCTATAGCTGAGACAGCTTAATGTTGTGTTTAGCTGGTCCAGTTTTAACGTGGATTTTTTCCTCCTCTCTCAACTCAATTTTTTGCTGTGGACATGATCTATGATACCTCTTTGGTGAAGCAATCAGGGGTGAGATCTGTCCATCCCTCATTGGCCATATTAGACTGCTATGGACCCACACCCTCCCGTCCAGGTTTTGGCCATTTTGGTTTGGGTAGCTGGAGACTAGAACTTGATATTTTTAAAGACATTTGTCTGGGTAATGCCTGACCGGCTCTTTTGATAGACTTGTTTCTTTAAACAAATCTAGACCTATTCTTTAAACCTGCTTTAGCACTCTTTTAGCACTAGTCCTGTATTGTATAGAAGGTCAGGACAAGCAGCAGTGTTCTACCAGCCATGTGTAGGTGGTTCTGTTATAAATGAGTACATTGCAGATTTGTCCTTACTTCTTACTTCTTCCAACCAGCAGTTTTGCATGGCCAAACTTTTTCCTCATTTTTATTACTTTGGGAGAATGTGACACCCTTTTGCCTACTCTGACACCCGTTTGCTACTTCTGGGTGTTGCCAGTCATGATCAGTCACTACCAGCACTGCCATTCCCTTTCAGCACTTACTGGTTTGGGATACATGCAATACATCAATTTCCAGCTTTATTATCCTTTTGTAAATGGAATCTTGATCAATTCCCTATGATGTGTTACTTGTGTCTCTCTCCTGTCTTTGACTCTCTGCAGATCCTCGCAATCACTTTGTTGCACACAGGAGCCCAAGTCATGGGACCTAGGGTGAAATAGACAAGAATTTGGTCTGATTCCTCTTTTGGCAGAAGTGACAGGTTGGAGGTGTGGAGGTGCTCCAAGCCTCTGATCTGTCACCTGGGTTATTTCAGGACATGGGCAGACTCATGTTCAAAAATAACCAACTGACAGGTTACAGGCATGGACCACTTCTGCACTTCCAACCTGTCACCTGGGCAATTTGAAAGGTGCCTAAGCTAGGTTATCCTAGGCACCCATCTACACTCACCCAACCCTGCCCACCATACATACAGGAGAGCAATTGGTAGTTGCTTTTCAGGAAATAGTAGGAGGGAAAAGAAGTCAGAGATCTACTAATCACTTTCCTGAACTTGCCCTATATTAAAACTGCAATAATACCACCACTCACCAGCCTCATTACTGAAACAAACTCTGGTACTAATAACCACATTAAGACTATCCAGCCAGCATGGATCAATCACAGGGCATGACCAAATCATGTTTGTTAACATGCCTTTCAATATATCGCATCCCCAGCATAGAAAATAGATAACACATTAAAAAAAATAATCTAAGGAGACCAACACCGAAAATTATGAATTAGACTCATTTTAAGATTACAACAAACACATTTAACATGTCCTAAAACCTGAGATCATTGACTTGTTGGAATTAGAATTTCCAGTTCTTTATTCCAGATTTCTTTTAAATTATTAATATTTTTTATTAAGATGGTTCAGTTGTTTATAAAACTGAATAATGGGTGAGCCTGTATTAAAAAAAAACAACTTTGTCTAATGTACTTAAAATTCTAGGAGTTTGCAAGGCTGCTTAAACATCAGGCCAGTCTGAGAACAAACAACTAAAGATGTCTAGCTGCCTTTGATGTTGAGAATACAAGTAAATTCCTAGTCTAATTTGCCAGGATTTCAGAGGTTCCAAACAATAACTCTCTAGTGAGTCCACAGTGGAATATATTCAATCTCATTTTCGTTCCAATCCCACCCCCACCCCTGAATTAATACATAGGCCCAGTGGTACAGTTGAAAGTCCAGACAATCAAAGCTCCTACTTTCATATCGGTGTCACAATTTCGAGACAGAAAATCTTGGAGTCTGACCATTCCATAAGAATGTAATAAGTATGTTATCAATTTATATAAAATATCTAAGTAGAATTAACATAGACATCGCTCTTAAAATATGTACTAATCATGAGGTTACATTCATTTTCACAACATTTATTCTTTCCCATAAATTCATGGGTATTTTCAAACCTCTATTAATTTCATAATTAATTGGTTTTATACAATTTAAATATTCACTTGTAGTAACAAATTTATTTTTCTAGAAATAATTATTCACCAATATTTAAGAGAAACCAAAACCTCATTTTGTACATATTATTATTGTTATTATTATTAGCCTAAATCAGTCTCCTAAATGGTGAATGCCTCTTCACTGAAGAATCTGAATCAGCCATACTGGTCCAACGGTGGTTGGTAGACCGATGTTTTTCAACTTTCTAGTCTAGGACTGAGAGGGAACGATTGGCCCAAAATCAGCCAGTTTCCATGCATAAGAGAGGACTAGAACCTGGGTCTTCCTGCTCCTGGTCCAGTATTTTAAACACTACACCACACTAGATCTCCATTTTGTGCATATTTCCATTGAAATCTTATTACTAATTAGCAATGTACTAGATTTGTTCTAGACTGTAGTATAACCAGAAAATTTATCATATTGTTAAATCCACAAAATTTAGTAAAGAAATTTAATAATAATTGATAAAACCCAAAATATCATCATATATTCAGTTGCAGCCACCTGTAACTATGAATATTACCAGACTGTCTTAATAAGGCATGGCAAAGGAATGAAATTAAATTTAAAGGGAGATAAAGGACCTTGATGGGTTCTATGATACATCTTAATTGGTGGGGAAATAATCCCTTTTGTAATAACTCAAGCAGAAGGCTACAATAATACATTTCAATCCAAGAAATAAAAGATAAAGAAAACATACTCCAAAAATTTAATTGTACCATATCACAAGCTTTTTCTATGACTAACGAAGTGAGTACAGCAGTTTCCTGATTCTCAAACTGAATTGCTAAATTATCCACAAGTAATCTAAGATTATTAGAAGCTCGACATCTTTTCACAAAACCAGATTGTGCAGGATGTATTATTGATTGTAACACTTTCTACATCCTACACACTTAAATTGCAGTCAAATTGTTTGCATCTACATTTAACAAAGATACAAGCTTACCCAGTTTCAGAATAATTGTTACATAGGCTTCATAAACTAAGGAAGGATTGCATTTTTGAAAGATTAATTATCTAACACTAACAAAATAGAGGCCAAATTTTCTTTATATTTTTTAAACTATTCTGTAGGGAACCAATCTGTTTTATAGAATTAATTGTATCTACTATTTTCTACACCTTTAAAAGATATGGCTAGGTCCTTCAAATGAGTTGGAGAAATCCTTGGAAGATCTATTTAATTTTAAAAACCTTTTCATTCTGCTCATCTGGTGTTCCTACCTTGAAATGATATAACTGAGGATAGAAATTCAAAAATTGAAAACTGATTGCCCCTGAGTAATTTGAACTATATCTAAGGAATCTTTAATTGTAGATATATACTATGCAGTTTTAATTTGTTTTCCTTCTTGTTCCCTATAAATCTGCTTAATATGAATATTAATGAATGAATATTGTATTTCAGAAGCATTTAGTAGTTCGAGTTCCAACTTAGCGGACCTGAACCTGTTATAAAGTCTCAAAGTGCATTAAATTTGTAAAAAGTCTTTCTCCTCTTAGACATCTATGATCTTGGAAATTCTATGAAACAAATGTTGAAATCATTCAAAATATAAAGGGGTTTTTTTTTCTGTTCAAGTCCAGGACAAGGAGCTGCTGGCAGATACAGAAAGGGATGCCAAGTCTGGATCTAAAGTATCTTTACCAACTTTTGATATGAATACTGCACACCTCTACTGATCAATTAAAATGGATTGGAGAAGTCTGATCTATACATTTGTGGCTGTAATTACAGAACACCATTAATCAGGTCAGGGAAAGATCAAGGAACTTCAATTAATTAAATGTGCAAAGCTCATTTAATTTTTACTATATTGGGAAGCTTAGAGTGTTACATACTGTATATCCTTCCTATCTGGTTAGTTTATGGTCTAATGCATTCCATAATTTCAGAAAATGGGTTTATTGAGTAACCAGGTTAAAGGTGTTGCATGAATGCAAGAAGTAGTTTGATCAGACTTTTAAGGGCCACAGTTTTACTTGAGCACACAAACAAACCAAAATAAATTAGTTTTGATCATTCATCAAAACTTGTTATACTCACTTTAATGCTCATTAATATTTTTGGCATAAACTGCTGAAAAGAACTAGCAGGTCCATAAGAACCTTATGGCTTTCAGGTGAATAAAGAAAAGGTCCCAGGGTGTATGAAAATTGAACTTTTTTTTAGAGGACATGGCAAGCAGAATCTGCTAAGAATATGTCTTAGTAAGCTCAAGGATAAATATATCTGGTTTGCCCAGTCTCTCCAGTAGCAAATCAATCAATGATACAGAATACATGTCAAATGAAGAAACAGAATTATATTTCTACAGTCAAAACAAAAACTAACATTCTAATTCATCTTGGGTACTCATAAAGCTTGACGTTGCAAAGGACTGTGGGATTCCATAATTATCTCTAATTGGAACATTGCTTCAACTTTTTGACCCATCACCTCCAACAGAGATTGACCATTGCTTCTTTACAAGCCCCCGGCCATGTTTTTTCTCCTGCTTTCTTCTTGACACTTCAGTCATCTTCCTGACTATTTTGAAGAAGCATACTCCTTCCTCTTCTTAAGTAAATGAATGCAATAAATATATGGAATTTCTTTAATTTATATAAGCTAATTCTAACATCAGCAATAGGAACCAATCTCATGTCAGCTTCCCCAGAGCAGGACTCAGCAGTATATCTCAGTTCCTCACCTTTGCTTGGCTTAACTAAGCTGCTAGGCTTGGACACAGCTATAGTCTCTCTGTCACATGACATGGCTTAGCTAGATAAGAACATTAATTGCAAATTATACTGAAGCCTTATTAAACAGCTAATTACCCTCTATCAGTGTGAGAGTACAAATCCCTTTTATGCTGATTGCAGTTTAAAGCTATTGCTTCTTCTTAGTGTCCTTTCTATGGCAGTAATGGCCTCCTCCTGCCTTTTAGATACCCCCTAACTGAGAATGTCAAGATCCCAAACAACTGTTTGGGATCATGTTATGGTTGCAATTGTTTCCTTTTGGTTCATTTGCTATAGATGTGTGTGAAATATTGTCCCTGTGACATGAATCCACTATTCCAGTCATATGCCTATCCTTACTTGACTCTTGGGGGGATAACATCCTAACAGATAATGCCTATGCTCACCATTAATGTGATCCAGACAGCTTAACTGATTCTTTGAACAAAATTATCAGATAAGAAAGGTGCCGGAAAAAGCCTATATTAACCTACTTACAAGGAGATTCAACTTTAGCAATTGAGCTTCCTACTTTATCTTACCTTTGAGATTCCTAGCATCTTACCCTTGTGTAATTGACCAAGCTGCAACTTCTCTTTGGCTCACAATAGATAAAAATTCAAGGGTTCTTTTCAGTCAGACTGCTTGATAGGGTCAAGGAGATAGCATATTGTATGAACAGGTAACCCCAGTTAGGGATGGATTAAAGAGAGATAATTTCAAACTGAAACAATCCTGGGGTTAAAATTAACACTGTCTAAGAAGCCATGCTTTATAAACAGGCAGAAGAAAATTAAAGGATCTAGCTTCCAAAGTCCTAAAAAAAAAAAAAATCTCTGGAAAGATGGGCATTACATCTCTGTGTTCTGTTTACTTTTACTTACTTTACTCTGTGTCCCCACCTGGATAAGACATCCCTGATGTTGGTGATTCATGCACAGGTAACCTCAGTGTTAGATTTCTGTTACCCCTTCTTTATGGGATGGCTCTTGAAAATGGTACAAAAATTGCAGCTGACACAAAATGCAGCAGCATAGATTTGGGTATCTCATGATAGAAATGGTGTTGATATTAATATTTGGCATTTATCTTCTCATAAATTAAAAATCAACAACAATTATTTGCTTTCAAGCTTTCAGAGCAGTTTCCACAACCATGTTATCTTCCAGATGTGTAGACATCCGTTTTCAGAATTCTCAGCAATGCAGAGTGTCCAGATTGGGGGGAAACTGTTTCTGAGTATTTCGTGCAACCTTACCCAACTTCTGTACCTGATTTGCATGTCTGCAAAGTCCTCCCACATACCAACTAAGAATGTAACATCGTACAGACTTGGCTTAAATAACAACCACTTTTCTCCCCTTGCTTACTGTCATTTTCCTACTTTTTAAATCATTTTGCCTGAAAAAAAGTGTGCTTTGAAACTATAAACCTTCAGTTGGCCAGATGAATGTATTTCTTTCATATGGATTTGGGATTTTTTTTCCCTCACCATCACGGTCAAAATGGCTGCTTCTGCTGTCTTAAAATATGCATTTATTATGCACATATATCCTGCTCCCCGAGGGCTCAGAACCTGTTTCAGTTGGACTGCAGTATCTAGTGGCAAACCACTCACGGTAGTGTTGGTTTTGGTGCTTGGAAATGCACCACACAAATATCCTAGAACCATAGTGGAAAAAGTAAGACAAAGGGGATATATCAGAATACTGTATCCCTCCCTCCGAGGAAAAAAAATACAAATAAGTGAAGAGTTTGCCATACATCTACAGCACCGATCAGCAATGCATCAAACTAGAACAAGGTTTTTGTTTTAGTTACAGTACAGATATGCCACAAATCTATCCTTTTGCACTGTTTAATTTAAAATCATTTCTCCTGGAAAACTGCCAGACAGCAGTATTAGTCTTCTGTTCCCTGAGCCAAAACATATTTTGAGTCTTCAACTTTTCCTCATATCGCCTGTATCCTGCTCCCATTGCCTCTTAGCCTATTTTCTCTTAGCCTATATTGTAGGAGGAGAGTTGTGTTAGACGGTGGTAGCCAAAAATCAGAAGTCTGGTAGCACCTTTTCCAACTACCAGATTTTATTAAAAGGCATAAGCTTTTGTCTGCTCCAGCTCCCTTCATCCGATGCATCAAGTGGCTAGACTGATGTAGGATTTCAAGTGGAACGAGGTGGGGGAGGGCAACGGAGGGGAAGACAGGTTGGTTGTGCAGATGAAGGTTAGACGTGAGAGAGATTACAAATACCTTATCAATTAATAATTTCAATGTGTTAAAAAGCCATTGTGTCTGTTGAAACCTTTTGAGAGAGCCTGAAACCGTTTGAGGTATGTGAGGTCAGCAATCTCTCACTTAGTTCTGCTGTTAAAGACCTGTTTTTTTCCAAAACAATCACTTTGAGATCAACACTAGAGTATTCTGGGAGGCTGAAATGCTCAGATATTATTTTGTCCTTGTTCTGAGTCCTGATGTCAAATTTGTATCCATGAATTCTTTTGCTGGAAGGGAAGAGAAGAAGAGGACAACCAGCAGCAAGGTGGATGGACTCAATTACAGTGGCAATGGGTGCATTTTTGGAAGATCTGAAGGACCAGGTTAGGGACATATTATCATGGAGAAAATGTATCTATGTGCCTGCTAAGTGCTGGCAATGACTTGATGGCACATAATCAAATTCTGTTGCACAAAGTTTGTCCCACTTGTCCTATCTAGAATACAGAGGGCATTGCTTGCAGATGATAGCATATATCACATTAGAGAAAGAGCACATGAGGGTGCTTTTAATCTTGCGTGTAACGTTGGTGCAGGGCCGCAACTAGGGGGGAGCAACTGGGGCATGTGTCCCGGGTGCCACACTGGGGGGGCACCAAAATGAGCACGGGGGGGGGGGGGCGCCAAAATGGGTGTGGAATCCATGTTTGCCCTGGGTTGCAACCCTAGTTGTGGCCCTGCGTTGGTGTAGATGTTGGGGCAAAGTAATCATCTGGGTAAAGTTTGTTGCAGGGTATGGTGCTCATGTTAGCATCACTGTCCTGTTGTTTCTTGTTGCTTGTGATCTGCTTCAGGTTAGGTGGCTGTCTGTATGCAAGTATGAGCATGCCACCCAGTGCTTGAGAAAGTGCAGTGTCATTTTTCTTAGCCTGCATTTCACTCAGGACACCTTAATCTATCCCACCTAGCATAGATTGCCCCATGGATAGTATGGCTGTGACCAATTCATATTACAGCCTCTTAGATCCTAAATCCTCTGAAGATTAGCTAGGCCTCAGAGCAACCTGATCTCAGGAGACCTCAAAATGCTCTTCTTGTACCAGACATCCTAGAAATCCTCCATTATCGAGATGTGTTCATCAGGACCAGCAGCTGTTGGTACCAGCTAAGGCACACGTTCTTTTTTACTTCTTCGTTCTGTATATTTTCTAGCAATCTACCCATCCTTTCATCCTCTCATCTCATCTCTATCACAAGTGACCAGACCTGCATCAGCACTCCCAATATATATGTAAATTGAAAACCTTCAAATTGAACTTGTATTAACAATAAACATACTGTGAACTATAAGAAGATACCATGGAATGAAGTGAATTAATGTTGTCTGAATAGTACAGATAAATAATAGAGATTTTAGATCTACATTCTCATGAGGTCAGAACAACCTGTCATTTAGGTTTTCTCACCACCTTGATAACTTAACTTTTAAAAAATCCTTTCCAATGTGCTAATTTCTAATATAGCTCTTAAAACTGAACCCCCAGTACTCCAAATGAGCTTTTAGTAGACTAGTGTAAGATTGCTGAATGAACCAATACCTCCAATTCTTGAGATATTTTCAAATAGAACATATATAATGGAGGGCTACTATTTACTACACTATTAACTTTATACGTTTTGATTCTTTATTTATCATTACTTGCATTTTATTAAAATATCTTTGCCACCATGTTATCTGAAAAATACTAGCAGCAGTGTACATATGGACAATATTTCACAGCATCATGTCCTAGGATTGATTCTGTAATGTTTTTCATTGAATCATCATCCAGATTTCCTGGTGCAGTCATATGTTCAGCCTGAGTTACCAACAAAAATCTGCATGACTCATGAAAGCTGGGATGATGGCAAATCAGCTGAGGTAAACTTCAAATGTGAATTACTAAGCCCTCAAGAATGCAATGTGTGTTGACTATCCCCTGTGTCATTTGGAATTCCATACCCTGGAAAGGCCAATTAAGTGGAAAAAACCCTGCACACTTACCCTGCTGGATTGTACAATGCAGTTCTGAGAAGTTACTGATGCAGTGTAGATATTATTCTCAGTGCAAATAGCAGCTTGGAAACTAATGGGATTATGCCAGGAAAATAGTGAATGAAGGTTAATTTATACACTGCTTTTCAAATGCAGCATCCCAAGGCTTCCTAATAAAATTGTTGTTGTTCTTTATTCGTTTAGTCACTTCTGACTCTTCGTGACTTCATGGACCACCCCACACCAGAGCTTCCTGTCGGCACCCCCAGCTCCCCCAGGGACGAGTCCGTCACCTCTAGAATATCATCCATCCACCTTGCCCTTGGTCGGCCCCTCTTCCTTTTGCCCTCCACTCTCCCTAGCATCAGCATCTTCTCCAGGGTGTCCTGTCTTCTCATTATGTGGCCAAAGTATTTCAGTTTTGCCTTTAATATCATTCCCGCAAGTGAGCAGTCTGGCTTTATTTCCTGGAGTATGGACTGGCTTGATCTTCTTGCAGTCCAAGGCACTCTCAGAATTTTCCTCCAACACCACAGTTCAAAAGCATCGATCTTCCTTCGCTCAGCCTTCCTTATGGTCCAGCTCTCGCAGCCATATGTTACTACGGGGAACACCATTGCTTTAACTATGCGGGCCTTTGTTGTCAGTGTGATGTCTCTGCTCTTAACTATTTTATCGAGATTTGTCATTGCTCTTCTTCCAAGGTTTAAGCATCTTGATTTCCTGACTGCAGTCAGCATCTGCAGTAATCTTTGCACCTAGAAATACAACGTCTTTCACTGTAATGATTGCCTATCCTAATAGACTCAGACTCACAAGCAGGGGCTTAATAATATCTGGTTTATTAAAGAATAGTATGCAAATACAGAGAAAGCTGAGAATGAGCAAAAGCACGCCAAATACAAACTAAAAACCCTCGGTGCGAACGTGATCCCTCCCCTCGCCCAACCGTTTCAAATTCCCCATCCCAGGTGCTGGCAGCGAGTTCTGCTGATCTCCTGGGAAGAAAACCTTGAACACACGAGATAACCCAAACGCATTCCATTCAACTGAAGACAGATAACAAACCCCAGAGAAGGAGTCCCCGCAACCCCTCCCAACCAGAACACGCATCAGCAACTTGGCATGCGAAACGTTACGATGTACAATGCACATTGAAACGGTGAACATGACATTCACTGCTTCTACATTTTCTCCCTCTATTTGCCAGTTATCAATCAAGCTGGTTGCCATAATCTTGGTTTTTTTGAGGTTTAGCTGCAAGCCAGCTTTTGCACTTTCTTCTTTCACCTTCATCATAAGGCTCCTCAGTTCCTCTTCACTTTCAGCCATCAAAGTGGTATCATCTGCATATCTGAGATTGTTAATGTTTCTTCCAGCGATTTGAACTCCAGCCTTGGATTCCTCAAGCCCAGCATGTCGCATGATGTGTTCTGCATACAAGTTGAATAGGTAGGGTGAGAGTATACAGCCCTGCCGTACTCCTTTCCCAATCTTAAACCAGTCTGTTGTTCCATGGTCTGTTCTTACTGTTGCTACTTGGTCGTTATACAGATTCCTCAGGAGGCAGACAAGATGACTTGGTATCCCCATACCACTAAGAACTTGCCACAATTTGTTATGGTCCACACAGTCAAAGGCTTTAGAATAGTCAATAAAACAGAAATAGATCTTTTTCTGAAACTCCCTGGCTTTTTCGATTATCCAGCAGATATTGGCAATTTGGTCCCTAGTTCCTCTGCCTTTTCTAAACCCAGCTTGTACATCTGGCAATTCTCGCTCCATGAATTGCTGAATCTTGAGCATTACCTTACTGGCATGTGAAATGAGTGCCACTGTTCAATAGTTTGAACATTCTTTACTGTTCCCCTTTTTTGGTATGGGGATATAAGTTGATTTTTTCCAATCTGATGGCCATTCTTGTGTTTTCCAAATTTGCTGGCATATAGCATGCATTACCTTGACAGCATCATCTTGCAAGATTTTGAACAGTTCAGCTGGGATGGCATCGTCTCCTGCTGCCTTGTTATTAGCAATGCTTCTTAAGGCCCATTCAACCTCACTCTTCAGGATGTCTGGCTCTAGCTCACTGACCACACCGTCAAAGCTATCCCCGATATTGTTATCCTTCCTATACAGGTCTTCTGTATATTCTTGCCACCTTTTCTTGATCTGTTCTTCTTCTGTTAGGTCCTTGCCATCTTTGTTTTTGATCATACCCATTTTGGCCTGGAATTTACCTCCGATGTTTCTAATTTTCTGGAAGAGGTCTCTTGTCTTTCCTATTCTATTGTCTTCTTCCACTTCCGCGCATTGCTTGTTTAAAAATAATTCCTTATCTCTTCTAGCTAACCTCTGGAATTTTGCATTTAATTGGGCATATCTCCCCCTATTGCTGTTGCCTTTTGCTTTCCTTCTTTCTTGGGCTACTTCTAGTGTCTCAGCAGACAGCCATTTTGCCTTCTTGGTTTTCTCTTTCTTTGGGATGTATTTTGTTGCCGCCTCCTGAACAATGCTGCGAACTTCTGTCCAGAGTTCTTCCGGGACCCTATCTACTAAGTCCAGTCCCTTAAATCTATTCTTCACCTCTACTGCATATTCCTTAGGAATATTAGTGAGCTCATATCTAACTGATGTGTGGGTCTTCCCTAATCTCTTTAGTCTGATCCTAAATTGTGCAATAAGAAGTTCATGATCTGAACTACAGTCAGCTCCAGGTCTTGTTTTTACTGACTGTATAGATGTCCGCCACCTTTGGCTGCAAAGGATGTAGTCAATCTGATTTCGGTGTTGTCCATCTGGTGAAGTCCATGTATAAAGCCGTCTCTTAGGTTGTTGGAAGAGAGTGTTTGTTATGCAGAGTGAGTTGTCTTGGCAAAATTCTATCAGCCTATGTCCTGCTTCGTTTTGTTCTCCCAGGCCATGCTTACCTGTAATTCCAGGTGTCATTTGACTGCCCACCTTAGCATTCCAGTTTCCTGTGATGAAAATAACATCTCTTTTAGGCGTGTTGTCCAGTAGGTGCTGCAGATCCTCATAGAACTGCTCTACTTCAGCTTCTTCAGCATCTGTGGTTGGGGCGTATATTTGGATCACTGTGATGTTAGATGGCTTGCCCTGAATTTGAATTGAGATCATTCTATCGTTTTTTGGATTGTATCCAAGCACTGCTTTAGCCACTTTACTTTTAATTATGAAGGCTACTCCATTTCCTCTGTGGTCCTCTTGTCCACAGTAGTAGATCTGGTGGTTATTTGATGTGAAGTGGCCCATTCCAGTCCATTTCAGTTCACTGACACCCAAAATGTCTATCTTTAATCTTGACATCCCACCAATAACCACATCCAATTTGCCCTGGCTCATAGATCTTACATTCCAGGTTCCAATGGTGTGTTGATCCTTAGAACATCGGATTCGCCGTTCACCACCAGCACCGTCGGCCGCTAGCCGCCCTTTCGGCTTTGAGCTAGCTGCGTCATCACGTCTGGAGCTAGTTGAACTCATCCTCTGTTCCTCCCCAGTAGCATTTTGACCATCTTCTGACCTGGGGATCTCATCTTCCGATGGTATACCAACATATCTTTGGTTGTACTGCTCCATTTAGTTTTCACGGCAAGAATACTGGGGTGGGTTGCCATTACCTTCCCCAGGGATCGCATTTAGTCTGACCTCTCTGTCATGACCTTCCCGTCTTGGGTGGCCCTTCACGGTTTAGCTCATGGCATCATTGAGGTGCTCAAGCTCCAGCACCACGACAAGGTAACGATCCTTTGCTGAAGACATAACTCAGTATCACTTAGAAAATGCAATCACTGAAAAAAATGATATTGGTCTGAAGAAAAAAAAATATTAAGGGGGATATAGTTTGAGAAGAATAGTTGGTGGCGATACCAAGTACTGCGTGAATGAGCAGATGTCACAGAAACCAGGAAAAAATACAAGTTCAGATTGGTCCCTTACCTCATTTGGTCCTTGGGGACCTTCTGACTCCAGAATCTATCTTAGGTTATTCTTGTAACTGTGCTTTCGGTTGCAGGAGAATCAGCCACAAAGATGTGCCTTTCTCTCATACGGCACCTCCGTGTACTTGCATTACCTATCAGAAGAGTAGCAGCACAATAAAAACAAGCTCAGACCTAACTGAGCACTACTGCAATTGTTATGCAAAGTAACCTATGGATTTCTTTCTTCCAATAAAGCTTGGAAATGGTCTCACAAAAGAAATGTATAGGATGCAAAACAGCATAAACATGGAGAGCTCCGAGGTAAAACTCTTTTAGCCAACAGCAGTGAAATAATGAACAGGCCAATTCAGCATGGCAAAAGAAACACACACAAAATAAACTCTGTATAAATATCAGACCCCCATTATATATAATCCATATAATTTAAAGCTATAGAGTTTGCATTGCACTGAACATTCAATCTATATTTATAGGATACAATTTCAAGAGAGTCATGGTCTTCCTTGGGTGGGCCTCCCTATTTTTTTCCAAACATTCATCTTTGAGCACCTGGTCCCAGAAAGATATGCTGCTGCTTTTATGCTGTTTCTCCTTTTCATGAGGGCTTCTTTGTCACATAGTATGTGAATGTAGACAGTGAGGGATATGATGATATTGCATGACTATGTGACCAATTTCAATGGATGCTCCAGTAGACCAGATCACTGAGGAAGAATAGTGTGTAGATCAGTGTTTCTCAACCTTGGCAACTTTAAGATGTGTGAACTACAACTCCCAGAATTCCCCAGCCGTCCAGTCTCTAACCTCTCCTTTTTAGGGAAGGTTGTGGGAGAGTGGTCACATGGCAGCTGCAGAGGACCTTGGATGAAGTGGATTATCTGGACCCTTTTCAGTCAGGGTTCAGGCCAGGTTATGGGACTGAGATGGCATTGATTGCATTCTTAGATGACCTCCGGTAGGAGCAGGGCGGGGGCAGTGTGACTGCCTTCCGGTGACAAGATTTTTCCACTGTTGGTCCTGGATGCGGTGGCATTGCCTCAGATGAACCCAATGCACAATCTGGGGGTCCTCATGGACTTACGGCTCCTGCTTGAAGAGCAGGTGGCAGCCATGGCTAGGAGGGCCATTGCACACCTTCGGGTTGTGCACCAGTTGCACCTGTTCCTGGACTGGGAGGCTTCGCTCACAGTCACTCATGCCCTTGTGACCTCTTGTCTTGCTTACTGCAATGCGCTCTGCATGGGGCTGCCCTTGAAGAGCATTCAGAAGCTTCAAATGGTGCAGAATGCAGCTGCACAG
Organism: Candoia aspera; assembly: GCF_035149785.1. Taxonomy (NCBI): domain Eukaryota; kingdom Metazoa; phylum Chordata; class Lepidosauria; order Squamata; family Candoiidae; genus Candoia; species Candoia aspera. The sequence continues at coordinate 271,203,568 of NC_086153.1, read as the reverse complement.
GTAGTAAATGGTGTCAGATATTCAACACATGTAACACCACTACTATGTGAGCTGCATTGGTTGCCGGTGTGCTTCTGGGTGCAATTCAAGGTACTGGTTGTCACCTTTAAAGCCCTTCATGGCTTGAGACCAGGTTACCCACAGGACCATCATCTCTCAGTTGTTTCTACCTGTCCAATTCAATCCAGCAGGTTGGACATGCTACAGGTCCCGTCAGCCAAGGAATGTCATTTGGTGGGGACTGGAAGGCATGCCTTCTCTGCCATAGCGCCTGCCCTCTGGAATATTCTCCCTTCAGAGATCAGGATGTTGGTCTTCTGTAAGGTCATGAAGACCCAGTTATATGCCTGGGCCTGGAGCCCCAAGCGTGTTAAGGGCCCCAGTTATAGAAATCAAATAAATAAATAAATGTGCTGCAGCAGGTTTTTAAAGTGCTGTCACTACTTGCTATTTAATTTAATACAAAGTTTTCTCTTGTTTGCTTGTCTGGGTTTAGTTGTTTTAGGTGCTACCCCTGAAGGAACAGGCTGGTCCTCCTGGTTTCATGGCTATTGCTGGATGGGCAAGTGAAGACTGTGGCTACCGACTTAGTCCAGATTTGACTGTAGCACCAAGTGAGGCCTTACCTGGGAAGTCCTTGTAACGGTATCTCCTCCTCCTCATCATTTGCCTGGACTACTGCAATGCACACTCTACATGGGGCTGTCTTTGAAGACCACAGAGAAAGAGCAGTTGGAGCAGTATTCAAAGGCCTGCTTGTTAGTGGGTGTCTGCCTTGAGCATATTACACTAGTATTGTGAGTGTATGGCTTCTGGACACATTCCAAGTGCTGGCTTAAACCCAAAAGGCCCTATATGGCTTGGAGCCTAGATACTTGTAGGACACCTTCTTCAAGTAGAAATCAGTTAAAAAATGTTTGGGGATCCTACTTTTGTAAGATGATATGGCCTGAGGCCCAGAGATGCTGTTTTCAGTGATGGCACCTTCCATGGAACAGTCTTGCCAGGAAGTGGGACTAACGTCCTACAAGCATGTTAAAACTAAACTATTCTGGATATAATTTGGGGATTAACTGGGATGCTACTATCTTATTTTATGTTTTTTCTTTATTGATCCATTTTTATTATATTGTTACTATTTTTATTTTTTTTTAATGTGGATGTTCTGCTATTTTATATTTGATTTTTGTTACTGTTTTGATTACCAGGAATCTTGGATTAATATATAAATATAATGAATAAATAAATAAATAAATAAATAGATGTCATATTGATTTTTTTAAAAAAAACTTTGAATAGTCCCCTAGTGGAAGTTTAATGCATCCTTTTTGCCTATAGAAATGAGTGAAATGTTGGAAGTAAATTATATAAAAGGTTAGTCCTGTTAGTGTAACTCTCTAAAATTTGAAAAGAACAGGGCCAAACTGGAAAAAGATAAATCAACTTTGAAAATGAGCTGGATCGGGCCACAGGCTGCAAAGAAAAAACATCCAGGAAAAAAAAATGGGAAGAAGCTTGGAATGTGGCCAACTGCTCCATTTTAAGCCCCGTACTACTTCCCTCTTGATCACATCACCCAGAGCAGAGCTTATGCAGCCCATCCTGTACTTCCCACTGGATACATATGGACAAAAATGGACAGATGCAACACAAGGAGAGAGCAGAAATACATGCACACACACATACAGACAATGCATATACACTTGCCTTGATCAGAACTCAAAAACACATATAGGTGCACACAGGAGCAACACATACGCACACATCCTGATTGGTTCCTGGGGAGAAAGTCAGTGTAAAGTACTTGCGTTCACACACACATACACACACACACACACACACAAAATGCGACATCTGACTTTGTGATACAGAAGAAAATAGATGATTTCTATTTTTATATTAATTTTATTTGTTAAAATGGAGGAGGAGGAGGAGGCAGCTAGTCTAAATAGTGATTCTACAGTGAAGAAAAATAAATGCCTAAATATGTAATTAAATGAACTAAAAGTAACAAAAATACCTTTATTTAACAGATAAACTGGCTCATTCATATTAATAAGTATAAATGAGCCAGTTTTGTGTAGTGGTTAAGGTACCAAGCTAGAAACTGGGAGACTAGGAGTTCTAGTCCTGCCTTAGGCACAAAGCCAGTTGGGTGATTTTGGTCCAGTCCCTCTCTCCCAGCCCTGGGAAGAAGGCAGTGGCAAACCCCTTACAAAAATCTTGTCAAGAAGTCTGCAGGGACTAGTCCAGACAGCCCCCAGGAGTCAAGGCTGATTCATGGCACAAGAAAAGAAAAGAAAAGAAAAGTAAAGTAAAAAACCAATACTAATACCAATACCAATCCAATTATTAAGCTTATCATTTAGAATCTGGATCATATAGCAACATATTATGTCATTTTCTCATTTTTAGAGCACAAAGACTTTTTTAAAAAAAAAATAACAAACTGGATCTAATCCTTAAAACCAGGAGTGATTTTTCTGTCCAATTATATAGAACTGTCCTCTTTGCCCTATCCCAGGATCAATAACACCAAAGCCATAGTCCATGTTTTAGAAATATAACAATGTTACACTGAGATCCTATAATATTTCTTCCCAAAATTATATTAGTATATGTATTGATTTAAATTAAAACAAAGCTATAACAAAAGTGGACCAAATCACAAGAGTTAAAAAACCTTCACATCTCTTACATCAGAAGAAATCTAATGCCATCCCTTTTTAAACATTTCTTGAGCGATCTGATAATATTTTCTGATTAATTTCATTTTTAAATCGTTGGAAGTGTATTTTACATTTAACATCTGGACCCATGGATTTTTCAAAAGTAAATATTCCAGTTTTTCCTTTCACAGATCAAATATATAACTGATAGAGATGTTTCCTATAGCCACTGCTAATTAAGGGGTTGGAAAGAATTCAAGAAGACATGCTCGGCATGCTTTCTGTCATGAGTACTGATGGCGAGCAGGAGGGGGCCTCTATCCAGGGGGGAAAACGCATGCATAGTACTGAGGAATTAAGCAGCCATTCAAGGAGACACAGATCAGACCCGCCTTAATTTTCGGGGTTTATCGGTCTGGGTTTTCTCACGCTTCTTCAGTTTGTTAGGATTTTCTGTCTAATGTAGCAGTAATAAAACACTAGAGACCTACTCCTCGTCTCAGCGTGATTTCTGACTGTTAGGACACTTTCCCTGCCTTGTTTTATTTTTTATTACTGAACTGGCTTTTATCCTATAATTGCCCTTGTATTGTTTTAAATACATGAGAGATGTCACAGGATGGTCATTTGAAGAGCATGATATCTCCCTGTAAATTGACTTCCATCCCAACCTATCTGCCATAATCATCAGTCAATATAACTTTTGGATATAGTTGAGGATTTATATACAACACAACTCCATTTCTTTTTTCCATTCCTGCTGAAATAAATTCTTCACCCAATTTTTTGTGACTCAAATATTTTATATCCTTTTTCCTAATATACGTTCCTTGTAAGCAAATCACATCTTCTTTTAACTGTTTCAAATAATGATTTTTTTTCTTTCTTTTGAGAAGCATTTGCTCCATTTATATTCCACGTTAAGCATTTATAATCCATAGTTATGCCATGGTTTAGAAAAATCAGTACCTGTAGCGCCCAGCATGGTAGCATCTTCAGGGTCCTGTTGTATCTGTTGTGGCATTTGTTTAGTCACATCTGTCAGCGTCACTTCCATTTGCACTTCCTTCAATTCTTCCTTGAAATTTCCTAGAAGGTCTCTTGCTTTATGCACAGAGTTCAGTCTGACTCTCTGCTGTTTAAAATTAAAAATCACCCCTTCCAACTTATCCCATCTAAATGGAATCTTTTTTCTGTTTGAGTTTGTCAGGAAAAAAAAAATCTTTTCTCTTGTGCAGTATTCTAACTGGAATTTCCTTAAGTACAACTACATCTGTATTATCAGACTTCAATCTAGTATTAAAATGCTGCTGCAGAACTTGATCTCTAGTCTTCTTCCTGACAAAGTGCACAAGGACTTCTCTCGGAACATTTCTTAATTTTGCAAATTGTGTATTGATCCCATAAACTTTATCAGTCTCTGCCTCGGTGTCATCTTCACCCCAATCCAAAAAGTTAGACAGGGACTTAACAATCTTTTCTCTGATATCTTCCCCATTCTCTTGTGAAATTGCTCTAAATCTTAAACAAAATTCTTTTTCTCAATTCCAGTAATGCCAAGTTATCTAAATCTTTCTCCATCTCTTATAAATTCTGTCATACTTTCCAAAACTTCCACTTTGTCATTAATTTGTTTTACATCTCCAGCCAATTGCCCTACAGATTCTTCAATCTTCTTAACTTTTTCTTTCGTATCCTTTTTTTATCCCTGCAAATCCTTCTTCCATTTCCTTTTTAAAAGCATCCAAACTATTAGCAACTGTTTCAGTCATCCTTTTGCCAAATCCCTCAAACATTTTCTGCAATAAATCTGGCGTGATGCCCTTATCTGTAAGTTGTTCTAGCGAACCTGTCCTTCCTTCTCCTATTTTTGCTGCTTTTCTTGTGATTGCCATTGTAATATTTAAGGCCCCAAAATGAAATTACTAGGGTGAAAGTAGAAGGCAAGCTTCTCCTCCCCCACCCCGCCCATTTTGCTTTTCTCTGTCTTTAACAACTTAGTCACAATTAGCTCTCCGTAGCTACAGTCACACAGTCTGGCTCATATTACTCTTACCTTCTTATTTTGTAACATCCACCAATTATCTACTTTCCTTAAAAATAAACCATCAACATTCCAACAAAGGTCTGGTCTGTTTGTCTAGTTAATTTTACTATTTTCAAAGGCTCTTTCATCAAAGAAAAAAAAAAATCTTCTGTTTGCTTAGTGTCCCCTTTATCTGTTTAAAACTTCCTTAAATCACAGTCTTGTTAAGCTTTTTGCTTTTAAGTCAAAATCCTTTAAGATAGTATTTTTTTTTCCTCTTCTTAATTCCAAAAAGAAGGCAACTGGCCAAGTGTTTTTATTCTTTCTTGCTGGTTGGAAGATGTCTCTTAAGTTGTAAATTAATTGTATCCAGAAGTGAGGCTTTTGCAGGTCATAAAGGCTGCACAGCGGTTTTGAAAGCAATGGTAATCCTTCAGCTCCCAAACCGCTCAACCCACAGTCAACTGCAAGAAACTCAGTTCCTGTGGTCTCCTTGTGAGGAACAGCTATCCAGAGCACAAGCAGGTGATCTCTCAATCTCTCCTTCTCTGGAGAGAATTTTGTTGGCCAGACCTTGCTGCCTGGCCACCAGTCTTCACCACGGTGCTGTCCCCACTTGCAGAGACACTTGCAGGAACATCTAACCTGGCATTGGTCCTCACCCAGAAGAGGTAGAGTTAGAAGGGCATGACCTGAGGTTTGAATGGATATTTATGGTACAATAAAGTTAAACTTAATGTGGATTTTAAAAACCATTTTATTAGATGTGCCATATTGAGAATATGGAATAGATATAAACCCAGGCTGTGCCCGAAAACATCTTTATATATCTCCGCACAAGAAGCATTTTACAGAAGAGAAACAACAGGCAAAGACAAATACATACCGTATGAATTAACATACCAGCAATTATTGGAGAATCACCAAGGGGAATATAAAATTAAATCAAGAGAGCAACTAATGGCAGAAGGATATAGTTGTCAATGGTTTTCCCATTTACAGTTATCAGAAAGATTTAAAATGGATAAAAAGACATGGTATGAAGCAAAGTAAGAGCTATTGTGTACCGATGATGAACATGTAATTGCTAAAATGTATAAACTTTTGATGAAATTTGAAATGAAAGAAAAGGTGAAATAATGTATGATAAAGTGAGCTAAGGATTTTGGTTATACAGATGGATCAATGGGAAAATATGTGGCTAAAAGGGTGGAAATTTACATTATGTTATGATCTTAAAGAGAATTTTTATAAAATGATGTATTGTTGGTACCTGATGCCAGAGAAATTATCTAGAATGTATACAGGCATTCCAAATGTATGTTGGAAATGTGAACAACGTGAAAGGACATTCTATCATGCTTAGTGGACATGTAAAAAAGCTTTAAAAAGTGGATTCAAATACACACATTGCTACTTAGGATTCTAAAGATTAATATTCAATTGAAGCCAGAACTTTTCCTTTTAGGACTGATGCATACACCGTTAAAAAAGAATCGTGGAAGATTATTTCAGATATGATTACTGTGGTGAGATTATTATATGCACCAAGATGGAAAGATTCGGCATTACATACCATGGAGGAATGGTTGCTGAAATTGACCGAACTTGCTGAGATGGCCAAACTGACTTCGTTGATTAGAGAAAGGTCATTACTGATATTCGTCAATGAGTGGAAACCCCTTGTGGACATTTTGCATAAAAAAGAAAATGATTTTATGACTTACGGTTTTGATGATTAGAAAGAATAGGTTATAGGAAGAAGGGAATTATGATGTAATCTTACAGAGAAAGTTTGATTGTATAACTGCCAAGAGGAAGATCGAAAGCCACTTCTTTATATTTTTTCATGTTTTCATATTTTTTTTTATTTTTCTTTTTTCTATCTCCTTTTTTCTTTGTCTCTTCTTTTTTTTCACACTTACTATATTTTTCTTTGAATGTGTTCCTTATTATACTGTATATGTAAAATCTTTTAATAAAAACTATTTTTTTAAAAAGAGCATGATATCTTTCTCCTTACTATTGTAGTCATTATTGTATTTATTTAATTATGAACTAACAGAT